>NW_008824185.1:296310-300225 GCF_000699105.1 Pygoscelis adeliae
CCCCAAACAAAATGTATTGTCAGAGCTTTTTGAGTCTTGCCAGGTGTGTTCTGCTGCAACTTTTGTGTTCCATCTCATTTTGGGTGCAATATTTCTCTATCTTATGTTATCTAGGTTATCTGTGTTAGATTTTTCAGCAGCTAAGAGGCCAAACCAAAAAAGTAAAACTACTGTTTTAGGAAGCAGGAAGCAAGCAATCTTAGTTACAAATGATGGCTATAATAAATAAAAAGCTTCATTCAACTAAATCCTTCCTTTACAGCCTGCAGGGTAAAGTGAGACTGCTTTAATGGAATAAGGGGACAATTTTGTTGGCAGAATTTTGGTTTGATTAACATTTATTTTCTCTAATTGCTCAAGAGCCTGTCAAAAAAATTACCCTTTGAATCTGTTTGAGCAAAAACAGTTTGGATTTTTTGCTGAGTCCAGAAATGGTGAGATGATATTTTTCAGGGTGTGTATGTAACATTTTTTTTGTTTCCATTTGTTTCTGAGTTACAATGTCTTTTTTGCAAATCCTCGTTCAGATAAAACAGCTTATATTGAAAAATAGAATCTGGCAGGGAAATAGTGATTAATGTCAAAAGACATATTGCACTGCTGTGAGGAAGTTTGATTTGACTGAATTATTTAATTGAAAATCTACATTTTAAGTGGATACATAAGAATTTTCCTCCTGAGTTTTTAAGAAGGGCATAGCTGCATGATTAAATAAAAAAGAAAACTTGAGGGGCTAAACTCTTGAAATATGGAGTACATACATGGAGTAAGGCATACAGTAAACTGCTGAATTATTTAGTAATATGGTTAAGAATATGCTATAAAATAATAAAGCATTGTGCCACAGTTAGACTACCATTACAATATGAAAGCGGGAATTCCTGAAGTCTTTAGAGACTAAAATTTCTTTTTCTCTCTGGCTTATGAAATGGCATCCTTCCTGACATTTTCAATGTACTGGTGCTACTAAGGCTCATTGTGAGAGGACTCACCTATGCAGAGTGGGATTCGCTAGCTTGCTGTTGCTGAAATGGTGTCTGTCTTTCTCCTGAGTACTTCTTGTTCTCATCAGGAGTGATTAGCAGTCCTGCAAACGCACCAAGTAATGGTCATTGTTTCTGTCAAGCACAAGTTCTGAGACTGTGCCTTTCTTCCATTTGCTCTTTGCATAATGCACAGAGGCTTAAAACAATTTGGTACACACAAACCTAAGCATTTTATGAAAACCCAGCAAAATTATGTGATCATAAAAACCTGGACTATGAAAAGCAAGTGTTTGTCAATGTTAAGTTTTGCTTTCTCCATGACTGGGAGTCTGAGAAACAACATTATGAATATCTGTGCAGGAACTCCATTCTATGATATCATAAATCTTCAAAGAAGTACTTTTTTCTGCCATACAAAACTTCCCAAGGTCATGTTGTCACTTGCCAATGATGACATGACAATCTTTAAAGAAAAACATTCTCAGTACAGTAAAACTTGCTGGACAGTCTTTGAACTTGAAATGTGCTATAAGAACAGGGAGTCCTCAGTGATATGAAGTCTTCTGAGTAGTAAGTGGACAATTACATTTAAAAAAAAATTAAGGATGTACAAGATAAAAATAATAGCAGGAAAGTTGTTCAAAGACAATGATTTGGAGCCGGGTTTTCCCTCAGGGAAATTTGATCTGTTTCTAGTGTCACAAATATTATGAGTTCAGAGCTGTGACTCAGTAATGAGTGAAGTGTTTAGGAGACAGAACCATGCTATTTTAAGATTAGATCTTGCAGTGCTCCTGCTTGATGCCAAGGGAGCAGTAGGAGGGGCAAAATCATGCCCATCCTTGTGCTCCTGCTTGATGCCAAGGGAGAAGTAGGGGGGGCAAAGACATGCCCATCCTTGTCCTCCTGTGTCCTGGGTATCTAAAACTAAAGCTTGATTTTCTGTGAAGAATAAGAGTGGGGAAGAGAAAAATCTGCCCACAGAAATGGACAAGGAATAGGATGTCAAGAAACCTTTGAGCCATGGTTTTCCCGATGCACTTTCTGGAGTGACGCTCTTAAACACCATATCTGTCTGATCTTGAAAGTCATGGTCTGGTCCCTTTAAATCTACTTGGTTTATATCAAAACAGAACAGATCATCTTTACTTTTCAAGCCTACGGGGTATGTACCAATGTGTTCTCCTATCAGAGCTTTGTAAAACTGGCTGTGTTTATTATGTTTTGGATTTCTTTTTCTTTCCTTGTTTGTCTTCCTCTATAGCATCAAAGCTGTCTGTGACTAGGAGTAGATCCCCCTATATCATTACATAGATTATAGCCCACAATGTGCAAGATCTTTTCTGAATTTAAAATATGATGTCCTAAGTATTTAAGAATTGCAGAGGATAAATGGTTCATTCTGGTACAGCAAATACCATTTCACATTCTTCTGCCTTTAAGTGTGAAAAGAAAAGTTATATCTCAGAAAAAGCATACATTTACATTTTTTTGAACCTTCACTTTTTCTTATTTTTTTTTTTAAACTAAATGAAAAGCTGTGCCTCACAGTGATAATGGGAAATTTACATTCCTGCCCAGTTCACAATTTTTTTTCATATTCATTGCAGGTGAAATTTGCTTTTTGTGCAGAGAACTGGCACAAGATCCAAGTACCCCTTAAATGTTGCCTGAAAGCATGAGTGTTCTTGCCTGGTTATTGCCTACTACAATCTACTTTGTCTTTAGCTCATCGCAGAAAATGTTAGTGGCCCTACTGCTGTTCTTGTTCCAGGGTTCAGATCAGATCAGGACTGGAGGTAGAGGAGCCCATGCAGCTGCTGTTGCAGTGTGATGCTTCAGTCAAAATCAGTGCTCAGCTGCTTCAGGCGCCATGCAGCTTTTGGCAGCTGTGGCAAAGGGATTAGCATCCATCTACGGCTCTTAAGACCTACTGTAGTGAAATATTGCAGGAAGATGTTGTCTTCTGATATGTTGGATAAAAGATAAAAGGGAAAGGCAGGTGGGAAGGCTTTTCCAAAAAAAAGTAGGGGTTGGAGAGCTGCAAGATGGCATGAGACAGACGTACTAGAAGGAACAAGTGGTTACACTGTATGGAACAGGGGCACATCACATTTTATTTGCCTTCTACAATACCACCTTTGAAAACAGTGAATCCACCTGCTCAATTCACTGACATGACAGAAACAGTCTAAGCTCATCTGTACTCTCTGGTTCACAGTGAAAACACAAATTGCTTTTGAATATCCCAAGGCATTACTGTATCAAATAGAGAGTTATTTGAATATACTTATTCTTAGTTGCTTTCCTGCAATCCTCAGTCCTCATTTCAGCCTCAGATATACTAAGATTTTGCAACAATTTTGAAGGGCATTACTTATGCAGCAAAAGGAAATATTGTGGTAAACATTTTTTATACAAATAGAAGAATGACCTCATAAGAAATTTTATTCTAAACAATGAAATGTGAAATCAGGAAATCATGCAAAACTAGGGCTCTTCCTCCCTGCAGTTCAATGGGCAGATATCTATAGCATGAGTCTTGCAGAGGCTCAATGACATAGAATCATAAAATAGTTTGGGTTGGAAAGGACCTCTAAAGGTCATCTAGTCCAACCCCCCTGCTGTGGGCAGGAACATCTTCAACTAGATCAGGTTGCTCAGAGCCCCGTCCAGCCTGACCTTGAATGTTTGCAGGGATGGGGCATCCACCACGTCTCTGAGCAACCTGTGCCAGTCTTTCACCACCCTCAGTGTAAAATATTTCTTCCTTATATCTAGTCTACATCTACCCCCCTTTAGTTCAAAGCCATTCCCCCTTGTCCTGTTGCAACAGGCCCTGCTAAAAAGTTTGCCCCCATCTTTTTTATAAGCCCCCTTTAAGTACTGATAGGCTGCAATAAGGTCTCCCCAATGCCTTCTCTTCTCT
>NW_008824185.1:300587-311311 GCF_000699105.1 Pygoscelis adeliae
CTTCTCAAGCTTGTCCAGGTCCCTCTGGATGGCATCCCGTCCCTCTGGTGTGTTGACTGCACCACTCAGCTTGATGTCATCTGCAAACTTGCTGAGGGTGCACTCGATCCCACTGTCTGTGTCATTGATGAAGACATTAAACAGTACTGGTCCCAATATGGAGCCCTGCGGGATGCCACTCGTCACCAGCCTCCATCTGGACATTGAGCCGTTGACCACTACCCTCTGGATGCGACCATCTAACCAATTCTGGACAGTCCACCCATCAAATCCATACCTCTCCAGTTTAGAGAGAAGGATGTCATGGGGGGACCGTGTCAAAGGCCTTACAGAGGTCCAGATAGACGACATCTGTAGCCCTTCCCGTGTCCACTGATGTAGTCTCTCCATCATAGAAGGCCACTAGGTTAGTCAGGCAGGATTTGCCTTTGGTAAAACCATGCTGGCTTCAGCATGGCTTCATGACCCCATATAATATGTCTTTCTTTAAAAGTATTCCAGATTTCAGGACAATGTAGCATTTGTGATTATAAAGAGGTTCAACTCCTTACAATAAAGAGAAACAAAATTGCTGGAGACAGGAGGACCCAAAATGTAAGTCTATTCTGACTTCCTCCTCTCCATCACATCACCCTTTTTTTCTTTCTTAGCTGTTTATTTCATCAGTGGCCTATCTGCTTTTCCTGGGGTTCAGCTAATACTAATGTGTTCTGTAATAACCTGATGGCTTAGTGTTCTTCTGGGTGCTCAGGAGAGGTTTAGCTACTAGCTTTCTCTTTTCTCCAATCATTTTCCAACAAACTAGAAATAATAGTGAATCCATAATTGCTCTAAATACTTGTCTTGAAGGAGCATATGTGCTCCATAGATTGTGGATGGACAGTATACTTGTGTATGCTAGAGATGCACAGACTGAAACATATAATGAGTCACTTTTCTGCAAGTTCATATATGAAGTCAGTACATGACCTCCCAAAGTCTAGAATGTAAACTGTGCTACAGTATTTGAGTAGTAAATTTATCATGTCTGCTATTCTGGATTTGTATCATTTTCCAGATGCTATGTTAGAATAAAGAGTCTCTATTTACCTTATTTTACTGGAAGAGGTGACCTCAGAGTTGGAACAGAGGGAACTCTACCTGCACCAATTCTTCAGCTCCATCTGAAATGCACTCTGTGCATTACTATGCTAGGTGCCTGACACAGGAACTGTTAAACATTTCATGTACCCTCCCTTCTCCTGTATAATACATTCTGCAACCATGTCTTGCTTACAAAGTATACTTAGAATAGATATAGGTTCTTTCAAAGACAGCTAATTTTGGCTGTTGACAAAGAAATGCTGGGTTTAATCCTAATTCAGTTTGTAGGCTTGATTCTTTTCTCTCTTGTCCATCCTGATCTCATTGTCTTCCACTATGGAAAGTGTGGAACTCTTGGTGGCTACCTTGTGGTTACCAAGACCAAGGAGTTTTAGCCTGGTATGATATTAGTTGGTCAAGTTCTTAATTCCTATTTCTGCTTTTGTTTCCCTGACTCTTCCTTGACCTTGTCATACCTAAATGTTTTACTCCAGTGGTGGCCCCAGGCAGCTACATGTCTGGAATTTCCTTTTCCAAGTCTGAACAACACAGCTTGACTTAATGTATAAAAACTGTTGCACAGCAGTGCTCTAATCCAATGGTTTATTCAGCTGCATATCCACTCTGTCACCTGTAGACTTGTTTCTTTTGCTGCCAGGATTATGCTGATACCTGCTTCAGTTGGTGCAGACCAAAGAAAAGGACACCATCAAAACAAAGTATACTGGTCTCATGGAGTTTTCCACATTGGTTATTTTTTAGATTAAAATTTGCCATTTCCTCATAAGTAGATTTTACTTGCAAACAGTTAATTTCTTGCTTTTAGCTTTATCATTTTCTCATATTACTCCTTAACTGTAACCATTTCACTTTTGATTGGAACCCAATGTTGTTCTTACTGAATTTATTTTAGCAAGGATTATTAAGCAAAAGATGAATTGGAAGCTTATTTGTTTCCCTTCTCTCTCCCCCTATTTCTTTCAGTATTTGTTTTTCCTGTATAAATCTTTCTTCCAGCAGCCAAAGAATTGTAGGATGATAAACCAGCCCACTCTGCCCACTTTGTTCTTGTTTTGTGGTGTCCCACTTTTGCAGAAAAATTGCTGGAGCACATAAACCAAGACTGTCAAGCTGATTGTTATCTTTTTTGTCTGGCTGTTCTGGGTGGCGCTGAACATCTTTATGCATCATTCATGGTCACTGGAGAATACTGAAGTAGAGCTGTCTGTTTTTTCTAGCAGATTACTAATTTCCTCCCATCAACTAAAAAATTTGAAGTGAAGATTATTCTTGTAACCACAGTTTTAAGTACACGTGTCAGTTTGTTAAAAATTTTATTTTCTGTCAAGAACTCCTTCATATTCTGTGAAACCATAACAACTACCTGAGATTTGCAAGAGTAACACTTTGAAGTACAATCTGATTTGAAAATAGAAACTATTACACAAATATTTCTGTCCTTGTTCAGTCCTGTTGTACCCTGACTTGTGTCTCTTTGCATTAAGTGTTGTTGACAGGAAGAAATATAGTCTAATGGAAATTAGAACTGACTAGTGCTTTTTATTCTATTTGGTTGCTACAAATGTACCTTCTGCTTTTTCTTTTCTGCCTATATAGGAAATTATTTAGTTTGTAAACAAAGAACTATATCATTATGATTAAATTGTAATGTAGTATTAGTTCTTAATGATCATATGCAAATCTCTAATACATATAGCAGTACCTTGTATTAAAAGCTACATAATTGATCTAAGAAACACATTTTAGTCTGCTTGCAAAGCCATATTAAAAAAAGACCTAGTCCAAACAATGAGTTGCATTGAAATAGAAAAAATATATGAGGCAGGACTGCCAAATTATTTATCTTTCATTAAGGGAGAAAATCACACATGATTATCTATGCTATATGAGCACATTTGCTGCAAGTTGGCATGGAATTGAGCAGTAATAATCATAAAAAATGCAACCCACAACTAAGCTGAATCTAACTAGCTGTTATTAAGTAAATGCTAGAAAAGGGAATACTGAACAAGGAGAATATTCAGTAAATAGTACTACATTCTCCATAGCCAGAAAGGACTACTCATCATTTTGAAGTATAGAAACAAAATTACATGCTTGGAACTTAATCAATGAGTGGTTATAATGTACATCTTTGTAGCTTCCCCATAACAAATAACAATTGAACTACTTTTCAAATTAAAGGAATTTTATGCTTTAAAATTAAGCAGGGCTGTGATGTTTTCTGGTTTTATTCAGATATTTTGGAAGGATTAAATAGTAAGTATGGAAGCGAAATACGAGATCTGAATTTGCATTTCAAAACATCCTTTGCTTATTGTTCCTAGTTAAAATCTGTTCTGTAGCTGATACATCTGAGCAGCATGAGGTGACATCCAGTATCATTCCTGAGCTTACAAACCTATAATCAGGAATACAGTCACCTTAGAATTGTCCATTACCTGTGATTAGTATACAAGGGTTTAATTTTCTTCACCATCACCAGTTCATTGGCAGCTATAAATATATACAAAACTAGACGTGTTTTGAACAGTTTCAGTAAAAGAGAAATTGTAGAGCTTTATACGTTTTCAGTGAGAGTATATGCTGTAGCACATAATAATAGGATAAAAACGTTAGTTTAGAAACTTTACAGACCAGAATACTTGTTCCATTAGATTAATATTTTAATATGTCTCTGTGTTTTAAAGTGAGATTGCAGAAATTGTTTAAATCTGTTGACATATCAAGTAATGACATGAAATGTATTCACTATTATTATCCTGATAGAAACTATAATAAGTCCTTTCAGGGCTCTGAATTGGAATACCAGAAATTTAGAACCATTTAGTCAAATGATTAATTTAGATCAAAATCGAAGAAACTTTAAGATCTTAGAAGTTTAAGAGAGCTATAAAATATGTTAGTGGAATAAAATTCTTTGTAAAATTCAGTGGTGCCTCTTCCTTACAATCACTGGCTTAGCATTTTTTAATATAGTTATCTGAGGATGGAATTTTCTCCAGTTAATATTCTGCTCCTATTTTCTTTGTTGGGCAGATCCTTATTGAAGTAATGCATTTTACCCATAGCTTCTTTGATGATGACTGAACACCTAAGATAAGCCTGAAAGAAAATTCTAGATTTTTATTTGCTTGTTCTTGTTGTTCCATTGTCATTTATTAAATGCATTTAGTTTTATATCAGAGTTGGTTTGGGTCTTGCATGCATAAAAATTAACTTGTTGGAACCAAATCCTTTTTTCAAGCAAAACCTGGCAAAAATGTTTTAAATATATTGTATTGACATTTTTAATATTCTGCTTACACAATAAATTTTAAATATAAACCAAAGCCTACTTCATAATTTTGAAAGTTCTTTGTAATATGAAAAAATCCTTTCAATGTATTCCACATAGTACTCTCCATACAGTTAATCAGTTCTGAAAAACAGCCCATTTCTGTGATCAAGCCCAAAAGAATAAAAATTGTGCTCTCTCAAATGTATTTTTTTGTGCCAGTAGTCTTTTTAGAAGTGATTTCCCTTATGTTCTAGCTACTTTATATACATATAGTAGCTCAGAATGGAATCAACTAGAAATAATGAAAATTTTTTAAAAATTATCAAAGTATATGAGCCATATTTCAAAATCGGGAAGGTTTCAAGAGCATGAGCTATTCCTACCAATTTGTACACAGCTGTGAGTATTCATGTCAGCACTCCTGCAGGCAGTAGGGATTCAAAAAGATGGTTTGTAGGGAGGAGACAGCCCCTAGGGAAGACAAAAAAAGGTGATTTTACATTGCTTTACTACTTTGCTATGACTTAGATGATTACATGATTCACCATTATATTCCCTTGACAATTGCAGCACATACAATGAGGGTTATGAATAGCTTGTGTGACTGTAGCTGTGCTCTAAGATGACTTTTCAGAGGGCTATGTGCAGGGTTATTGCTGGTGCCTTATTTGGCACAGTCTGTATTTTGGATTCCCCTAAATCTTTATGCTCTGGGACTGGATTATTCTGTGGGTGAAATCCTGCAGACTAAACCCTCACATCACTGATTATGCTGGTCATCAGTGCACAAAGATGAAATTTGTGACTCCATGTATTAATTTTCAGCCTAGCTTCACAGCGATTTCTCTGAAGCAAGCTGACCAGGGTGCAATTAATAGTGAAATCTTGCTCTCCACAGCAGAGATGTTTCTGCAGTGCTGCCAACTTCTGCTAGTACTAGGGAATACTTGAATTTGGCTACCTTTAAATCATGCATGTAGCTGAAGAATACCACCTTTGGTTTTATTTGCTTTGAGATATTACCAAATTTCTATTAAATGCTTAGAACAACACAAGTCTTTATCAGGAAACAAAATTAAATCTGTTAATCTTGACCTCTGACCATAAATAGGAAACTTCAAAGGTAATTTTTACTGGCAGTCTATAGAAAAAGCCGTGGGAAGTCTTAAACATTTTTCTCCATCTGTCTTCCACAGGCCAGATTTTAGGCAGACTTTGCTTATTCAGTTGTACTTAGATGCAGCTTCTACAAGTTCTACTGCTTTTTTCAAGACGTTTATGTTAGTTTACTGTATGAATCATCTTGTGTCTTGATCAGAAGACAAACTGTATTCCTTTAGCTGTGTTGCTGTGGAAGGAAAGATGATCTATGCACTCCATATGAGGTGCTCTGTACAGCAGATTCCTTGGAGAACGCATACCAACAGACTCTAAAACCTTTTACAACTGTTGATGGTATATCTATGTGTGAATTGGGGCAGGATATGGGGAAAAAGGTGAGAGACAAACAGAAACATCACTTCCGCAAGACAAATCTAGGTGCATCTGTCAGTCTGCAGAACACAGCAAAGTGAGCTTGTTTTTAAAGTTGCTGCTATTGTGGCTCAGTCCTAGTTCTCTTATTCACATGTGAGGCTTGTTTACTTCTAGATACAGTGGAGGACCTCTAATACAAAGCAGAGAAATAGATTCTTTCATGTGGCTGCCTGACTCCAAACCCACCATTAAAGCTGTCTTTCAGCCAGTACTTTCAGTGAACAAATTAACTTGGGCTTGTACAAATAAACACACAAAGTTCAGAGCAGTTCTGGTGGTTAATATGAACCATTTGGAGAAGTTCTTATTAAAACAAAGCTGAAAAGTATCTTCCCAGCAAATGCTGACTAAGGTAGAATGATATTTCTTTGTAATTGCTTGTATTCTGGTCAAGGACAAGGGGTGGTGTGGGTTGTTGACAGTCAGAGCATAATCTGAAGCTCCATTTTTCAGCCTAAAATTTTATAATGCCTATCACACCACAGCCAGGTTTAACATGGTTTGTAATATTCGATTTACATAAAGATATATATTTTTAAGATCTTAATTAAGCTAAAGAGTATTAGAAAATTAATGTTTATCATGATTTTAAAGTCATTCCTGGGAATTAGCCATAGAATGGTGTTTTGTTCCCCACATTAAACGTAAGATGTAGAGACCTTTTCTGATTCAGCATATAAACTGTCATAAATAGGACCAACCAATCCAAATAAGGCTCTTTGCAATCTTTTGAAGGACGATACACTGATGTGTGTGGAACTGGTAATTATTGCATGATGTAATTTCAAGAGACTGGCTGACCTTGAATTTGGAGTGTCCCTTCTTCATGCAGTGTGTGGAGGGACAGACAAATTCTTCTGGCTTTAGTTAATTAAGTAGTCAACTTGTTTTGAATAGGCCATTGAAATGAATTGAACAATTAAATCTGTTCCCGCCCTCTTCTATCTGCAACATGACTTTACTCAAAAACACATTCCACAAAGAGTAAATACCAGTGTATTCTTCTTACTCCCTTTGCCTGTGGTGAACAAGGTTGTAAAGCAGGACTATTTGTTTACTTTCACATGTCCTGCATTCTAAACGCTGGGCTAGACTGCTGTTGGTTAGTGTTAACTTATCATATTACTCATTTTTGAGTCTGAAAATGCAACACATACAAAAGATTATTATTGCAACAGTAATGAGAATTAATAACTTTAAAATATATATTTTGAAAAAGAACAGAGAATTCACAAACATAGTAAAATAAAAAAATAACATAACATCACTGGTTACTCCAGGAGGCAATGACGGGACCTTTGTATTATTGCTAAAAAGCATCCTCTGGCAACAGTGCAAACATGAGATTTCTGCAATATTCATTTCTTGCAAGAAGGAAGAGTCACACTCATGCTTTTCCAGACTACTCTTTCACTGGAGTTGCTGGAGAGCAAGCTAATAATGAAACACTTGCAAATGATGGTTTCTGACAGGGTATTTGGAAGCTTGATGACGTATATAGCAGACAAAATAACTGATAGAAGGTAAAATCAGCTGCATCAAGGCAATGCTACTATAAATTAGGACATAGGTAGCTTAAGAAGTACAAAATTAGTTAAGCACACAACAGAATAAAACCTGAAAAATTAGGCCTGTTGATGTTATCTTTCTGTCTTTAACATGCAGTTCAAATGGTAGGACCTACTTGCCTGCCACAAATCTTTGCAAAGACCCGCTTGGTCTTTCTGATCCTGGAGAGGGTAAATTAACCATCTACTAAGGTTTTGCAGGACTGAGATACCACATTCTAATTTAATGTCATTCAAATGGAAATAAGTTCTGAAGACAGAGGTGTTTAGGGCAAGAATACAAATTCAACTTTACTCTATATACATGTCAATAAAGAAAAGTAGATCTACTACAGGTGTAATTTTCTTATAAATCCTTACAAGATGTGGCTAAGGCAGAGGAATGACTGAAAACTGTACTTTGTTCCTGACTATGTCTGCTCACTGTGTGTCTCTGTGTCACAGCTTCTTGGTTTACTGCAAGGGGAAAAAAAAATCTCTCCACAGACCAAAAGAAGAAGATCTGTTCTTCTTGGAGTGTTCTTCTTAGTGAATACCAAATTAAAAATTTGCATTTTCAGTCAATTAAAAAAATAATATAATTTTGGAAATAGCCATATTAAAGAAATCAAGTCCACACTCAAATGAAACATTTCAAAACATACGATATATAGATTTAGGCTATTTAAGCAATTTCTCTTAAATACTAATTCTGGTGAGAATGATATTGAGTAATGGTATACCCAGCTGGTCAATGCTATTCTTATGTCTGCACTATCTATATCTCCCTCCCTCAAACACACAAGTCCAGCCTTGCTTTTATCACAAAATTATGATGTGATGCACTGTTAAAACTAAAACAGAACTTCTTCCAAATGGCCCCAGAGCGCAAGTTCTCCATCTGCCTTGTGCCCCACTTCTGAGAAACATGTCTACCAAAGGAAGCACCTGAATATGTTAAAGCTTAACTACCTATTTAAATGCTATTAAAGTTTTGTAAATATTAACCATGTAACTAGACAAGTGCACAACTGTTAATGTTAATGGGAATCACCTTCTTTTGCCCACTATTGCAGAGGCTGCAGTGGTACACAGTCCCAGGAGGCTGATTTAGCGGACATGAGCTGTGGTTTTGAAGTGGCCTGTAAGTTAAGAATGGGAGGACCCTGTAGTCCATAAAGCAAGTGCTTCCTGAGTTCAGTGTTGCTAGAAAGTATGTGAATCAACCTTCTGGGCCCCAACATGGTGTGGACATTGTAAGGAATCTCTCTCCATGGGATGCCCTAAGAACCATGATGGATTCAGTTTGCAAGGAAGTCATCTACAATTTTTTACTTTACTTCTTTATGTGCTCCAGTCAGCTTTCTTCAGCTGGTGCTGAAGCCTCAGCTTTGATTTTAATATGTTTGAGAACAACAAAAGCTTATGAAAAGACCAGCTCAGAAGATGCTTTACTGCGAGTCTGGCATCACAAGGCTTTCTAGGCTTAGTGAAATACAAACATGAAAGTTATGATACAACCCCTGCGGATTTACACTCAAGCCATTGCAAAATGATCTCTCAAAAGGGGAATTTGTATCATTTCTCACTAATATTTGGACGTCACTGCTATCCCAAGACTCTCACTGAACTATGAAGGTGTCCTGTTGACACTAACATAGTCTGTCACCTCTCTGGTTTTGCATGGACACAGTTTGAGTCTGTTGTGATGCTGTTCATTTCCATTAAAGTGAGTTGGAAATTAGAAACACACAAGGCTAAATAAGGATAACTATAAATGTTCATGATACTAACTTTTTCCACTTTATACATTTTAACTTCTTCAGATGGCAGCATTTCAAAATGCCAGGGAAGAAATTCATGTTAATACAATTTGGGAATGAATAAATTCCTAAGCTTAATGATCTTTTCTTTCACTAGTCTTGTGTTTGCAAAAATTCTAAAATTGCACCCATTTGTAGGCTTTGCTTTATTCAGTGAAAAAGCACAACCTTTTCAAAACCTCTCCCAATAATTTCCTTTCAAAATAAAGGAACCACCACACACATCTGGTCTGACATACCAGATTCCAATTTAATGTCATTCAAATGGAGATAAGTGCTGAAGACAGAAGTGTTTAGAGCAAGAATACAAATTCAGCTTTGCTATATATACATTCCACTTCTGTCTTTAAAACCTGGAACACATCATTTATTATAGCCCTTGACTATTCAGAATTAAGTGCCACCTTTATTTGAAATAGATTTAACTTCATTGAGAATAAACATTTCGGAAATTAGAGATTAATTTGGATCTTGCCCCACTATCCTGTTTATACATTTATTTAAACTGACATTGCTGCTGAAGCACTCTTATTCTTAATCAAGCAGGGGTTTACTGTGACATTGTTTCTGGCATTTGCTAATACATCAGCCTTTGATGGGGTGCTAAAGATTTTGAACAGAAAAAACACACAGCATGTTTGGTACTGAAATTTCTAATAAAAATATGTAACACCTCTTACTTTGACAATTTGAAAATGCTTAATATATGCTCAGGAAAACCAAAAACTTTCACAGCTTCAATGCTTCCCTTGGAAGTTTATGTATTATGCTTGGTAGATCAATCACCTTGTCTGAATGTCCTTTTAGGTTTCTGTAGAAAAGTGCTGAATGCAGACATCATACCATCTCTAGTTTCTTTCCATTTGGTCAAAGAAAAATGTGTATGAAGAAGTTCTGTTTGGTCTGACTAACACGATTTTCTTCAGTGGTAGCTAATTATCAAACTCCTAGGTTTGTTGGAAAGGAACATGGTTGGAAATTTGATAGATTGTATAATAAATGACATCTTGTTTCTCCCTTTTTCTGGGATTGGTTTTGCTTATGATTCATAGTAAAAGAGAAATACAAAATTCCAAGAGGTATTTGAACTCAAGGATTTAGAATCATAGAATCATAGAATCATTAAGGTTGGAAGAGACCTCCAAGATCATCGAGTCCAACCATCAACCCAACACCACCATGCCCACTAAACCATGTCCCTAAGCGCCTCATCTACTCGTCTTTTAAATGCTTCCAGGGATGGTGACTCAACCACTTCCCTGGGCAGCCTGGTCCAATGTTTAACCACTCTTTCACTAAAGACATTTTTCCTCACATCCAATCTAAACCTCCCCTGGCGCAACTTGAGGCCATTTCCTCTCGTCCTATCGCCAGTTGCTTGGGAGAAGAGACCAACACCCACCTCGCTACAACCTCCTTACAGGTAGTTGTAGA
>NW_008824185.1:312999-317065 GCF_000699105.1 Pygoscelis adeliae
CAAGAGCTCCCCGTTCAGCCAGGCCGGTCGTCTTCCCCGCCCATTCTTCTTGCAGCGTACAGGGACAGCCTGCTCCTGTGCCTTTAAGACTTCCTTCTTGAAGATCGTCCAGCCTTCCTGGACCCCTATGTGCATTTCTATGTGCATTTAGGTTGCATTTCTTCCTGAAATGTACTGCAGGTTAATGTAATGCAGTGTTACCTGGTATTACAGTGTGCAGACACAGCCCTGGTTTTCCTGACTCGTAGTCTGACTCAGGCACAAATAACCCCAGATGACACCGTGCATGCGCGTGCATGTGTGTGAAAGTGAACAGCCTGTGAAGAACTCTGCTAGAATTTAGTTGGTGTTATGGCTTCTTAAGTAAGACTTTCCAGGCACAGACTTTTCAATTACCACAAACAGGCATTTTAAAGAAGGAGTTGGCACCGTTATTTGAATTCTTAGCTCAGATCTGCTGCTTTACAGAGCCTAAGAATTATAGAATATGATTCAGGTTTCTCATGGCAGTTTAACTGTATGTGTAGGGTTATCTTTGGCAAATGACTGGTGTCTCAGAAAAAAAACTAGCACCTAATCCAGACATCACTGAAGCCAATGAGAGTTTTGGGTTTTTTCTCTGGAGAGTAAACTTTCCTGCTTTGTTCTACATTTACAGCACAAAAATATGTTAATTTTGGTCAAAAACATATCAATATTTCGTGTGAACAGAAACAAGTGAGCTCCCAAACACTAGCATCAGGCCTAGACCATTGGCTAGCGTTCACAGCATATCCATTTAGACATTGCACCTCCATATAGTATCTGAAATGATTAAGTCTGAACCAGGATTTTGGTTCAGACTTAATGTGTGAAAAATGAAGTGTACAGAAAAGTTTGGAAACATACAATGCTACTTGAAATTTCCTATGATTCACATTTGTTAAATATCCTCCATCAGCATTTTGTCTTTAAAGCAGCTTCATGCCAGTGATCACGGAAGAAAGTATTTTCTTTTTGATTTTTTTAACACTCTGCAAGGCATTAAACCAATATTTTTAGGAAAAAGATGAAGAAGTTGTGTTATTAAGATATCTTCGAACATTTCAAGAAGCGGCGCTGAGAGCTGCAATGCCAGCTCAGTCAAACCTCTGATATTTGCTGTTATCTCCATGCATGTTTACAGCAGCTGACATATGAAAAAGCTTGGAAATAATTTGAGCTTGCAGGCTATGAAACAAGCCCATTTTGGATCTGAATCTGGCTGTCAAGTCACTTCGTTGGGTTAATCTGACACAAAATGAAAGCACACAAATGAAAGAAAGTTTTGGCAAGCCCGAAAAGATGGGCACACATATGCAAGGCGAGTGATTAGCTTAGTGGAGTCCTTTAAAAAATCACCCAGGAATCCCTTCCCCCACCCATGCAGAAACTAGTCCTTTTTGTTCTTCAGATGTTTATTTATAGGATTATAATGGGGAAATGGAGGAGAGAGGGCTTGGGACTTTGATGATAGTGAAAGTCTGTACACCCCAAAGGTGGTAAAGGAGATAAGCGTTATAGGATTAAAAGGGTATGACAAATTTGTATTTCAATTCGGGACACCATTTCAGCCTGAGATTTCCCTTTGGCTGTCAAAGTAGAAGATTTAACTAATATATTCTACAAAGGAAAAAAATCAGGAAAGGTGGGAGGTTTTTCACTGACATGTGATTGATTGTCTTTGGAAGACAAAGGAGGGAATTGTGTGCTAGGGGGTGGTATTGCTCCTCTGCAAATGTCTGTAGTCTCATGTCTTACACTGTTGTTTACTTTTACACAGTGCCTCTCAGGCAAGGCTGTGCAGAACAATATATATATCAAGAAGGAGATGAAAACATGCTTGGGGGTTTTGCCCCAGAATCTGTACAAAGCTGCTTCCTAGCAGTAAAATGTACTTTCTGCTCAATATCTTGCTTACTGTTCGAAAAGAGCAGAGAAAGCAGAAAGGGAGGAGAAATGACAGGTGAAAATATATAGTGGGGTATAAAGAAGACCAGGAAGTTCAAAAAATGAGGGCTGAAAAGATCAGCTTATTAACCTTGGTTATTCTCAAAGATTAGTCTTTCATTTCATGGTGACTATGAACGGCCACAGGAGCAGTCAATGGTCCCTGTTTCTTTAGAGCAAAACAACGTCCTCCTCCTGAGTTAGGGGCACTGAACATCAGTCTTGTTGGGACATTGTCTTCATGTCGCACCTGCTGCAGCAAGAAGCTGTTGAGCTAGAGCAGAGTTTGTGAACAAACTTCCCTGTGTTTGACAAGGTTAACTATTGCACATAAGCTGTGACCAGGTTTTAAAAAAACAGGACATACAAGAAATACCCTGTATTACATGTCCTCTATTTCCAATGCCTGCTAAGAAAGAAGGCACATATTATGGGCTATAGCAGTTGTCAATGGACCCAGCGGACAGTATACACTGAATGGGGGTTTATCTTGCCCACCTTACTGCTGACTTGAGCTTGGCTAGTTGCCCTTCAGTATCACAGGCAGAGACAGTGCAAAGAAGCAAGACAGCAGTGTAGATGCACTCTGCACCCTGATGATGCTTGTCCAGCTTGCATGGAAATGCAGACAGACAACTTCTGGAGGTTACTCTTCCAAGCTCTGGTTTTACAGCAGAGACAAGCGTTTTTTGCCCCTTACAAAATTTATGCTGTTAGCCACAAGAAAAGGGGAGACAGACTCTGAGAAAGGGCTTTAAAACAAAACAAAAAAAAATCACTGAATTTGTTTTACTCTGAATCATGGCAAGCCTACATGCAACTAACAGTTAATTAAAAATGAAAGTAGTAAGCAGAGTTTTCTGTCTTACTCTGAAAAAACCCACTATCTTTTGTTCCACATTGAACAAAACATTTCACGTTGATATTAAATTCTACAAGTATTTTTCAGGCTTCCAGTTTATGGGGGCAGTGGGAAAGGAAATAGGCTTAGTAGATTTTCTCGATTGGTCACCAATCCTACCTAAAAATTAGGTGAACTTTTATTTGTACAGATTTAGTTATCATAGCTTATTACCTCACCGCACTACCACAGAATCCATTGCATACCTTCCTCCATTCTCTGGTTTATGTGACACACCATCATTTTGCTTACAAGGACATACTGTAGCTCCAGATTCACTTGAAGATGGATTCCTAGTTGTTGGATATAGTACAGCTGAAACTGTGATCAGTAAAAGAAAATAACAATGTGGACGTTGTTACAGTGGTTACAGCATAAAACCACACCTAAAACATTAAATGCAAATGAATATGCCTCTCCAAACACACTAGATAGAAATAATTGGACAGAGGTATTTCAGGAGAGGTGTGTTATTTTTTTATCAGCTCTTTCTTCAGATGTTTTTCTGCTTGCTTTTCTTTGTTCTCTGCACCAGGTGTCTTGCTCTCACTGTCTCCTGTTTCATTTCACTTGCTTTTACTAGGTGAAATGGGGCGGGAAAAGATAGGAGGATAAAATAAACGGTTTTACTTTCCATGAGCATTTTTTTGTGTCTTGGCAGGGGGTCTCACTGGCTTTTTGCAGAGTTTTTAAGCTCCTCTTAATACTGTCCTTTAAAGAGGAAGTATGTGCATGAACTATTACAGACGACAACAAGGAAAAAAACATTTCAAAACACTATATTCTGACCGTGAATTTCACTCTGCCTATGAATGTTCTGTATGCAACCTTCCTGAGGAGATTTAATAGTGGTTGGTTGTGATTTCTTTGTTTTTGAGGAGGGGAATGAAATATCTGGAATGGGAGCCCTAAAACATGATTGATGTTTTCTGAAATTTCTATACCTATGTGTCAATCAAGATTACTAATATTTTTGAGAGTTTTATTATTAACACAGAGGCTGTCAGAATAAATATCAGGCAGGGCTGTGAACATACAAGTGAAAAAGAAATGGAGACAAGTAATGGCAGGATAAGTCTATAACAAAAGGTGAACTGGTTAACTCTAAGACCCTGAGAGTCTTTACATCTTTACATCTTACGGTTTTAAAAATAGAAAAGCACATGTTTTACTTTCCCTGTTTTTAATGGAAAGAGT
>NW_008824185.1:317077-340486 GCF_000699105.1 Pygoscelis adeliae
ATATTCTTTTTTATTGTCAGTGATGATGTAAAAAACTAAGTATTTTCAATTTCACTTTCTGTAACATTTCTTGGAAAACTTGTTATCTTGGCTAATTTTGGAAATATTTTGTAAAATTACCTATGGGTTCGCAAACTTGAAGCACCAGGGAGTTGATTTTTTATCAAAATAAGTGTTTTGAGGGTGTGTTCTGAAAGTCCCTTTTGTGAGAAACAGGGTTCAGTAAATGCCAGGCTGATTACTGCTTTTGGAACAGGAGTGTACAAATCACCCGGGCCCTATTCTGCACTTAGAAGGAGAGTTACTCGGAGACCCTGATCTGTAAACCGAGTTGACATGGATGGCTCCATGTCAAAATTCAATAACTAGCTGGCTATAGTGTGCTTTCAGTTCTCAACCTGAGACAGCACCAAGAAGCTGTGTGCAGCTTTGCATGTGAATAAGATAAATAAATTGGTGCACTAAGGCATACCTGTCAGCTCTTGAAAGCTGTACTGTAAACAGAAGCATTTGTCGACGAAGAATACATTTTTAAATGCTCTTTGAAGCTGCTGGACTGGAAAGGCTTCACAGAGTAAGAGAATGGGGAGCCTTGGAGGGGTGTAACATAAATAGGTGTCACTTTCATATGTCTTCAAATTCACACTTCAGTAACCTTGTTTGTCTGATAAGCTTGTGACCCTAATGCCAATAAAAAGCTAGGCTGAGTCAAATTCTTGACTAATGTCTGAGTTACAACAGTTAATTTTACCCCCCTCAGTGACAAAATAAATGAATATATTTGAAACAAGTACATTTTCAATCCAGCAATTCATTCTTTTGACTGACTCTGAAGCTAAATCTGATAACGTATATCAACTTACTGCCAGGGAAAAGGGGTGATAAAAAATCAATCCTGTAAGGAAAAACGCACAATCAGAAAACAAAACTGCAGCAACAGACACCTCCTGTTATTAACCCAATAAAAAACAAGGTTAAAGTGACTTCACTATGTGCAACTGTACACAGTCAAGGAATTTCAACAAATCAGCTATGGTTGTAGAGAGATGTCAACCTTACTGTCAAACACCCTCTCATATTCCAGCTATATTGACTTTGCTTTCATGTCAAAGCTGTAACACTGTGACCTGCACAAAGGAAGCATGCATATGTATACAGGGCCTTCCTGTGTGCCGATACACAGATTTTGCCAGCAGCATTTGCCCCAGGGCAAAGGACTCCTGTGAGGTCTCTGTCCTCTGGAGAATCTCTCCACTGGATGCTTCCAGAAGCGAAACTTCACTTGCTCCTGGACGCCAGAGTAAAATGCAGCAGTGAAAGAATGCAGCCTAGAGAAATAAGTATGGTCTTAGGGTTTAAATGGACTGAGTATCTGTCATTTATGTGCAATTTGTGCAGAGCCCTGCGGTTGTTATTACAGCTCAGAGTCTTATACCAGCTATATCAGGAATGAAGGAAAAAAGGGAATGTATGGCTTAGGGCAACATTTAAGGCATGCTGGAGAATGCAGATTTATGCCTTGGACACTCTCCACTTCACTGGCACACCATCAAAACACCAAGGATTTCCATCCACAAGGGTAGGAGGAGGGAAAAAAGTGACTTCAGATTCACTTTGTAGCCAATTTATTAAATGTCTCTTCTTATAAGGAATACATAAACAAGGCTGGAATCAGGGCATTCATACTATGAGGGAAAAGACATTTTTAGGTTTCATCATCCCTGCAGAGATGGAATGGTTAAAAGACAGTTATTGTTGTTTTGATGTCCTTGTTCTCTTCCCAGGCCTCCACTAGATGAACTAAAGCATGTTAGAGCACTTAATTTACACTTACTGTCTCTGCTGCCTCAGGGCTGAATCCCTCTTGTGATATACCTTCTCCTTCTTTTACCATGAGAATGTGCCAAATTCAACTAGCAAGGATGTGACACAAGTTTGCAAGTCATAGAATAAGTGACAAAATATTTTAAATTTTAATATTATTTTGGACTTTGCAAGCAAGAGTTTCTGAGTGAAACTGATAAGATAACAGCAAGCATTTTATTTTTTCTTCTATGGGGCAGAGAAAGAATTCCACTAAAATGTATGTATGGAATATATACAAAGATTTTGCTATTGATTTAAACCACCTGTTCATGTGGAATATGATGTAATGTAATACCCTTAAACAGGAAACATGAAATGAGTAATGCTAGAAATCTAGTTTAAAAAGGGCAAAATGTACCATTTCAGATTTTCTTCTTACTGTATACCTGATTTGTATTGAAGTTAATATGAGGCAATGTTTGCTGATGCCAGACCAGTGAACATCATTGTATGAAAATCTAATACTATGTAATGTCATTTAATAAGATGGGAAAATTGCATTGTGTTAGACTTTCTCCCAGGGAAAAGTCACATCACATCTTATTAATGTCTAAGAGGATGTTGCACAACCATGCAGCTACACACTCTCTCCTATGCCTGGGCCGCACTTTACCTCCCATAAACATGTTCCTTCAGACCAACCTGCTTGCACAATGTGTGCTATTTAGCACCAATTTAACCACCACCGCAAGAAATCAGAAGTGAATGTAATTCGCTGAGTGTAGACTCCAAATAAAAGGATCAGCCAGATTACACAAGAAAGGCAGTACGAAGACAACTACTTCAGAGGAAATGTCCTCTCAGACAGCAGGGAAACTTTACCTACCATCATTTTTGTGTTCTCTGTACATTATTAAGGCTTATTTGTTATACTTAATGTCAAGTAAATACACTCCTTTTCCATCAGGAGTATCTCATAGGAGACATTGCAGTCTGGATAGTGTTCCCTGATATGTAAAGTGTTTGGTATTCACTAGCTGTTTATGTTGCAGGCAGATAGTAAATACCATTTAAAGTGCAAAAGGTAGTGTTTGCAAAGCTAACATCTGGATCCTAGCTTATGGTAAAAGCCACAGAGACCTCTTTTCACTCAGGAAGTCTCTAAACACATATATACATACACAAAATATAGCAATATCTTCCAAATTTTCTATTCAGGAGAAGCTTGATTTTCAAGTTGAGTCTTTGGATTAGTAGATCAGTAGCTCTCCTCATGGCTTTGACTTGATGTGGCAAGACCGTGCCTTGGCTCTCTGGTCTTTATGTCATCCAGATGAGGGATGTGGTGGAAAAATACTGGCATCCGTCCTGTGGGCCTGGATCTGGAGACACGAAGGAGAAGGAAGGGAGGGAATGATGTACTTCATATCAGGATCCAGAAATCTAGACACAGCATTGCATATAGATATGGGATACTGGATTAGAAACTGCATTTTCTGTCATGTTCCTGACCAGTGCTCTTTTTCTCTGTCCTGTCTATTCTGGTTGTGAGGTCCATTTATTCAAAGTTTTCTCTTTTCATACACATAGGCGAGTAACAGGCAGAAGGCTTTCAACCCCGATGCATTTTCTATAGCACAGTGAATGTTGGAGTTCTCAGCATGGAAACGTTGTGCATACATGCCGGCAATTCCCACTTCTAGGTTAAAACAGTCATGCTAGGGCAGATGCTCTGGGAATCAGAGATTTTACACATATATAGGAAGATATTTTTTACTACTACTTCAGAAAGCAGGTAGTTTTGGAAATTGTTTTCCGGAAGATGTGTCCATACTTTACTGCAGAGTGCAGATATATTCACTGGGCTCTTATTCAAATTTCTCTGGGGAAAGACTTCTCAGCAGACTCTTAAGATACATAGCACTATTAGCATGTGACCTTGTGGGAGACAATACACTGAGTGTATAGCTCTGAGGGGGACCTGGTCTGGTCATTCCGCCTCATATCCACTGGTTCATGAAGAATATGAACATCTGCTTAATTTATTGCAACCTAAGTTTAAGATTTTAATCTTTTAAACATTAAAAAAGTAAAATCCCTTTTGACTGACTCTTTCTCTGTAAGAAGAAACTCCTTCCCAGGGGGAAATCTTGAATACAGGCTTCATATGGAGAAAATTTGTATCTCATAGTTGCAAGATTCTCAAAATAAAGCGTTGTAATGGTAAGCCTGACAGGCCTTTAACTACAGCACAGCGGTGCTGCCAAATGCAACTAACATACATTGCTGCTTTCCTGTGGCAGTAAAATTGATGCTTTAAATGAGTCTTAGAGCAGGATTTCTCTGCTAATTGCAGAAATAGATAACATGTGCCTTGAGCAGCCATTATTCATTTGACAGTAATTTTTCTTAAACTGTAAGTGGCATTTTGTTTGACTAGCACTCGAGTGCCTGATATTCCCACAAGAAATGTTAAAATTCTTCCATTAAGGAAATCACTGGCTTGTGGATTCTGGCTTTTAGAACTGAAATTACCTGAGATGGTGTGTTTGGCTTCCTTTAATCAATGGGTTTCATACGCAGAGGCAAATAACAGAACTTCCTTTCAGAGCCCTTTTTTTCTCCTTTCAGAATATTTCCCATCGTATTTGCATATGGTGTTTTTTAGTCTGGACAAAGTATTTCAAATATAAGAAGTAAAAACATCTATGTTAATTTTTTAAAAAGTGAATTTTATCAAAGAAAGAAAGGTGATACCTTGATGAAAAATGAACATAAATGCTACTTACTCTGCAGACAGGATATTTTTTACTAAGCTGTTGGATCCCACACGTAGCAAGACCAGCTATCTTGGCTTCTCAAGTCTTCCTTAGCAGTAGGAGAACCCTGTGTGGTGTGGGGTGCTACCTCAGCTCTCAAGAAGCAGCTCAGATTTTCTGCCCTTGATTTCCAGGCCCCTGAGTCACCATTGCCCAAAAGACATCTGCCAAATCAGAGTGATGCAGATCACATTTTGCATCCCCCATCCTTTCAACTTCTTTCGCTCCATTGCTTGTGTGACTTGAGCTATTACTTCATATATGTCAAGAATATGAAATTTGGGTTCACTGTAGATTGCTTGCTCAGCTTGGGAAAGCTTAAGTTTCTAAGCAATTAAGTGAGCAGATAGAACATTAAAAGCTTTAATGTGCATTAAAATCCAGCTAACAGAGAGGCTTTTTTAATTTTGTCTCCCCAGTAAAAAAAGGAGAGGACTTAATATGAGAAAGACATAGAGCTGAGTACAAACTGTCAATGATTCTGTGAAATACTGAACTGCTCTTCTATCAAGAGCATGAGATGCGTATAATAACATTAATTTAAGATTAATCATAAATGACAGTTCAGTAGATTAGGAAAGAGAAAACTTGCATAAGAAAGCACTACAGGGGAATTAAAAGTTACATAAAATAAAAAGAATTTGAGACAGCAACCACTGTCTCTTCATAAAAAATGCTTTATTTGTTGATCTGCTAGCCAATTTAAAACATACGCTTATATTAACACTTGAAACATTGCTTAAGATGTCATAGGGAAAAACTCTTCTGTACAATAATTAATGTCATTAACATGAAGAATGATTAAATTGTCTTCAATACAGCTCTAGAGAGAAATTTAGAGTTTTGAATAGTGAATAGTGAATTGTGAAATGCTGCATTTCAGGGCTTCTAGAGAAAATGTTATTAATTGGAAATGTAACCATAGGATTTCATGTGGCAACATCCCCTGTCTGAAATCAAGACTAATTAAATTATGATTACTTACAAGAACAACAGGTGATTAAAAATAGATTAAATTTTTTTTGCTACAACGCATCAAATAAAAGCTTCATGTTAGAATTGCTTTAGCAATGTCAGTTAATCTTTGGCATTAGAAGCTTCAAAAACCAACATGGTATTAAACAGGCTTTATCTTAAAATAATATTTATATGAAAGAAAACTAGCTGTTAAGGTGAGTAACATTTCCTTTGCCTGCTTGAAGTTGCCCAGATAAAATAGTACAAACTAATGAATGTGGCAAGAAATAAATATTTATACTTGATTTAGAAGAGAACGAGTTGCTAAACTCAAATTTATACAGATCCATGCAAGGATGATGAGAAGAAAGAGAAAGGCAGGGAAACCTGAGGAAAAAGACTACTATCTTATGCTCTAAAGTCTAAGCTTTCACCTAACTGAAGACAAATTTAGACTATGTACCTCAGAAATCTCAATACAAGTAAGATATAATGGGAAAATGTGTTTTAAAGTCTGTCTTGGCAGATGAGTGTCTAGATGTGTCCTGCACCTGTTTAATCTCCCTTTTACAGTGGCACCTGGCAATTGAACCCAAAGTCCTCTGTGCAAGGTGCCATACAACATGAACAGAAGGATGGTCCTTGTCCTAGAAAGCTCATAACTGAAGCATAAAAGAAGAGATGCTCCATAATACACATTCAAGTGTATTATGCTAGACTGACAAAAAGATTAGGGTTGATTTAGTGTGAATTTTTACAGTGTTGGCTACCACAATGTCTGTTGGAATTAACAGTCATGAAAGACAAGAACAGCTAATATGGGAAAGGTTAAAAACCTAGAAGTAGTTCTCTTTGGCAATACATCAAGGAAATCTTTAAAATTAGCACAGCATCTGCTGAATGGAAACAAACATCTTTAAATTCACCCCCTTTGGAAGCCACGCCCCTTCCTCTGGGCAACAGAGGATGCCTCTGCTTGAATTTGCAGAGGCAAAATTCCCTCCTGGACTGTTTCTTGCCTCCAGGAGGCAAAGGAAAGGCCAACAGAAAAAAGCAAAGAAATATGGAATATCCTCCCTTTACAAGAAATTCTGTGGAAAGCTCTGACAGAAATGCAAGTATTGCATTTGATGAGAACTACGAGCAAGATCTTTTCCTATTTTAGAAAGAATGAAGGTTTTTTTTTTTAATCTAGCACTTAAAATGATGTGTTTTGACAATGACTGGGGCTCTGAAATTTATGGAGTTGGAAATGCTCTTCATTAAAGAGTTCATGTCCTCAGAAAACAGACTTCCTGTAACCTTCAAAACCTAGCTATACCTCAGTGTTTCATCAGTTGCTTGCTTCTGGCATGAAGTGTAAGAGTAGTATGGAAAATAATCTATACGAGGACAGGGTAATATTGTGCCAACAATGTATTGGTTGGATTTGCTCATATGAAATCTCTGAAGGATATTGTGTCCATCACATCTTTGTAATTTGACTCTGCAGCTGAGGGTGGGAATGCAGGTAGTCTGGGATGCTGGATGGAGAAAATCTCCAATTTATCACATAATGGGTGAATGCTGTTATAAATGCTGAAATATTGGGTAAAAGCATGTTACAATCTGGTTATATTTTGCAGGCCTTCTAGGGCTTTCCTGGGACTACTTAGTTGTTTTGAGAAAAGCAGGCAAAGCAGTATATAATTTGTATAGCTCCATAAAACTTAAAAACAATGTAGCCATTTAGCTGTTAAGCCGTGTCAAGCCTGATGAGGTTCTAGATGGGCTAAGAAAAAAAATGCCTAATCCAGGTTATATGACAGCAGAATAGAGATCCAATGTTGATAGTGCATGTCATTGCAAACGCTATGTGTGACTCACCTACTATCTATATGCTTTTGTTCTCCATCTGAGAGGGATTAGTAAAGATAGATACACTGATAAAGTGGTTCTGAAATGTTGTGACAGTCTTACAAATGCTGTTTAATATAGAATAATGGAATGTTCAAAACAAATCTAAACTTTACGGTAGCATGGAGATGATTTTCAAAATGTGAATTTACAGATACTAAGTGCTGTATAGTTCCATGAAAATATCAGATTCATGATCAAAACCACTTTGAGATCAAAAACAAATGAAAGGTTGGAAATTGTTAGGAAAGAATTAAGCAAAACAAGGACTTCATTTTGCCAGCTGTCCCTTCAATAGTGTGCATAGTTCTGGTCTCATCTTAAAAACAAAGAAACAATAGAAGATATAGTAGAATTGGGGAAACCTCAGAAGGGGAGAACAAGGAAGATCAAAGGTACCATGCAGTTTCTGTATTGGATCTGGCTGAGTAAACTAGGACTCTCCAACTGGGATTAGAAAGATTTCAGGAGGCAGGTCCTCAAATTGTCATGTCATGGAGGATGTGAATTGATTTTCTCACCATCTCCAGGACATGTTAGTAGGAGGCTAGTTCAAAACAACCAAAGATGGTGGCTCCTAATCAAACAGATGGCAAGCTGTGCTTTCTGCCAAAGTTTGTTGTGGGGACTTAAAGTTCAAATGAAGGAAAGAAAAGGTAGATTGGACAAGTTCTTGGAAGAGAAATCCATTTAGAGACTTGGGATCCACATATGGTTACAAAATATATGTACTCCTAATGATTCAGGCAGTCCCGTGTTTGAACTTCAAAGCAAGTTGCGTTACAAAGAAGACTCACATGGTTTGCTCTTTCTTATTCTTTCTGAGCCATTTGCTCACAGATGTAGCCAGAGGCAGGAAAGTGGGCAATATGCACCCTTGGACTGACATAGTACAGCTGTTGTGTTATAAAACTACAGCTAAAATTACTACAGATTAAATAACAACTGCATCATATGACTGAAGAGAGGTAATACCATTTTACATATCTGAGATAAACTTTGAAAAATTCAGTGCCTCACTTTAGTGTTATTGATTCCTTCTCATGCTTGTATTTCACTAACTCAGGAAAGCAAACCCTAACATCAGCCATCAAATACTTCCATAGGACTCCAGGCCAAGTGGCAATATTAGGAAAATTTGTATGTGACACCAGAGAGGTGTGCAAATTATTGTTGTATATGACTGGACTTTTAAATTTTCCATTATTTTATATGTAAGCGGGTGGACAATGGTAAAGTTAAGTATGTTACTAAAGTTTTCCTTCCCTATGATAAAAATGCAGCAACTTGAAAAATCAAGCGGATGCTCATAAGTGTTTGAGTCCTTAATTTTGATTGACAAATGGAACACTCTTATCAATATACTCTCCCTTAGTGGAACCTAAGAATACACATAATTATTTCACTCAGCTCCTTAATGGTATTTGCTATGGTTAACACAGCAATTACTTTTTATTCTCTTCTATTTTTTGTTCATGAGTTCACATTTTTAAATCAATATTTTAAAAAAAGAGAAACTTTATAACATCATTAAGCGCTGCAGTATTGACATATATATTGCATTTCCAGCTATATTCTCCTTGCTTTTTTATTGTAGTGTTCTGATAGACTCCGTTTTTGGAAACTGTAGCATAAAGTTAACATGTTTTTGGTTGGTGTGTGTTCAATGGGTAACTCAAACATGTAAAACTTTTCTTATGCCTAATGTGCTGTCAGTTTTTTCTCCCCCAAATGAAACAGAAGTAGCTTGAACTTTGAAGCTCCATCTTTCAGATGTCCTGTGTGCTAAAAGTGTATGCTGACATTAATTTTGATTAAATGTGACTTCTGAACCCTCATCCTTCTATTATTCTTAGCAAGGCAGCTCCCACCTGCACTTTTTCTGAAAGGCATCAGCATGTGCACATTAAAGTTTTACATTGCTTTAGTTCCCCTCTACACAGGGAGCCACTTTCCAAGTGGAGGTTAGGAATCTGTTTATGTATAATGTTGAATTCATCCCTCTGATTTATCCCCTTGGCCCCTAAAGTGAGAGAACATTCATTTTTAATGCAAGGAACCAGAGAATGGAGCATGGTAAGGGTTTTTTTTTAATGTGAACTTTTGAGTAAAAAGAATGAACAAATAAATCTCTGTAATCTCTCCAATACTTATTTTAAATATATATAAACACATTAAACTTAATATGCAATAAAAATGACCTGATATTGAAGTAATCTAATATAGTTAAAATATAAACCCTAGGGGAAGTTCACACTATATGAAGTATTGGACACTGCCAGATGTTCAACATTTCTGCTCCAGAGATCAAGACCAACATCTGTCTGTGTTCGGGATCTCATCTCCCTTTTTTTGTTATATAACTTATGCCTTCATTACAAGGTAGGTGGGAAACACGGTTTCACTTCCACAGTACCTGCAGGGAGAAATCATAATTTAATCAGGCCACAACACAGAAGTCAAACTAATCAGAATATTTGTTTGTTATTAAAATTATGGGGTTTGATCATATATTTTGTTCAGCCTGGCACGCAGGAATTGGTTGGTAAGACCCATTGTGCATGTAGAATCTTATCCTGTTTTTGTCATTAATGTATTTAATTTAAGATGAATAATAAAAACTTAGCTGGCACACTAAATCAGACACAACTTGTATGGTGTAATAATATATGAAATTAAAGTACCTCATAAAAGTTGTTTTGTTATAATTATATCATCTTTCTCTGGATTAATTTTTTCTCACCTACTTGAGGTGAGGTGTCCCATTCTCTTCTACACAGGTATTATTTGTATTAATGGAAATACAGTTTGATTTAATGTTAAAACAGAAATGCCAGCAATTAAAATGAAGCAATTTGAGAACAATTAGTGCCACATCATGAAACCTGAAGCCTAAGAAATTATATGATTAGACATACTGAGTCAAAGCAGTCAACAAGCTAGCTCAGTTTATGCTTAGACTAAAATTATTATTACGTGTTGATGAACAATTTATCATACTAGCAGATGAAGGACTTTTATTAAATTTTAGCATTTGAGTACATTAAGATTGTAAGCTTTCTTATGTAAGAGTTAGATGAGATAAAAAAAGTGTTTCTGTGAAGTAACTGTGCTCCAAACACCTGTTATTTAACGAGGCACATAGAATTAAGCTGTAATTTATATTCTTAAAGGATGAAGGGATTCTTCAATTAGTAAGTTATCAAAATGCAAAGTATTAGCTTTATAAGCAATTTGTGTTGCAATGAGCAGTTGTAACACAGATGTGGGCTTTCTGCAAACCACTTTAGGAACGATCACCTTAATGGTTTCTAAGTCCTTTTGTAACATTGCTGGAAAACTATTATTATCTTTCTCTTCCATCTATCTATCATTATCTTTCTCTTTAGTGAATCTCATTTAAATCTCACTGAGCTGGGGCCTGTTTTCAGAGCTGATTTATGATTGTACTCAACTGAACCAATCAGCAACTCACAGGTCAGTGCTTATCAGGGCTTGCACTGAAAGATCAGGAGAGCTGCCCCTGCTAGTGAACAAAAAAGTCATCTTCAGGGACTCCCCCGTAATGTTAGGGAAGTTGTCCCTATTATAATGCTATAAGAACTGTAATTAAAACTGGTGTTATGCCCTGAAAGTCATTCTGTAAAAGCTCTCAGGAAATATGCTTGGATTGTCACCCCACAGCATCATCAGAAGGTGAAATCAGGGATGTAATGCTGACACAGCCTTCAAATCCTCCTAGCTTTGTGTGGGAGGAGGTGAGAAATGACAAATATCAAACCAGTGTTCTTGTTCTTTTGTAAGCTCCATTAAAATTACAAGTTACTTTGTTTTGTGTAGATGGCAGACCTCATTCTGTAGAGCTTTCAAGTAGGTTTCTCTGCCTATTTTTACTCTGGACTTATTAATAAAGAACTTTTCCCAGTCAATGTATGTGTACGTACCCTTCTTTTAAACTGAAAGAATTTTTCTTGCTTTTTCCAAGTGTCCTCTGTGTCAAGGTCTTAGTGTCTTGGTTAGCTTCCTTTCTGATCAGGGTCAGGTAACTGTCCAGGTCAGTGACAACATGCCCAATAACAAAAAGAGAAAGCTTTCTGAGACTCTCAGCAGTACTAGCCTTTCAAAAAAAAAAAAAAAAAGTTGCAGGTATCAGAAGAAAAAAAGAATTCAAACAATTCATAATAAGAACCAGGAAAAGTATGTAATAAAAATACAATGAAATATTCTTCCAGAAGTGACTCTTTAAATAAGGGAGAAGTCAGAGAAATGTATCTAAGACAATTCTCAGGAAGGGAAAATGTTGGGAAAACAGCCCTACACCAACACAAATATCTTTCATTGATGTTAGGAAATGCAATCTTACAAATACAGTATGAAACTCGATATTGGTCTGTTATTTCCAGGTGATACATAGCTAACTTTCAGGTACACAAATGCTCATTTTTGTCAATCTGAAAATCGGTTTGGAAAGGAAAACTGTGTGGTTGTGGTTCTTTTAGTACTGTAGGAAGTCTCCAAATGAATTTTCACTTATGCAATCCTGTTACTGTGCAACTGTGCCCTTAATGGCACTTGAGAAATCTCAGTTTTTTAATAGTTTGGGAACTTTGCAATGTTAACTTTTTTACTTTTAGCTCTCAATTTTTCAATGGTAATTAGAAAAGGAAATAAACTTATTAGTCTGCTGATATAAAACCCACAAAAAATGAAGGAACTAGTGATATTTTATTGTATCATTTTTCATGGTGTAATTGCACCAATTAAAACAGAATGTTATTACCTGGCTAGCACACAAAGATGTGAAAAATCTGTTTGACGTTAACAGCAATGATAAAACTCTGGGCTAGAACTAGATTTGCACAGATGTCTTATGGATCCCACTGGCTACAGGTGCTATAGATAGACCATTTCTCAGTAATGTTCACGTTCCTTTTTGTCACCAAGACACAATGCTGCATTGTCAGAGAAAAATGTCCTGTTACTGTACTGACTTCAGCAGGGATGTGCCACGCTGGTGTTATATGCATAAATGGGAGTCAATAGAAGGGGCAGGGGATGTATGAACTCTGAATTCATGCAAAGAATGGAGTTGCATTGCGGTGAAATTTGCAACATTAACTCCAGATGCCTCTGAGCACAGAAGGCAATGTACTCAAAGAGATGAAAGTGGAAATAACACCAGGTTTCTACAACATCACTGGAAAATTGTTTCATCTGCCTAATCCTTAAGATGAATAGATGAATAGTATCAGTTTCATGAATGCCTGAATACCTGGGTGAAGAAAATTGCATAAATACTCATTTATTTTTACTAGTGCTGAAACATTGCAACTGAAGGGAAAAGGGAGTTCAAAAAATTCCCTTTAAGACCATTTCATTCCCTCATAGGTTTAAGGTCAAATCACTTTAAAAATCCTGTTTGTTACCTTTGACCAAAGCTCTTTGTAATTGGAGTTCTAAGAAATGCCTTCTCTCTCACTTTCAGATCACAGCTGAAGTAATGAAGTCTCTTCTGTTTCAAGATTAAAATGTATAAAATTGGGATATAACTACTGGTTTTTAAGTCTGCTTGAGTTGATGTGGGACATGAGGACAAAGCAGAGCAAAAATACCAAGATGAATAGGGATGCTTGCTACATTATGTCAGAGAAATTTCCTTCTTGAATGTCTTTTCTTTCAAAGGCCTATTTAAAAGGTTGGAGTAGCTGGAAAATGATGGCCATGGATCCTCACTTCAAGACATGTACAGTGGATGCTGGGAGGGGCGTAGCCTGGAACTGCTCAGTTTCTGAGCCATGTGGGTCTTAGAAGACTTTGGTAGCCCAGTACCTTGCTACGGAGCTTCCAAAAATCCGCAGAGCAGATGTAGGAATTAAGTCTATTTTCACTATCTTGATATCAAGATATTGCTGTACTTAAAGTGCCTGATATGTTGTGAGCTTTTTGTGTATGCTTCAAACACGTTCTCTGTAATGTGACTGTGGAAATGCCATTACCTATTGATTATAATGTGGTTTACATATAAAAAGAGAACAAGATGGAGAAAAGTAAACTAGTGAGAAACAGAAAACATTTTATTTTCACAGTGTGTAAACCAGTATGATTTTAAGCAAATCACAAGTTGCCTTCCTGAAGGTGACTTTCTCATTGCATGTATATATTGCAGAAAAGTTAATAAAGCTTTTTCATCACAGACATGGCCTCTGAAATATTCACCCGCATTTGACTTGCAAATATAAGTTCATTTTCCTTTCTCAGAATTTTAAAAGGGGTAAGTAGCTGTAATTCTGAGAGAATGTGGTGTAATGACAGCAGCACTATGGTGGGAACCCAGCTGTTTCTCTATGGTCTTCTCATTTGGCTCTGTCTCTTTCTGCTCTGGCTTGGAATAAATCACCTGGCAATGAAATTGGTAACCTAAAGTTCAGCACCTTAATCTACCTTTTACTCTCATCATGAAAAAAGGGTTCATTTTGAAAGTATGTATCACTGAGTGATGCTAGTAACTTTTACCTCTCAAAAGAGTGGATTACATAGAGAAAAACATAACATTAGGTACCTAACTTTGTGCTACACTGTATGGTGTGTTTATTCTTAAACCTTCCTAAAGCAGTTCAATATTTTAGATAATGATACCTACTTGTCTGCTTTCCAAATGGACAGTCAAAGGTCAGTGGCATAATGCTTGTGAAACATGGAGAGTATTAATTATTTAATGTTATTATTTTAGCTTCTCATAAAATTGAAGAAAACCAAGATACCAAAACATCCCTTTAAAAGTGATTTTATTTTTTTTAGTTATAGACTCATTCTGAATTATTCAAAAACAAGACATTTAATCAAAGCTGCAGTGTCAGCTTAAGTAAATAATTTGTTTGTGTGCTTAACTTCAGTAATTGAGACCACTTAATGAACTCAGTGTTAAGCACTCTCCCACCATTGTGGTTCATCCCTGCTCACAAAAATCTTAGGCTGAAATAGCACTAGTTCAAGGCCTGGAGTGCACAGGAAGAGATAGGTCAGAATCTGTATTACACAAGATAAATGTGTGTGTATATATATGTATATATATGGCATGATTCTGTGATTTCAGAATCTGTTCTTATGGGCATGATAAAGTCAAGTCTGTCTTTCTGTCCTTGATGCTGAGGGCAAGCCTCCTGTCATAACTGCCTTAATGAATTCAAAATATTATAGGAAAAAAAAATTGTGACACTTGTAGCACTAGCAAGAAGTATGGCTATCTAACTAATGTATCTGGCCTTGAAAAAGCCCTGCTCTGTACGTATTGCACAAAACAGCTGAAAGCATCAGAAGTTGGATAACACGGTGCAAAATAGCAAGTCAGCAAAAAAATGTTACATAGGGGGCCTAAATATTGTGTGCAGGATAGTAAAGACTGCTTTCTTGAAGCCACTAATGCATATGTTTCTGCACACTGCAGTAGAAAAGAGGTAAAATGGTTTATTATGTGGAGCATAAAAACACCCTGAAATGCAGAGGTTCTGGGAAAGATATTTCAGGGTTTGTCCCTACTCAATTTCTTTGAAAGTGCTCATGTAAAACAAAGCAGATATTTTTCTGAGGGTTACATTCACGAGAAGCAAATTATAGTAAGTCAGATATGTTGCCTTTTAATATCGAGCTATCCTTGTATTTTGAAGAAATCCAACCCAATTAATCTTGCATTGTTTTCTGTATTCTGTGTATATAATGGTGGTTTGCATTTTATTCACCTAGGTAGGTAGTTACTATGAAGCATCAGCATTAAGTTTTTGTTTATTTGTTTGGTTTTGGTTTTGTTTTTTTAACATGCGTTTGAAGCAGCTAGGTAATTAGTTGCCTTGTTCAGTATCTCTTGCTGCTTTGTTGTTTTTTGCTGAACATGTTGGAAATGAAAATGATGCATAACAGTTTAATTGAAGTCTCTTGATTTCATATTGTTGCTGTGAATTGTTCAAACTGAACGTGGCCATTTTAAATAATTATGCATTGCTGTGTTCTTTAGGTTATAGCTTTAATCTGGTTTAGTATTCATGATGGTTGAATTGGACTTGTCTGGCAGTCTGAAAGATGCAAAGTTAAAATGAATCTGTTATAACTAAAAAGAGTGACTGGATTACTAAAAGGTTAGCAATGCCTAAGAGGCTTCATAGCTTCTTTGAACTCTTGACTCTTGTAGCCATATGAAAGTTGAAGTCACCATGTAATTTTGAAAGAAGGTATATCTTTGTTAATCATGAATAGACTTTGTGACAGCAAGGCCTCATCCGACTAACTGAAATTGCTGGCCTTAGATTCTTGACAATTTTATGTATGAGAAAAAGTAAACTTATGATTACATGACCAAATTACATGATCACAGGCACATAAATGATTAGTTGCTTGGGTTTGACCCAAATTTTTGAACAACATGGAAACTTATAGCCTGTTTTGGCTAAGCCCCTGAAGAAGAAATTCAGAGTTAATATAAACCTATGGATACAGCCACATCTGCCTCAGCAGAAAAATGTGGGTGGATACCTGCAAATTGTCTCTGAGGTAATGATCTCAGTGGTGACTTCACACAACAGTGAAAATGCACCAAGCCTTCTCTTACGTTGATATACTTTGTGAACTTGGATTTTCTGTTTCAATATTCCTCCTAGCATTTGGAGGTGTACCAGGCAAGACAACATCTGAAAGACAATGATATCTTTTAGTGTGTGAAAGAACATGTCCAAATTATGTTGCCTGATGCAAACCTTACCTAAGGCATTGGTGATATTTCCCCAGGGCTTTGGGTGGGCTTTAGATGAAAGAGTGGTCAGCACTGACACAGACAAGTAGTGTATGTATCTTATGCCTAAGTGCTCAACTTTCTACTGCTGACCTAACTGAAATATAACCATCTGCCTGTCTGCTCCTAAATCAGGATTAAATGTTTTGCTTTTGATATATAACTCATAGGACCTTTCCCAGACCTCTCTTTACTTGCAGCTCAAGGGAACGTGGACACTCAGGTCACAGGGAACAGTCTGTCACCATTGGGCAGGTATAAAATATCTCTAAGGCAACTTTAATCCAGTGTTAATACCAACAGTCAGCTCTGCAGACTCCTCAGCCTCAAAGGTAACACAAGAGTAAGAACAAGGTTAAGAAGAAAGGAAGTGGATAAATGATAGGAAAGAGAGAGCTATACTCCCCAAAGAGGTAATGAGGTTTGTCATTTTCTGAAGGAAGAATCTCAGACAAGGATGATGGGTTAAGTAGGGGAGGAACCTGGGAAAGAGATGGGCAATCCATCTGTTTGTGCTTTGCTTTTCAGCTTCCGCTATTATTTTCAGTTAAGGCTGCCCCACATCCACATCTACTTTATGTCTAGACAGAAGTGGAGGCATTCAATGTGGTTTTTGCCTCAGTCTTTGATAATACTGATAGACCTTGGGCTGCCTGGTCCTCTGAGTTGGAGGACCATGAGTGTGGGAACAGTGACTTTCCATTTGTGGACACTGAAATTGTAAGGGACCAGCTGTATCAGCTGAATGTTCACAAGACCATGGGGCCTGATGAGATTCATCCCAGAGTTCTGAAGGAGCTAGTGGATGTTATGGCAGGACACCTCTCTATCATGTACTGGTTCCGTCTGAGTGGAAGTTAGCCAATGTTATTCCAACCTACAAGAAGGGCATGAGTGAAGACCCAGGGAAATACAGACCTGTTAGTCTAACCTCAGTGCCTGGAAAAATTATGGAGAAGTTTATACTGGGTACTGTTGAAAGGCATTTAAAGAAGAATGCAATCATCAGGCACAGTCAACATGGGTTCACAAAAAAAAAGTCCCGTTTAACTAATTTGATATCCTTCTATGATAAGGTCACCCACCTAGTGGACGAAGGGAAGGTGGTGGACGTAGTTTTTCTGGATTTTAGCAAGGCTTTTGATACTGTCCCTCACAGCATCCTTCTGGGCTAGTTGTCCAACTGTGGGATGAGTGGGTTTACAGTGCGCTGGGTGAAGAACTGGCTGAACAGCAGGGCTCAAAGAGTTGTAGTGAATGGGGCTACATTTGGCTGGCAACCAGTCACCAGCGGTGTTCCTCGGGGTTCAATTCTAGGCCCAGTGCTGTTCAATACATTTATCAACGGTCTGAATGCAGGAGTTGAATGCACCACTAGTGAGTTTGCTGATGATACCAAACTGGGAGGTGCTGTTGACTCTCTTGAGAGACAGGAGGCCTTGCAGAGGGATCTAGATAGGTTGGAGCATTGGGCTATGATTAATGGGATGAACTTTAACAAGTCCAAGTGCTGGATCCTGCACCTGGGATGGAGTAACGCCGGGCACAAGTATAAATTGGGAGAGGAGTGGCTGGAGCTTAGCCCTGCAGAAGGGATCTGGGGGTGCTGGTCGACAGCAGGCTCAACAGGAGTCAGCAGTGTACCCTGGCAGCCAAGAGGGCAAACTGCATCCTGGGGTGCATCAAACACGGTATAACCAGCCGGTCAAAAGAGGTGATTATCCTGCTGTATTTAGTGTTGGTGCCGCCTCACCTTGAGTACTGTGTGCAGTTTTGGGCCCCACAATTTAAGAAGGATGTGAAGGTTCTTGAATGAGTCCAGAGGAGGGCAACAAAGCTGGTGAAAGGACTGGAAGGAATGTCCTGTGAGGAACAGCTAAGGACTCCGGGTTTGTCTAGTTCAGAGAAAAGGAGGCTGAGGGAGTGACCTCATTGCTCTCTACAGCTTCCTGAGGAAGGGAAGTGGAGAGGGAGGTGCTGGTCTCTTCTCCCTGGTATCCAGTGATAGGACGGGAAACATTTCTTTACCGAGAGGGTGGTCAACCATTGGAACAGGTTTCCTAGAGAGGTGGTTGATGCCCCAAGCCTGTCAAGTGTTTAAGAGGCATTTGGGCAATGTGTTTAATGACATGCTTTAACTTTTGGTCAGCCCTGCATTGGTCAGGCAGCTGGACTAGTTGTAGGTCCCTTCCAACTGAAATTAGTCTAGTCTAGTCTAGTCTATTCATGAAGGCATCTACTTTTTGGGATTGAGAGAAGAGGAGACGAAGTATCTGATCTGTATATACTGTCTTCCTTTTTGATCAGAATTATTCCTTTCCCTTTTTCCACTGCCCTCCCCCCCCCCCCCCCCCCCCTTCTTTTTTCCCCTAACCTAAGAGGGATGCAAATTCAGCAAACTGCAAGGCTGGGATTAGCTTTGATCTTAGGCTATTCAAACAGGTTTTTAATTAAGCAAAGGTAGGTCAGTATAGCTTAGATTTCAGTTCACTATGTATCTCAATAATAATCATATGATGATACTGCACTACTGACCCCACGGGAGCAAATTTCTTTGTAGTAAATTTCTTGAGTGTTTGATCTCCACAGGATACTGTCACCTGTAGTGAGTCAAATTGCTTCATTCTACATGCTGAACATTTCCTATGCTTTCTTGGCTTGGTTTTTTTTATTTTTTTCTCTCGTCTGTAATCAAAATTGGAGGAGGATGAACAGTAATGGAGAGCTGAGACACTGCAACTTGTCCTTAATGACCGTCACATCCATTCTCACATCTCCTTCTAGAAAAGAAAAGCATGGTTACTGCACAATCTCAAACTTGGTTATTCTGACATTTATCACACTTCTAACACTTTGTGTGCATCTGGTCTTAATAAAAGATGGTAAATGTAGAGACAGGTCCTAGTTTAAAAGTGTCACTTAACTAAGCAAAATAAGAGAAGACTTATTTTGACGTCCTTTTCTGAATCCTTGTCTACAGAGGAATATTTTCTTTCTACTGAAGAGAACCGAGAAGATGGGGCTATACAGCTTTGGAGTATGCAGTTGCAAGGTTAGCAACATGTTCAAGGTTCCTGCACTGTTAAGAATGTTCCTGTTAAAGCAGTATTGAGGTAACCCTTTCATTATCATCTACCTTTACATGCATAGCTCCCGTTCCAGTCCTCTTTGATGCTCTGAGTGGCCTTGCTCTAGTCATTGCATAGTACAAACCCGGTAGCTGCAGGGCTAACAAGTCCTGCTAAGAGTTGAAGGATTTTGCCACCACCACAGTGCTACGCTGACATGGCCTGGTTACTCCACGCCAGAGCTGGCTAACATCCAGCTGAGAGCATGAGAAGGGAAAATTCATCTCTTCCTGCAACCTTGTGCATAGATGTAACCTTATTAGCAGTCTTCCTCTTCCTATATGTCTCTCTTAAAATAGAATGCTTTGAGTTGCTGTGCATAAATTGTATTTAGAAGGTTATTCTATTAACGTTTATTTTAGACTTCAGGGAGGGGAATGTCATTTGCTATCAGTTTGAATAGTGCTTAGCAGAATGTGGCTCTGACCTGCTGTGCTCCTTACACCTGCCATATATAGATAAATAAGCATCTCCTGGCTTAACAAATGTCTGTAAAAGCATTTTCAAGCATAAACAGAAGTAAAAAAAAAGCATAAATATGCTCTTTCAATGACATGAACTGTACAGTCACCTTTTTCCCCTTTAAATGGCCTATTGGATTTAGGGAAAAGGGAAATGCTTCTGTCCCTGCCTCTGCCAAAAGGATTCACTCTTCCTCTGAGGGCATTACTTTCCTTGGTCTTCCCTAGTTATAATTCATGGTGGAACATGAATAACTCAGAGAATTCAGTTTTAGGGACAAAAGGGAAATTTTTTCTTTCCTCAATGATATGCCCGCATGTCACAAGGCAGCACATTAACACTGTGCTATGCCTGGGTTAATGAACTCTACATCTCAGAAGAGCTAATTAAACAGAAAGAAAGGGGTGAAAGGCAGTACTGCAGAAACCTTCACTCAGGGTAGTGTTCCAGCATCTTGGAAAGATTTTCATAAATTTTTTTGTACAGGTCCAGCTGTTTGCCATGCAGCCTGAGGGGAAGTCCTTATTTATGAGGAGAGCTCTCCACCACCACTGATTGTAATCATGTGCAAAGTGGTCTTTTCATGCCATGCTCATGAATACGTCTTTGTTAGACTAAATGAGAGCTGCCGACTCAACATCTGCCCGTAATGCATGCAACTCACCTTTTGATCTCAGCATCCATTTGGATGGCTAAAAGAAGTCTGTGCTTTGAGGGGACGTTTCCATTAATTATTAGGACTATTCTTTGTTCTTTTTCTAAAACAGGAAGACAATTTTTGACAAAAATGTTTCCCTTTGATATCCATGTAAGGCACACCACTTAATATATTCTTTCACAGAATTATACTTTCTGTAACTTATTAGAGGCTTTACATTATGAGTTTTATATACGGAAGGCAACAAAGGGTGAGAAAACATCCAAAACTGTAGAGAAAGCAAAATTTATTATATCCTGTGGGACTCAACAGCTTGTTATAAATTCATTTTCCATGTAAATGGGCTTAAAAAAAGATTAAACTTGATGTTGGTGCTGTAATTGTTATTCACACGAACTTCAAACGAATTTCATTCTTTGACTACCCTTTAATGCTAATGTCCAGAAAAATCAATACTTGTTTTTCATTCTTGCATTTGAAATAAACCTAAGCTTACTGCAGTTAAGGGATTTGGATTATTAGCATGCCTGACAAAGCATATTTTGTACACAGAGATTTAAAGAGGTGACCTCTATTTAACTAGAGGTTCAGGACTCAGTAATCTGCTAATGCATCTGAGTACTTCAGGTGATTCAGATCACACAAAAATTAAAGAAGATACATTGAATACTTGTTCTAATCTTATTCTTGCATCCATGATCTAGAAAGCTTTCAGAGAAGCCCTTCAGTAATCTACATGCTCTGACCTTGCTCTATGATCACATCAGCTGTCAAACTCCATCCTGTGATCCAGGATGCAAGTCTGGGTGTAAAAGTGGTACTGGGCTCAATGGTCAGAGGAGAAGATAGAGGAGGACCCGTGCATGGCATTCACCTGACCTGCTACTGGTGTTCTGGAAAATAGCTTGATGACAGTACTGGAATACAAGCCTGAGTGTGTTGGATTTGCCCTCTTTGTCATCTCTTGCTTGATGAACAGTCCACTTGAGGTACAGGTAGCAAATGGCAGTCAACATACTCCCTGCTGTGCACATATGAAGCAAAAACAGGGCATTTGCTTAAAGGGACAGAAAATGAATGCATAACTTCACATTTAGAAACTCCTGTGTGTTTTAAGGGACTGATAGTCATGCAGGATAAAGGTAGATTATCTGAGTTAAAAGCAGTTTTCCAAAGCTACTCTTTCCAACATCTTAGTGAATTCAGAAAATCATCTTAGTTGTTAGCAAAGGTAATAATACATTAACTTGGAATATTTAGGAGAGATAACAGTCAGTGGCAGTGAGATTTAGGAAGTCAGATTTGGAAGTCAAGAAACACTGGGATCAAGGTACAGGCTTGCTCATCAGCAGCAAATTTTAAGTAATTTCACTGCCCTGTAAACCAGCTGCAGTGTATCACAAAAGAAAAACTATGGGAAAAGATTGGAGACTGCCTTTTTCATTAAATTGTCAAGGGTTTGAACATAGTGTTTTGGTTTTTTTTAAGGGAACATTAAATTCCAAAATTGTTTACGTGTAGAAAAAGTGTGATCAGAAAATAAGCGATGCTTACGCTTGAAGTTTCTCAAAGCCTTGCATATGTCTCCCCCGAAAGAGAATCTTCCCATAGTTTCTTTTACTTTAAAACACAATACTCAAGTGGCTATGTTTTTTAATGAGTTAAAAGTTATCTTTAGTTCAGTTGTTCTTGGATAGCAATTTTTCCAGTATATTTCTGTTCACTTGCATGCTTCCTAGTTCTAATGAGGCATATCAGAGGTCATGCAAAACTGCCTGAGATGATTCATCTTTATGTCTTGATCTGTGCATTTGCTTGAAAAACCATGGGCATTCAGTTACCATGCTGTTGATATGCTTGCTTTATTAATTATCAGGTATATGTTCTCAGTTCCCAGATGTTGGAATGAACAGTCCATTTCAAACTACTGCCATGCAACAATAAGAAGGTTAATTGCATGCGCAAAATGAAGTTTTCTTCAGGTGTCAGAGCTGAAGCTGTTAATGATCAAGCTCTGCACCTCCACAAACACTTCCAAGAGTACTTCACAAAGGAATTTAGCAAAGTAATGCAGTATATGCCCAGATGGTTAAGGTCACTAATGCCATCCTTATTTGTTTTACTGGCTGGACTATGTTGGCTTTTTGAATAGTAAAATATAAGTAATATACAGGAGATAATTGGCAATGATTGCCAGCTGTTGGCAATCTGTACCAGGGTACAGGGTAGACTCCACAATCTAATACCAAAATTGTTTTGAGTGGAGAAGATATTTCTACAAAACCTGTTGAGGTTTACAGGTGTTTACTCCATATTTATATATTACTGATAAGGCAGTTTTGTTACAGAGTAGTATCTTCTCAAAACCCTGTAGTTCTTGTCCATTACAGAGAAGGGAATGATTTAACAATGAATCTTCTCTGTCTTCCTACACAAAAAGACTTAAAGGTTCAGATTCAAAGTCACCCTCATCCTTTAGAGACAAAGTATCACAACTTTTATGTGTGGTAGTCATCTTTCATAGGATTTAAACAGCAATGTTAACAGGATTAAGTCTCATGATATTACTAGATTAAAGCCTCTCAGGTTAGGTCAAAGATCCTCCCAGCCGTCAAACTTTTCTAGAGAATACTTGGCAGAGTTTTACAGTCATTATAGAGAAAATACCAAGGGTATAGTCTGCCTGGGTTCAAAAGTCCCTGAGCATCACAAACTGATGGAATTCCCTTTGCAGCTCAGTTAGCTCTGAGAAGAAGTCCTTGGCCAAATGCTTGTGTAGGTCTGCAGACCATCATGGTTTCTGTGTCTTAACTCCAATTCTTGTACTAAGTGGATACACTTGAATTTTATTTTTTTTCCCCTGGAACAGGCTTTTATTACATACAAGGTCAGATTTAAAATGTA
>NW_008824185.1:340529-352792 GCF_000699105.1 Pygoscelis adeliae
CCCTCTAGGCTCATGTATCATTGAGTAACCAGCTGGAAATAGCTGTGTAAGCACAGAACTAGTTGAACGATTCAGTCAAAATTCAAGGATATAGGCAAGGGCAAGAATTCGTCTGATTAGGTCATGAGTGATGAGAGCCAAGGTTAGGTGCTCTCACATTTCTTTCCTTCATCACTAGATTACTATTGCCATATTCTAACATATATTAAAATTGTGTGAAACATTTCTTTCAGTAACAAATGACAGCAAGGCAGTCTTTTGCTCTTGGCTTGATGTAGATATGTATCTGATTTAAGCAAAAGAAAATATTCTTTCCTCTCTTTAGGTGTCTTCTTACAAGGGTTTTCATAGATGGTCACATTACTTAATGAATATGCTAATGATTAGGTCCCCAGCCTATATATGCAGGAATAAGAGCAATTTCTTTCTGTAAGGTGGGAAGGAGCACTGATGTTAACCTGCTCCCTGCAAAATGAGTCAGGTTCTGCTAAAATTAGGTCAAGACTGAAAATAAAGAAAGGCACGATAGTAATCAGATTTATGTGAACTGCAAGTTAGAAAAATGCTTTCAAATGTTGTTTAACCACTTTCATCTATCTGTAGGGGTTTACAATACATCTTACCTTACAATAATCATTTTCTCTCACACCTGACAAAAAACAGGGCATTTTTAAGATAAACCAGAGGCTTTTTGCCTCCAAAAGATTCTGACCCATTCCAGCCATGGTGGTGAAAATGACTCACTGGGAATGACTTGGTAGGTTTTTAACAATGCCTTCTGAGATTCAGATACCATGAAGTTAGTTGATGCTTAAATTTTTAAGCTACAGTAATATGGTCCTACTGGAAAATACGGTTCTAGGAGGAACATAGACTATACAAAGTGAATTATACAGTTTCCTGGTAACTTTATGTCTTCCCTGTTTTAAAACTATTTTTATTTTTTTTTTTAGAACAGCAAAATTCTGTATATAGTGAATATTTCCTTCTGTAAAATACTCATTTTAATAAAAGGGGATCAAAACCATGCAGAATCTAGCCCTACAAACTGAAATCTTCCATCACTGTAAAAATTATGTTAACTCTTTCTGGCTTAGACAGCTCTCATCTCACATCCAGCCCTATTTGTTATAAACAGCAGGTAGCATAAATGGGTGAGTGGATCAGGGTGTAGTGAACTAATACAAAAAAGAGGAAGGACCATGATGTTTGCTCCAGTGCAATACTCTTTGGTTGTGTTAAATTTAATTCATGTGTAGGTACCTTCACACAACTTCAGCTAGTATTTGTAAACTGTATTCACTGAAACTTCAGGCTGATTTTAGCTTGAGAAGCCCTCAATGCTTCATCTTGCCTATATTTAGTGGTGTCTGGCACTTCTCAGATTCAATTAACTTCAGTCCTGGTGAAATCACATTATAAGCAAAATTTGCCCTCGTAAACCTATTTTATATAAGCCATATTTTTAAGGAACTGTTTCAGCAACGATAGAGCACACTCTGACAAAATCTATGACACAGAAGATCTTTATTTTATGTGCAATGGCTTGCTAGCATGTTATTCCTTTTTTTTTCTTCTTGTGTTATAAAATTACTATAAAGGCTAAATAGATCTGTAACAGACAGGAACCCTACAGATTGTTCTTCTCAGTTAATTCACATTCCCAGCATCATGACAGGTGTTTAGGAAAAGGTGGCAAATTATAATTAAATATATTGGACCAATTCTTGTTCTTATTTACATCTGTTCAACCCAATTAATCCTGTAGAGTTTGTCTGGGCATAAATAGAAAGCAGAAATAGCTGAATATGGTTAATTTTAACTTGCTTTCTTTATTCAAATTGAACAAAATGGGCTGAATTTTGCTGTCATATATGACTGCTCAACTTCATAATTCTGTTGGGTTGTGCAATGAAAAATAAGAAATGGTTATACCAGTAGGAATTAAAGATATATAATTAAAACTAAAGTTTCTTGAAATGTTTCTGCAAAATTTTGGATTGACTGCAAGAAACAACCTTTTAAAAAAGCTTAAAAACCTAATTTTTCATCAAAACATTAAAATAACTTTCTGGAATTCTGAAGTGAAAGCTGAAATTATATATATAAGTCTAAACAAAAACAAAGGGGACTAGGATTATTCCTACTTGCTTTTCTGTTTTCCACTTAAAAAATTGTATAATTTTTGCTCTAGACACAGGGTACTCAAATTAAGAAACAGAATGAAGCACAGAAAAATCTCCCATCTCTTTGCCACATTCCTAATTTTCTGCAAATGTGTTTTGTTTGAGCAAAAGATGAGATCAGATCGATGCAGACATAGGAAAGGATAACAGCAGAAGGTACATACAGGAGCATTGGTGGTAAAAGAACAAAAGAGGTCAGATGAAATGCTGCAATTGGAGTAGAAGCAGCTGAATACAATATTAAAGCTAGTACACTATTAACACTACAGGGGCAAGAGCAAATGTTGTTATCAAGACAGACAAAATCTGGAACAAATATTGCTGTTGCAATAAATAGAAACAAGAACAGGCATTGCCATCATGATAAGGGTGAAAGCAACAAAAGAGGCAGGGGGAAAGCATCAGTCTTGCTGAAAATGTCAGCAGTGAAAACAGTATCTTCTTTATTGCATCTGTTAGTCCTACTAACAACAAAACCAAGCATCAACTCAGAGGAAGTATATAATCTAAATACTAACTACAAGAAAGTATGTCATCATGAGAAACCAGCTACAGTGAATGTAAAAAGCCATCCCAACGCTTTCATCTTTGTAAGCATTATCCAAAATCCTCTGAAGTTAAATGGAATCTTTTTGCATATTGATTAAATAGATTTTGAAGAAGGAAAGATAATAAAAATATTATCCATTAATTATCATACCGTCATAAAATCCTACAAGTCCAGTGCTGCAATAAGCCTTTCCTATTGTAACCTTGGGTTAGACATCCCTCACTCATACATCCAGAGGCTGCTGGAAAACTCCAACGCTGGAGACGTTCAGGGGGAAGAAAAGTAATTTTGAGACTACACTGGATCTACCCTAGGTTGTTTTAAGCAGGATCTAGCAGCTGGAGAGGAGGTAAGGTCTGATTCTTGCCTGTGACCCTGGAAGCTCAGGGGAGATGAAGGATTGGGAAAAGATGCCTATTCTGATGATTAATATTGATCATGTTTGTGTGAGCTGGGGAGACATAGGATCGAAGCCGCAAGGAATGAAAAAGCAATTGTTAACAACTTTTTTAAACATCCTGTGCCTTAACTGCAGACGTGGGGAACAGTCTGAGCTCCATCAAGACCTCTGGTGCTGCAGTGGCTAATACAGGCTGAATGAGTCCTTTGACACTGGGGATTACCCAGCTGAGGGTCTGGGATGTGAACGTAACCCTAAAGAAGCAATTCAGATAAGTATTCTGTAGCATCCGTTTTCTTCATGAGGAGATTCTCCAGAATGGCTAGTCTGCTGAAGTGCCCATTTATCATTGAAATGATGTACTATTTGAGGTTATCTATATAACAGAATTACAATTCTTCTGTGCATTGGGACTCTTTATTGGGCTTTCTGGTTAAAAGAGTAACTGTATAAAATATAAACTTTAATATTTGAGCTATAAAAATTGTGAAATGTCCTTTCCTCTCCTTGAATTCATTAAGCCTCCAGAGAAACTTTCAAAGCTCGTTAGTTTACTTCAGCTTGGGATTCTCATCTCAATCTCAAACAGCAAGAAATGAGATTTAATGACTTTAGAGGTTGTGACTTCTTTATCGCATACTGTGTCTTGATTTGGTGACCTGCTTCATTATGACCAGAACTTTACTACTTGTTTATACCCCAAACACTCAAACTTAAAATATTCTCTTGCTCACTTTCAACCTTACAAATACAGCATTTTTTATTAATCATTATGAAATGAAGGCATAAGCTATTTAAGTAGTTTGTTGAAGTTCACAGTATTAAAGGCACGTTATGCTATGGGATCCAGTTTACAGTTTAGAGCTATGTTTCACAATCAAAACTATACTCACTTTGCTCACAGTCCTTTCGTTGGAAAAGTGCATCAAGCTAGTATATAATCTAACAACTGGGTACCTGCATTAGAAAAGAAGGAAACCATAACGAAGTGTCTATTTTTTCAAGTACTTAAAAACAAACAAACAAACAAAAAACCTTAGATAAACTCCTTGGTGAGGGAGGTCTATCAAAAGGTAGCCTTTTTTCAGTAATTAGTGCAAACATTACATAATTCCCCTACCCCCCCCTTACTTAGGTATTGGTAAAGTGCATATCAGCAAAAGATTGGTGTTCAAAAGTGGTTATAATATTAATAACCAAGAAGTATTTTGCCTGTTTCCCATGTCTCACAGAGGCTCTACTTCAGCCCCATAACTAGTGAGAGCAAGTAAATTCAAGCCTACTCTAAAGACTACCCAGAATTTTATGTACATTGGATTCCCCCATGTGTCCTTGTCCCACACCACAGTGTAACATCTCTGGGGTGGATCCTACCTACAGTGATCAGCTGCCTTGGATCCCGATCAGGAGCAAGTCTTTGCTGACACTTCATGGCTAGAGTACTGGACTGTAATATACATCATGTACACATTTTACCGTTGACTCAATAAGACCACAGAAAAAGTTAGGTTGAAAGGGGCCTCTGGGAGGTCAGCTAGTCTGTCTCAAAAGCAAGGTTAACATCACAGTTACATCAGGCTGCTCAGGGCTGTGTCCCATCAAGTTTTGGAGGTCTCCATGGATGGAGATGCTACAGCCTCTCTGGGCAACCTGTACCTGTGCTTAACTACTTTTATTGTGCAGGAATGTTCCTTAAATACACCCAGAATACCCCCTACTGTAAACCATGTCTGTTGCCTCTTGTCCTTTTGCTGTACAGCTCTGAGAAAAACCTGGCTCCACCTTCTCTATAAGCCCCACTTGACCCAGCTTTATGTAGAGGAAGGCTCTAATTATCTTGCTTCTGGCATTTTTCTTTCTGGGCCAAACAAACCCAGTTCCCTTACACTCTCCTCAAATGTCATCTGCCCCAGACTCCTAACCAACTCTGTGGCCCTTCACTAGATTCATTCCAGTTTGTCTTCAGTGGGAAGTCTAAAACTGGACACAAATATTCCAGAAGTAACCTCATCAATGTCCAATAGAGGGAAACAATCACTTTCCCAACCTGTACCAGCTCATGGGGTTGCTCCATCCTAGGTCAGTAATTTCACTATGATCATTAACTTTACATGGTTCCTGTTTGCCCATTCCTCCAATTTATTGCGGTCCTACAGGTAAGTTGCTTTTATGCCCAGTGTTATCAAGTCTTCCCCCCTCCCACAATTTGACATAACTTGATGAGATCACATTCCTATAAAGGTCATTGAAGAAGATGTTCAACAGTTTGAAAACTTGAGCAATATTGCTCACAAACAGCTACCAGCTAAACTACCCTCTAGGCTCAAATGTTCAGCCACTTTTTTGCTCACTTAGAACACTGTATGTCTTTGAAATAACTGCCATAATACTGTATTGAAACCCTTGGTAAAGTCAAGGTTGTCGTGGTTTAACCTCGGTTGGCAACTAAACCCCACGCAGCCGCTCGCTCACTCCCCCCCCTCCCGATGGGATGGGGGAGAGAATTGGAAAAGCACGTGAGAAAACTTGTGGGTTGAGATAAAAACAGTTTAATAATTGAAATAAAATGATAATGATAATAATATGATAATAGTAATAATACACAAAGCAAGTGATGCACAGTACAATTGCTCACCACCCGCCGACCGATGCCCAGCCAGTCCCCGAGCAGCAGCCCCCCCCGGCCAGCTTCCCCCAGTTTATGTACTGAGCATGATGTCACATGGTATGGAATGTCCTTTTGGCCAGTTTGGCTGTGCCCCCTCCCAGCTCCCTGTGCATCAGTCGGTAGAACATGAAAGACTAGAAAGTCCTTGGCCAGTGTAAGCACTACCTAGCAACAACTAAAACATCGGTGCCTTATCAATTTTGTTCCCATCCTAAATCCAAAACACAGCACTGTACCAGCTACTAGGAAGGAAATTAACTCTATTCCTGATGAAACCAGGACAAAGGTGAATTACATTCTTTGCTCTTCACTAAAGCTGTAGCAAATTCATCTTTAAACCAGGTTGATCAAGCACTATGTGTCCTTGGTAAATTTAGTCTAGCTGTTCCCAATTGCCTTCTTGTCCTTTTGTGTTTGGAGATGGCTTCTGTGAGGACTTATTTACTGATTTTCCTAGGGACGGAGGTTAAACTGAGACTGACTGGCCTGTGATTTCCCAGATCCTTCTCTAACATTTGCCTTTTTCCGCTCATTTGGGATTTCTGCTGATCAAACAACTCTTCAAAGATGACAGAGAGTAGCCTTACAGTGAATTGGCCAGCTCTGTCAACACCACTGGATGCATCCTGCAGGTGCACCTATTTATAAACACAGGCCTAAAAAAGCAAGAAAATGTACATTCTGTTTACTGTCCTCCAAAAGGCAAAAACATGAGCGTCACTAATGTCGAAGTTTACCAAACTTAGCTATAGACAAGGAAGATTGCATCTTCCAGTACAGCTTTCCATGTTATCATCCATCTATGCAGGACAAACAAGCCAGATACTTCCTTCTTCACTGCCAGCCAGTGCTCTATTTGCATAATTCTGTTTACATTCAGAGGGACAGATGCTGAAAAAATTCCATTCTCATAATTTCCTTACTTTATTAGTCCAGTAATAATTTAAGTTTCTACTTCTTGTTATTTTTTTAACTTTGATTATTCATGGGAAGGTCTTATGTTGCTATTAATTTATCCTCCTTTTCATCAGTGAAGCAAGTCTCATAAGGCTGTGAAACTTGTCCATATCTAATTATACAGGCTAGCAGCAGCAGCTGACAGAGCCGTGCATCTTTTGGACCCCAGATCCCACAGCCTGAGCCACAGCTGGCTTTTTTTATTTAGTGAGAAGAGCTGTTCAGGCTTTACACACTTTTGGACAAGAGAATGAGAATAGTGTTTCAGATGGCCAGGGATAGCTCCTGAAGGAGAAAAAGTATAACTGTCTGAGTTCATTACAATTGATTAGTTCCCTTACAACAAAGATATTTTTGCTTTACTTGAACTACAGTTGAAACTCTCAAGAGAAAGCAAGGTTATAATAAGGACTACATTTTATTTTAAAATAAGCTAATTAATGCAATAGCTTCCTGGACTTTCCAACAGCTGGAAAATGACAATTTAAAAACAGTGTGAGTCCTAAAAGGATAAAATGCTTATGAGTAAAACTTTTTGGTAATACAGTCTTTCAGGGGTTTTATTAATATCTGGATAAACCTCCAGCTGGGTCTTTAGTCTTTGAAAATTGATGGAAACACAACTTATTAAAATATATAAAGGTAGTGAAGGATACTGTTTTAAATAAGGTTCAAGAATTGTCAGAGTTTTTTGAATGTCAAACTGAACTTCAGGCAAAGATAAGTATTATGATAAAGTGTTTTGTAATTTGTTTTTGTATTTCCTTAAGTAAGTCTGCTGTATAATTCTTTTTTTTTTTACTGAACAGATTGAATTAACATCTCCCTAAAAACAGTATAAGCTGTCTGGAGTTGAACTAGACAGTGGTCCTTTGTTTAGAACACTATTATTAGTAGCTTCTCCTGCAAAACAATCAGTAGAACAAGTCGAGAGCCCCAAATATTTCACATAACGAGCTAGCTGTCTGCTACCAGTTTCAAATCCTCACTTTTCATCACATTCGATATTTGAAAGTGGGTGTCAATTTGCTAGGAACTGTAGATAAGTACTGTTTTTTATTTTCCTAACAGATAATGAAACAATTTGCTCTGCTTCTGCTGACTCTATAGTCAGGCTTGCAATCGTCTTCGAGCATCATCATAGAGTTAAAGCTTATGGTAGAAACACTGTGCGGCTGTCACAGCTTGATTTCACTTTCTGAAAAGGAACTTTCCATACTTTTCTATAAAAACATGAAGCTAACTTTTTTTTAAAAAACAGCTGTATCTACCTTGATGCTGAGGCACAACAGAGTAGTGGTATTAGAACCCAAGATCTCTAAAGTCCACAGTGGTGACATCTAAGCAATATATTTCCTTTCTTTAAAAGTAAATATAAGATAGCTGCATTAAAGAAAAAAAAAATCCCTAAGGTTGATTGGACAAGTAAGTTTGCTAACCTACAAATGTTTCATCATAGCCAAACCCTCTTGTTCTAAGTAAACAAAAAGATTTCCTCTGGGTCGCTTAAAATGTTTCATTCTTCGTTCCTTTTTTTTAAACTTGACTTAATCAGAAAACATTTTAATCAAAAAGTTAAACGAAACAAAAAGACCCCTCAAACCAAATACAGTCTTGCAAATGACTGGGATTTGTCAAACTCCCAACATAATTCAGGATCTTTGGTCATGTCAAAGTTAGGTGAATATCTTGGAAAAAATCCACTATCTTCAAAATTTTAAAGATATTACCTGGGACAATGGACTTATCTCTTATGATAAACTGTTATAATAACTCAGAAAATACAATCTGACCTATTTAAATGTTAATCTTTTCCCCTGGAACATTTGCATGTGGAAAATAATATTTATTATTTTGAGACTCTGCTGAAATGGGATTAAATTCTGTACTAAAAAAAAATCTATTTTTGATCTGTCTATGAAAATGAAGTCCCCATCCCTTCTACTTCATCAGTGATGAGGACTTTTTTCACTGCTTTGCCCAGAAGACCATAACAATTCTATTGGTTGCATAAACATGCATCTCAATGAGCTTTTCAAATGTAGATTATAAGTAAGGTCATGCTGTTCCACAATGTAAAAAGGTTCCTGCATATTAGCATCATGCCAAGGCATTAAAATTCCTATGGAATTAAGACTGAGAAAAGCCACAAAGTATATAAAATCTCAGTAAGATCAGTAATTATTAAGCTCTATCTCTCCATGTACTTAAGATATATTCCTGAACAATATCCATATACACATATGCGTGTATTTCAGGAATGCAGAGTTTTTTAAGGAAGCTATCACAACTCCTCTCCCCCTTACTTTTCTGCCTTGTATTTCTTTTGTTTCAACAACCCAGTGGCAGCCAAAGTGATTGTGTTTGGCTGCCAAGTGATTGGTCCCATGGCCATGGTTAATACAATGCAGCCCTGACAGAGTCCTTCGTCTTCTATCAATGTGAGTTCTTTCCCCTTGGCTGCTCTCCTACATGGTTTCCATGTTTTTCAGATTACCAAATCTCCTGTCATGCGGAGACCTGCAGCCTTTGCAGGTACTCCACAGGGATAACCGCAAGGATGTAACCTTTTCTTCCATTAGATAAAGGTCTGTAACACAGTGGAAGTGGGTCTGATGTCTGATGTTGCCCTGTTTGACCTGGGATCACCATTGCTCAGACCAGAGCTCCTCAAAAACAGTTTGAGGCTTTATCACTAGGCCACGGCAACAGTTACCCTTAAAATTTCAAATCTCAATTTTTAACTGACTTGCAAATCTTCACAAACCGTGTATCAACCCAAATGAAATTTAATGGCTGTTATAATCCCCAGACAAACAGGATTGATAAGACTGTGTCAGCATCTCCTTTTCCCTTAACTGTAAGATTTCTTCACTAATAGATATTGGTTTTTCATTTCATCCTTACCAACCATTTCAGATGGTTGTTGTTTGATATATAAATTAGAGACTATTCTAAAAATTTATTCTTACTTTTTTTACTGTATGCCTATTTCTTGGGAATAAAATACAAATGTAAGTAATACTGGAGTACTTAAGGTTTGGTTCATTCAGGCATTAAATGCTCTAAAAAGTTAGTGACCTTCAAAGCTTTGCATGTAGAAAAGTTACTCGTTGCTCTTGTGCACACATGTCAAGAGAAAATGAGCTGCTAATATGGACTTCCTAGCATAATCATCCACGTCAAATATCTGGTTATGCTTTTTGGGTGATAGCTCTTCTACTTCCATTATTGAACGGCCAAATAATGTGAATTGTATTGAAAGAGAGAAAAAAGGACTGTCTTTTCAGCTGCTGGGAATTGGTTTGGATCCAGTAAAATAAATGCACATGCATTCCCATACACCAATCAGAATGGGCCGCTAGTACCAGAGGAAGGAGAGAATAATATGATTTCACAGATCCGTTTACTGAATCGTATTTTGGAGTGGCTGTTTGATCAGCATCAATACTTATTTTATTGGTAGGACATAAATTATTCAAAAGATGGAAGCTGAATAAGACATTTTGAGAAGGCAGAATTCTCTTCTTGGAAGTTGGGAGCAAGGTACACCTTGTTATCTAGAAAACAATGAAAAACAAATCAGCTGAACATTTTCTTGTCTAGAAATATTCAACCATATTGTCACTGTTTTTCTTGCCTCTTGGAAATTTTGCAGCTGTGTAAATATTTTGCTTTCAAAGAGAATTATTTTTCACCATGTTTGTATGGTGTGCAGATGAAGACCAAGATAGCTAAGACGTTCTTACATTCTATACATGTACATGAAGCCAAACTGATTGCACGTATCTCTGTGACGGAATTTGAATGAATTTAATCAAATGAGTAGAAGTTAGTAGTACTTCACATTTTTTGTAGGTGCAGCCATAGAAAACATGGATGATGGCAGTGCCTACAGTGCCTTTGTCTCTTTCTCCTTCTCCTTGCTTCCGTCTCATGGGTAGTACACTTCTCTGCAACACCGTTTTGAAAGAGGGCATTGTGGGCCTGCTAGAAGGTCTGCTTACTGTTCACAGCACCCAAATGCTTCTTGCAAACATAGCAGGACAATAGCAGCTGTGTAACCAGAGCACTGAGGGATTTCTTGTCCTCTTTATTTGTTTCTTCACACACTGTAATAACCTGATCATGTGTGGTTTTCATGACAATGTCCGTAAGGTGACAACAGGGTTAGCTGTATAAAGCAAGATTTGTACCCTTTTTTACTACTTGCTGAAAGCTCTCAGAGGAGCATGAAGAGAAAGAATGGCCTTCTACTTTACGAGGTCAGTCAGGATTTACAAACCATACTTGCATTGCTATTAAATTTACTTCTTAGTGAAGCCATGTTTCTGAAATGCATCATATTCATGCATATTTTGATGTCAATATGAGGAACCAGTTTATAAATTGAGATATAAACATCTTATTAAATAGAACAAGTAATTGTGATAAAGTAACTGTTTCCAATTATATTTTGAACTATTTAGAATTTCTACTAAAATAGTTCAAACTAGTCACACATAAATACATATTTAAAAAAAAAAATACTAAGATAGGCCAAATATCAACTGTATTAGTTTCTGAGTCAAGTACCACTGGTAAATATATGTCTTACTCTGGGCCTAACTGCAGATGACACAGGTTCATCATAACCCCACCCTAAGATGAAGGTGGCTGTCATCACAATTATCCATGTAGTATCTTTTCTGGAAAATCTGATAAACTTTTAACTTAAACTGACTCAAGCTTTTACAACATACCAGATGTGTTGCTAAAGCAAGGTGTTCTTCAGTTGTTCTCTCCCCATCCTCTGTGGTTACAGAAATGTTGAACTTCTTCAGAAATACTCTTCCTTTGATTAATTTTGATCATATGCACTCTGATTTTTATTGTCCTGGTTAAAAATGGAATGGAATATGATAAATAGAAAATCATTTTCCCCTCAGGTTTCCAGCAGGCAAAAGTAATGTAAAAATTTCATAAGCAGTACAAGTTTATTTGAAACTTGCAGGGGAGATCATAGGACACCAGCTCCTCAGGGTCCCATGCTAAAGCCTGGGCAAACTGAAGGCTTGGATGCCATGCAAAGCTGGGAATAATGGTTCTACACATATGGACTGCTTATTGTGGAGTAAGAAACTATTGTGTCTTCGTTGATCCACAGAAATTGTCTATGTACCTACTCTGATTTTTCAGTAAACACTACATAATTCAAATTGGATTAACCCTAAAGACAAACTATTTTTTTTTCTAATTCAGTTATTAATCACGCTGACTTTCTGGGCTCTGCTGGATGAGCTCTGGAAAATCACTTGCATTGAAATCAGAAAGCTGCTAGTTCCTTTAAAACCATGTCAAGGCAGAGACAAGTTGGCAAATCATGGTACATTTTAGTGGAATGGGGCAATTGCTACAAACATCCAGTTTTGTTCCACAGTGTATCGCAGGCAGAACTCAAAGACATTGGAAGCTGAACAGGAATGTTTGAGACATGACCTTTCAGTAAATTTTGCAGAGGGG
>NW_008824185.1:352832-354079 GCF_000699105.1 Pygoscelis adeliae
TCTGAGATGTTCTTTAAACTCAGTAACTGTTATTGTCAGCAGATAGGGACACCATTACATTGTCTTTCACTATGACATGTTATGTGAACAGCATCAGTTGCCTATAGCTCTCTCATGAACCAGGAGAGGCTCTGATCAGATTACTGGATTTTTGGATCATACCTCCTTTAGGGTGTTTCCATAAAATTTCTGATGAGTGCACAGAGCATAGATGTACAGGAGGCCTGTGTACTGTAGATTCAAGTTCTTTATGAAGTCTCCTTAGAGGTCCAGGTTCACATGAACTTAAGAGAACTGTTTTCCCAGTGTTTGATGCTCATTTGCAAAGCAGGCTGTGGGTAGGTTGTTAAGCAGACTGCTGACTAACCTCCTGAATGCCAGAGCCTGCACTGGTGGGAGCTAATGACAAATTCTTATGCTGCAATGCACCTGCAGCATGCACTGTGAGGTATGCAAACGCACATAGCATGGGGAATAAACAAGAGGAGTTAGAGACATGTGCACGCCTGCAGGGCTACAACTTTACTGGCATCACGGAAACGTGGTGGGATGGCTCTTATGATTGGAGTGTTGGGATGGAGGGGTACAGGCTTTTTAGGAAGGACAGGCAGGGGAGACAAGGAGGGGGTGTTGCCCTCTGTGTCAGTGACCATCTGGAGTGCATGGAGCTCTGCCTGGGGATGGATGAGGAGCTGACCAAGAGCTTATGGGTCAGAATTAAAGGGAAGGCAGGGACAGGTGACATTATGGTGGGGGTCTGCTACAGGCCACCTGACCAGGAAGACCGAGCGGATGAGGCCCTCTATAGACAGATAGGAGCAGCCTCATGATCACAAGCCCTGGTCCTCATGGGTGATTTCAACCACCCCAACATCTGTTGGAGGAACAACACAGCAGGGAATAAGCAATCCGGGAGGTTCCTGGAATGCGTCAATGATAACTTCCTTGGTAGCGGAAGTGGTAGAGGAGCCAGCAAGGAGAGGTGCTATGCTGGACCTTGTTCTCACCAACAAGGAGGGGCTGGTGGGGAATGTGAAGCTCAGGGGCAGCCTGGGCTGCAGTGACCATGAAATAGTGGAGTTCAAGATCCTTAGGGCAGCGAGGAGGGTGCACAGCAAGCTCACTACCCTGGACTTCAGGAGAGCAGACTTTGGCCTCTTCAGGGATCTGCTTGATAGAGTGCCATGGGCCAAAGCCCTGGAGGGAAGAGGGGCCCAAGAAAGCTGGGTAATATTCAAGGATCACCT
>NW_008824185.1:355829-380006 GCF_000699105.1 Pygoscelis adeliae
GGGTTGTTCAGCCTGGAGAAGAGAAGGCTCAAGGGAGACCTTATAGCAGCCTTCCAGTACCTGAAGGGGGCCTACAAGAAAGCTGGAGAGGGACTTATTACAAGGGCATGTAGTGATAGGACAAGGGGTAATGGCTTTAAACTGAAAGAGGGTAGATTTAGATTAGATATGATATAAGGAAGAAATTCTTCACTCTGCGAGTGGTGAGGCACTGGAACAAGTTGCCCAGAGAAGTTGTGGATGTCCCCTCCCTGGAAGCGTTCAAGGCCACATTGGACAGGCTTTGAGCAACCTGGTCTAGTGGAAGGTGTCCCTGCCCATGGCAAGGGGGATGGAGCTAGATGATCTTTAAGGTCCCTTCCAACCCAAACCATTCTATGGTTCTATGATTTGATTCTATGATTCTATGATTCTATTGTATAGCTACTTACTGTCCTGGTTTCAGCTGGGATAGAGTTAATTTTCTTCCTAGTAGCTGTGTTTTGTAGTACAGTGCTGTGGTTTGGATTTAGGATGAGAACAATGTTGATAACGCACCGATGTTTTAGTTGTTGCTAAGCAGTGCTTAACACTAGTCAAGGACTTTTCAGCTTCCCATGCTCTACCGACTGAGAAGGCTGGAGGTGCACAAGAAGCTGGGAGGGGGCACAGCCAGGACAGCTGACCCAAACTGGCCAAAGGGACATTCCATACCATGTGATGTCATGCTCAGTATATAAACTGAGGGAAAGATGGCTGGGGGGCCGCTGCTCAGGGACTGGCTGGGCATCAGTTGGCAGGTGGTGAGCAATTGCATTGTGCATTACTTGCTTTGTATATTCTTCTTATTATGATTACTATTATTATTATGATGATGATTTAATTTTATTTCAATTATTAAACTGTCTTTATCTCAACCCATGAGTTTTCTCACCTTTGCTCTTCCAATTCTCTCCCCCACCCCACCGGGTGGGAGTGATTGAGCAGCTGTGTGGTGCTCAGTTGCTGACTGAGGTTAAACCACGACATTTACCCAGGTTTATCACTTTATATACATTCTTTTGAGGACTTACATATTCATATAAATCACCCAAGGCAGCATTACCATTTTTACAGAGAAAAATCAAATATTAATAACACAGCCAATGAGATATTCATGCTCCCTTAGGAGCCTCATAGGATCCAGGGCAGACTTGCAGGATCCAAATGAGTCACCATCCATAAAGGTTCCCTACTGCAAAGCTATTTAAGTAATTACAAAATTTAACAAAAGCAAAGCAAAATAATATTCATCCCCCAAATAATGGAAAACATGGAGGTCTGCAGGGTGCATAGGTCTGCTTAGACCCATGGCCCAAATTCTCACAATATGTTTGTGGTAATTAGAATATCTTATTAAAACCAATTCCCCTCCAGACCTCCCACAGAGAAATCCTCCAAGCAATAACTGTAGTCTTGCCAAAGCAAATTCCTAAATTGTATCATTCTCTGTTGGGCAAGCCCCTACAGATATTATTTGAACAGTGTTGAGGAATCCTACAAATGAAATGGAAATGTGTTAATACTTTAAAGCTCATCGGGTTCAGAAATCTGTCACTTCAGTTTCTCACTTGTTTCTCAAACACCCCCTTCAGACTCTGGCATGCTTTCTCAATGTTACTTATCTGCCATGATGTATTGAGTTTTACAGATTTCCTTTCTTTAATTGCCAGCTTTTCAGTATTTATTTTATTATTCTTTCTTATACATAGGCCTTTCATTTTGGCTTATTTCACTTCTGTGTAATGGATATTTTCCTGCTGCTCCATCTGTCTGTTGTGTTTCTTTCCTGAGGTAACACAGTGGTGAGTTTTGAGATACCCTGATTGAGTACACTGATTAAGAGCTTGAAGGGCTGCATACCATTGCCGGGTCAGCCAGGAAGGGAGTTGTGGGAGGCTGCTGATGGGTGCCCATCCCACTAACCCCCCTCCCTGCTGGCTTGGGGAGAGTGTACACTGCTGTTCATAGATGCTCTGGCAGGGATTGCCCTTTCAAGAGCCCAAATCCCAGCTGTTTAACAGGACCACAGTATTACTTCAAGCCTTGCCCAGATGCTGTCTCGTGAGGTCATTAAAGTAACAGTCCTTGTTATCATACTTTCTAAGCCAAAATCTGTTAACACAAGCCACATAAATGAATGATGTGAATACAACCTGCACTCACAAGTCCTGTACTACTTGGATAACTGAACGTCCCAGCAGCGCTCACCTGGGGACCAGCTCATGCCCAGAGGGTATCTTCCAAACTTTGCTAAGTGGTCTTCATTTCCTGCTCTTCCTAAAAGTGCAGTCTTATAAGGGGAAGGAGAGAAGACAGTTTTTAAGCCCTAAGTGAACATTTTCCTCCCATCCACCTCTTTTTCTAGCTCTCTGATGTACTGAAACCTTTCTAACATATATCTAGTTCACTTCCACTTAGCTTCACGTTTGTTCTCCAATATAATGTCTTTCCCACCAGTACCAATAACTGTCACCAGCAACACACTGAATTGTGTCCAGCTTAAAATTAATGAATGCCCCATTTGTTTTCAGGCTGTCTGACTGATTTTTTTTTGGTTATAATCTCATCCATTGGTCCATGGAAAACTCATCACACCTGGCTGCTGCCCATGCCCTCTCTGTCTGTGCTCTGCCAGCCTCAGAAAATGCTTGCAAATTGCCCTAATCCCTCAGAACTACTCCATTTTTTTTCCAAGGAGATGGAAATTACTTCAGATTGTACTGCTTGGTATCTTTTTTTCCCATCTAAAACTCAACCTCAAACTCCGCCTGTCTGCTGTCTACAACAAGTTTCCTTTCTTGCAGCATTTTGGGATGTCATCTTAATCAATGTCACAATAGAATAACTTTCCAGAAATTCCTGTTTGCGCTGAGTGACTTTTCACTGAAAAACTAATTGCTTTGTTGAGGTTTAATTCTGGCTCTTGCAGAAGTCAGTATTTGAAACCTTATTGGTTCATTTTTAAGACTATAATGAAATCAGCTCAGGTTCAAGGATTTGTTTCTCTCCTGCGTCTTCCCACCCGCTCTGCACCTCCCAGCTTGCCAATTCCTTATCTAAGGAATCAGTCCCCAGCTTTGATTACTTAAACCAGTGACCAAACACTACCACAGTCATGGCAGTGGATATTTGTCTTTGTCTACGGAGGCACTGTGACTATTTTGGTTAGATGCTTTTGAGAAGATGCAGTCAATGTCCCCTACAGCTATAGCTTAGTACACATACACGGAGCACAACCACTGGCTCCAAGGATGACCGAGGTAGCAAACCCAGTAGGTACGATTCTATTCACACTCAAAACAATATAAGCTAAGTGCAACTTCAGTTGTTCACTGGAGTCTACAGGGTACAAACTGGAGAAGAATCTTTGTAACACAACCTGTAACTGTACTTGCAGATTGCTTAAAAGAAGTAGAATGATAAGCATCTTTTTTGTGTGTTTTTATATTTGGAGGCCACAGAAGATCAATAACAATATTATAATAGCAAATATAATTTTGCAGCCTGGGTTGACCAGATTCTTTTGTTTGGCCTAAAGGTTATTCATTGCTTATATAATGTTTTGAGGCAGAGAATGTTAATTATATTCATGGGACAGACTCCTGTCTTGGCTAAATACTGTGAACAGTGAAAAATACACTGTGCCCCAAATGAGTCTCATCATCATATGAGACAATAACTTGATAGAAACTGATGAGAAGCACTGGTGTCTGTGAGCAAGCAACTGTTTCAGTGTAATAAGCACATATCAATTGAAGCAAACTATTTGCACTTTGAAATCCAGAAAATTGGGCTGGCAAATTTCTTAAGATTAATTTTGTTCATTAAGTCTGATTTTTCTGGCACTTGAAGTGGAATGCAAAGAAAATAGGCTCTCCTAATGTGCTTTAACACTTTCAGTTTCATACCTTCAAAAGCAAAATAAAGCGCAAAAAAAAGCATTGAAAGTCACTGGTTAGGATGAGGTCTAGGGATAAGATATTACTGTTTTCTATAAACTTGCTCTATTAATCTTTTTTTCCCTTCTGATTCTGACTGTAGCCATGTTATTCGCCAGCTCCCTGTTCACAGATTTTACATAAACAGTCAGAAAAGATAAAGTCACAGCGGGGAAAGGGAAAGCCAGCATCACCTGACTACCTCTCACCTCTTGCCTTTTCAGTGATAAAACTGAAATCATTGACTGCCCTATTTGCCTGCAGTACAGCAGCACACAGTTCCTAGCAAAGTCCCTTAATGGGTCAGACCATTAGAGTGCACAACTCAGTGCACTCAAGCATGCATCTCTCGTACTAATTGTGTCCAATCAAATAACAAGTTCAGTACAGACTCTAAATCATTTAGGCTTGTTAAAATGCCACTATTAAGGCTCTTTGTGCCATTTTCAGGGTGTAGCTGCTTCATACTGTGATATGCTGTAGAAATAAAGCAAAAAGGAGGAGGAAAAATATAAAATTTCCTTTGCATGTTTGTAGATAAATTTCATCTTTTGTTTCATTAGCAATTTGTTAGATTTCATACCTATCATATGCCCTAGTATTTTTTTTCTTAAAGTGAACAGTGCTGGTCTGTTTTTTTGTTTTTGTTTACTTGTTTGTTTGTTTTTTTTTTTCTTCTTTCTGTTGTCCTATTCAGAGAGCTGCAGCACGGACTAGCTGCTGAGGGAGATGGCTACATATATATGAAACACACAGTGCGTTCTCTGTGTATGTTGTGCAGATGCAGGAATTTGACCTACTGTCTTCGTCAGCTTCCTGCAAAGATCAGAAGGTTTATACTCCCATATCACAACAGCAGTTCAATGTGTTCAATCCTTTTATGATTAAATTCAAATGTGTGATGTAATCTTCACAATTCAGTTTTTCAGCAGTAACTAGTCCCCCAGTGAATAAATCCATTTCATCCTCATATTGCCTTCTACAGCCATGTGCCTGCACCTCTGAAACACCAGGTCATGTCAGGTAGCACAAGGGCTGAGCAATGACCTTGAGCAGAGAGAAACTCCATTACCTTCTCAGTGGGTTTCCTGCGATTACTGCAGGCTAGGGTTCAAGTGCATTAACAGAGAATAGAGGGAAGCTAACAGCCAAATGTTAAAAAGCTTCTAGCACTTTCCCCCCTTTTTCCTGCTAATTCAAATAGCTGAAGGGGCAGGCACAGTTATACTTCCATTAGACAGGCTGAAGTTGATTAAAACGTCGCATATTCTGGGTATTATCCACTAAGTTGCTTTAAAATGCTATTTACATAACCTTTGTGAATTCCTTCTAATGTCCTATGAAACATAATCACTGTCAGACAATAACCAGGCATTAAAGTACCTAAAAGGTCAAAATGTGAATTTAGATTTCTTAAAATTGCAAAGGTGGCTTACCTCTCAGATTCCTTCTATTTAGCTGAAGTGATAAAGTCACTCTGCTGGTAGTAAAATGTTCAACTCTACCTTTTGTAAATCTGTATTAGTAATAATACCCTGGAAAACAGAAGTCAAGGGGAAAAACAATATCCCTGATGTTTAAAGTGCAATGTTTGGAAAATATTTTTCTTAAATCCCGTGCTTGATCCCCAATATTTCTGAAATGGCTTTTTAGTGTAGGAGTAGAAAGCATATCTATGGTACAGCTCTGACTAAGGTCTTCTGTTAGGTAAAATGTAAGTAAAAGTCTGCTGGTACAAGAGAATATATATCGAGTTCTATCTATAATGAGAACTTATGTAAAAGTTCATGTGTTCTTTTCTAAAATGTCATATTTTTGTGGGTATATTTCAGCACAAATAGTATGGAAAAAAAAAAAATTAAATGCCCCAAGCACAGTAGCCCTCATAAAAGATGAACCCATCCATCTATCAAATGTGTAAAGTGAGAAAAATAAGAGTTTAGAAACAGACTTTAGTTTCAAGCCTCTCAGGCACTATTAGTGGGGAGAGGCTGACTCTCTCAACCAGAATAAGAACTTGTTTCAGTCTTGCACACAAGCTGTAAATCAAGCAAAATCAAGCAGTGGTCTTTATTGTGACCATGCCCAGCTCTCTGCAAAGTTGTAAGTGGCACTGGGTGCCCTCTTGCCAGCTCTGTGCCAGTGCAAGGGCCATTTGCAGTAAATAACATTGGACTGTGTGAAACAGGTATGGGGGTGGGAACAAGAAAGTACCCGTTTTCCAAAAGACAAAAAGTGTCACTGCCCCAAACAAGTACTGTAGAAAGGAAATGAATGTATTTAAAAGAAGGCAAAACCACCAATGTTTCAGCTGCCTGGGAGCCCAGCTGAGGGCTCTTCCTCAGATGAACGTTCCTCCTTAGACGAACATGCCTTTGTATCCCTGCACTTGTGTTGTTGCTTCCGCCCTCCACTGCGTACCTCTTTTATCACATCCAGACTTTCTCCTTCTTTGTTAAATTGCAAGGGGGACACAGGTCTGGTTCCTGTGAGCTGGTGAAGGCGCCAAATTTTTCAGCCAATGCAAATAATGTATAATAATGACAAATTGGCTTATACTTCTTAGATTAATAAACAAAATCTGCGAAGAATCTTTCTCCAGATAAGTTTTCTTCAATGCCCTTCTCGCTGCAAGGTTCAGCTGTCACTGCTGCAGACCCTCAAGCCAGAGGGAGCTGACAGCACTCCTTCTGAAGCCCAGCAGCACCAACACTGACACAAAGTGCATCCACAGCTGTCAAGGATGGCTAGAGGCAGACAGTCTCTTTGGGCAGCATTGTTGCTATGTCTCCTCCTTGCTGAGGTCTCATGTGAACCTGCCTTGAAAATACTGCCTTAGCAAAGGTGATTTCCTTTTTCGGATACACATGATTAAAAAAATACACCTTCCTCAAAAAACCACCAAACTCCCACTGTGACTCCATGGTATCATCCAGGATTTGTTTGGCACAGATAGATCATTTGTAATTACCATAATAATTATGATTTAAACTTCATCTAAGGTTCTGAAATGACTTAACATACATCAAATGAATCTTATGTTGCTGTGCTCAAGCATATCATGCTTTTACAGCTTGGTAAGTTAAAGAACAGGTAAAGTAGAATCTTTTTTTTTTTTTTTTTCAAATTCAGAAATTTTAAGACCAAGAGGGATCATTGTACCATCTGTCTGCTTGTCCATTACATTTCATCTGATTCCTACTCAACTGAAGCCATTAAAGTACTGTGTAAATAAGAGTATGCCTGCACTGTTACAAATGTTTGAGTTAGCTCATTTGAAAGAGTCATCATCCCCCCAATTAAAATACATCTATGATCCTAGTCCATTGTGGCACCTTAGGTTAGCCATTTTATATCACATTTGAAACAAATTGGTGTGAATGCAGGATTAGTTTCTGTGTCAGTATACCTTCCAGCCAAATGCTGGTAATTTCTATAAATATCCTACGTCTCACACCTGCAAGCATATGCATAAACCCAACAACACATTTTCCAGAAAAGAATCACTCCTCCTTCAAGTATAGAAAATCTATCACTTTTATTGGTAGATTATTTTACTGGATAATCAGCATCATTTAAAAATGTGCTATATTAGTCATTTGAATGTGACTGGCTTTAACTTGCAGCCATTCACTCTTGTTATGCACTTCATAGGTAGTTTAAAGAGCTCTTTAGTTTCAGGTATTTCTTCCCCCTGAAGCACTTACAGACCATAATCAAGCTGTCTCTTCATTGATATGATGAAGTAAATGGATTAAGCTCTGTGTGTTCCTTGCCAAAAACCAGCTTCCCTAGCTCTGCAGTGTGATTATGTGCCTTCTCTGATTTTCCACACGTTTTTAAAGCTATGGGGAAAAACCTGTATACAATATTCCTGCACAGTACTGTCATATGCCACAAAGAAAGGTTTATGCGCCTTCTTTATTTCTCCTAGTTTTTTATTTCCCTGCTTATACATCTAAATATCACCTCACACTATAAGTCATAGAAGTTCATGCAGAGTTGTTTTTCTCCTATGATCTTTAAATCCTTCCAGATCACTGCTTTCAAGAATATAGATGCCCATTCTGTATGACATAGTGGTGTTTTTTTCCCCTAGATTAATGTCTTTTCCTGGATTTTGTTAAAATTGTTTTTATTCTAATATCCCTTCTTGTTAAATGATGTATGGCCGTTGATCAATGTTTACAGATACAGTGTACTGTTAGGGTGTTGATATGGTGTATTTTATCAGAATTTCACACAGTTTTAAGCCTGACACTTGAAGTCTAAGACTGTTAACTCTACAGAACTACCTTTGTCAGCCAAGCTCTTTAAATAATATCAAATGAGCATAAATCAGTGGCTGAATTAGGAATCACAGGAAAACTCTGGTGGGGAGGGAGCTCAGCAGGTGCCTGATGCAAGGAGCTGCTCACAGCAAGGCCAGGAACTGGGGGCTGCTTTTAGGTGCCCCCTGAGCCACGCCTTGTCCAGATTCAACCAGCCCTGGTCCTTCAGCCTCTCCTTACAGGTTGAGTTCTCCAGCCCTGACCACCTAAGTAGTCACCACCTCTGTTGAGTTTGCTTGGGTTTATTGATATCTTTCCTGTACTGGGGGTCCAAAACTGGGTGCAGTATCTAGGTGTGGCCTAATGAGTGCCAAATCAAAGGGGAGAATCCTGTCCCTTAATTGACTGGCTAGTTCGTATAGCCCAGGATGCGGCTGGCCTTCATATCTACCAGAGCACACTGCTGGCTTGTGCTCAACTCCTTGCCCACCAGAATCCCCAAGCCTTTCCTTCAGAGCTACTCCCAGCCAAGCAGTCCTTAGCCTGTATTGCTGGAGGGTTTATTCTTTCTCAGGGGCAGAACTTCCATTTGTCTTTGTTGAATTTCAGAAGATTTCAATTGTCCCGTTCCTCCAGTCCATCCAGGTCCCTCTGGATGGAAGCCCTGCCCTCAAGCATATCCATCAGTCTAACCAGTATGGTGTCAACTGCAAGCTTGACATGAGTGCAGTCCCTCTCCTCCTCCAGGTCACATAACCACTGTGGTGGGTTGACCCTGGCTGGACACCAGGTGCTCACCAAGCAGCTCTATAACTCCCCCTCCTCAGCTGGACAGGGGGAGAAAAAATACAATGAAATGCTTGTGGGTTGAGTTAAGGACAGGGAGAGATTGCTCACCAATTATCGTCATGGGCGAAACACTTGACTTGGGGAAATTAGTTTAATTTATTACCAATAAAATCAGAGTAGGGTAATGAGAAAATAAAAACTAAGTCTTAAAACACCTTCCCCCAACCGCTCCCTTCTTCCTAGGCTCAACTTCACTTCCAAATTCTCTACCTCCTCTGCCCTAAGCAGCAGAGGGGGACAGGGAAAGGGGGTTGCAATCAGTTCATCACACGTTGTCTCTGCAGCTCCTTCTTCCTCACACTCTTCCCCTGCTCCAGTGTGGGCTCCTCTCTCCATGGGGCCACAGGTTCTGCCAGGAGCCTGCTCCAGCATGGGCTTCCAATGGGATCACAGCCTCCTTCGGGCACATCCACCAGCTCCAGCATGCGGTCCTCTATGGGCTACAAGTGGATATCTGCTCCACCATGGACCTCCATGGGTTGCAGGGGGACAGCCTGCCTCACCATGGTCTTCACCATGGGCTACAGGGGAATCTCTGCTCCTGGAACACCTTCTCCCCCTCCTTCTTCACTGACCTTGGTGTCTGCAGAGTTGTTTCTCTCACATATTCCCACTCCTCTCTCCTGGCTGCTGTTGTGCAGCAGTTTTTTCCCCTTCTTAAATATGTTATCACAAGGGCACTACCACTGTTGTTGATTGGCTCAGCCTTGGCCAGCGGCAGGTCTGTCTTGGAGCCAGCAGGCATTGGTTTTACTGGACATAGGGGAAGCTTCTAGCAGCTTCTCACAGAAGCCACCCCTGTAGTCCCCCCACTACGAAAACCTTGCCATACAAACCCAATACATTCACAAACAGGACATATTCCGGTACAGACCCCTGCAGTAACCCCCTTGTTACTGGCATTAACGACTCCCCTCTGAGACCAATCATCCAGCCAGTGTTTCATCCATCTGGTTGTCCACCCATCCAGACCGTAACAGCCTGCCTTGGATTCAAAAGTATTATATGAGATAGGGTCAGAAGCTTTGCTAAAATTGAGGAAAATGGCATCCATTGCTCCCCCTCATCCACAAATTCTGTCACATTGTCACAGAAAAAATTAGGCTGGTGAGGTATGGTTGACCCTTGGCAAATCCATGCTGACTCTTCCCAAATGGTCCTCCTTACCTGTGTGGCTAGAACTGTGTTTGAATTAATATTAGACTAATTACAACATCTTCCTTAATGACCTTCTCATTTCAACATCTTCATTAAGGGACAATGGGGCCAACTGCACCCTGAACAAATTTGCAGACAGAACACTGGGAGGAGTGGCCAAAACATGAGTGGGTTGTACTACCATTCAGATAGACCTGAACAGGCTGGAGAATTGGAAGGACAGGAACCTCATGAAATTCAGCAATGAGACATGAGAAATCCTGCATCTGGGAAAGAATAACCCAGACACCAGTAAATGCAAGGAGCTGATGGGCCAGAATGCAGCTCAGTAGAGAAGGACCTAGGATCCTAATGGACAACAGGCTCACCATGTTCCCTCCCAATAAGGAAGGCCAATAGCCTCCTGGGCTGCTTTAAGCAGAGCATTACCAGCAGGTCCAGGGAGGTGATCTGTCTTCTCTACCCAGCATCTGAAGTACTAAGTACAGTTCTGGGCTCCCCAGTACAAGAAAGACATGGACTTACTGGAGCAAGCCCTGCGCAGGGCCACAAAGATGATTAAGGGACTGGAGCATCTTTCCCATGAGGAGAGGCAAAGAGAGTTGGGACTTTTCATCCTGGAAAAGAGAAGGCTCAGGAGGATCCTATCCATGTGTATAAATGCCTGATGGGAGGGAATGAAGAAGAGGGAGCTAGACTCTTCTCAGCAGTGCCCACTGACATGGTATTGGCACAATTAAAACACATGAAATTCCATCTGAACACAGGAAACCACTTTTTACTGTGTGGGTGGTGAAACACAGGTTGCCCAGAGAGACTGTGGCTTCTCCATCCTTGGAGATACTCAAAACTCAGCCAGACACAGTCCTGCACAACCTGCTGTAGCTGACCATGCTTGAACAGGGGGATTGGACTGGAAGATTTCAAGAAGTCCCTTCTAAACTATTCCGTGATTCATTAATTTCAGCTGCAAGTTCCATCTGTTAACATAAATAAAAGATATATTGTTAATTTATAAATATTTTCTTATCAAGATTGTAATATATTCATAGTGTCTGCCTATATGTTTTTAATTGACCATACCCAAAGTTGGGATTTTATTGATATGAGTTTATTCAAGTTCAGAAGCATATTGGCATTGCTCAGATGTTAAAAGGCTCAGGCATAAGCACCTTCAGCCTATGAAGACTGGTGGCATTTCCAGGCTTTCCTAGGTTATGGTCTTTTTGACATAATACTAATGTCCTAAGCATATCTAACCCGGTGGTTGTTTTCCTAAAGTGATTTATATTTATGTAGGATGCTGCTTACACACAGTTTCCTAATGGAGTCTCATTTTATTAGTGGGAGGGTTTTTTCTGTATGTGTGCGGTTTTTTTCTAACTTGGTTTTGGATCCAGGATTAATTTTTCAGGAATAATGTTGGTTTTTTGGATTTTTTATTACATATAGTCATGACTACCTGAGCACAATACTGCTCCACAGGGGGAACACTGACAGACACCAGGCGCTCAGCCTGGTGAGCGCTGAAATACATATTCTCCCTATGGGGCAATAACACACACAAGTGATCATGACTATTTATTTAGTTATTTATATTTATTTCAGCTCCCCGCTGTATCCTGTAGACCCATATTTTGAAAGATAAAAGGAAGAGTATAAATGTTAAGGTTGAAGCTCTCAAAGCCAATAAGTCAAGATATATACTGGATTAAAAAAGAATCTGAGTGAATTTTTTTTTTTTTAATTTCTAAAAAAAACCTGGACACATCTACTTTCAATGTACCTCCAGGTACTTTTGCCTGACTTACCCCTTTCCTTTTGGCCTCAGCCTACTCTCTGTAAACGTCAGGGTAAAAGTTGACTTTACAGCCTTGTCCCTAAGTGCTCACTCTAGCAGCCATTTTGTTTCTAGATCCAGTTGATAACACAAGGTAATACAACATGTGTAACCCCAAGTGAAGCAAACTGACCTCGTCTTATTTTCTTTCCATATGGAAGCAAGGCAGTGTCTGTGATTTACAGCACCATCTTCCCTGTTCTTGCTGCTGAGCTCACCACGTGTCCTCCCCCTCCTTCTCCTTTCCCCATTCCTAACATCAGGCTCCCCCACCACTCAGCCCCCCATCTGGAAAGTCCTCCACGCACTTAATTGACTACACCACTCTCTTCATTTCCCATCAGAGGAACTATCTTTTCTCACTGTCTTATAACCCCTAACCTTCTCTCTAATAAAACAATCAAGTCCTACTTCCCACTTTCCAAGTGCTCAATCAGTCTCCCTTGCCCTTTGCCACCCTCTTCACCCTTGCCCCACAGTCTGCAGATGCCATTCCTGTTATATATCATAATGAATGCCTATGAATGTTTGTGAAATTTGTATAAAAGGTAGTAGCTAAGGGCTGATTTTCTGCCTACTGTAGAGGGAAGAATCTGACAAATCTGTCTTGTCTACTTTCAGGATAAAAGACTGATAAAGGGTTTGGTAAGAAAGACCTCAGTATTGTACATATATTATTATATATATGTATGTATCTTTCCATCTATATCTGTTTTTTCTGTCTCATCCCTGTAGTGGTGGGCACAGACTTTATGCAAGCTCAGAAAAGTCCCAGGAAATACTGATGTTTCTGAAAGTGTTCATCCTGACTTTGCTCTTCCACAGTGCAACTGCAGTATAGAAACCTTTTGTTTGGTGCACTTTATTTCTGCCTTTGCATGTGGCCTGATGCACTCTTTTGCATCCTAAACCACATACTCTTTAGAGCAGGAATTATGTTGAGCCATGCCTATGTTTGAAATAGGATCTACAGGTTTGATAAGAGGATTGATGGGGCTTTATTCACTATGTTCAGCTCACGAGGAAAGCAATACACTACACATCTCGGTGAATGGAGCAGCGAGTGTTTAAGGGGAACTTCTTCTACCTTCTAATTTTGTGGGCAAATTTATATAAGGTCCTTTCATTTTCCAACTTCCCATTTTGTCTGTCTCAAAATGGCTTGCTAGCAATATAATGAAAATCTTTGCAGACTATTGGTGGTTTGTTGACCATAGTCTGAGAGCCAGTAGCAGGGCTGATACCAGACATCTAGTCTATAGATATACATGCGTATTTAAAAATACATATTTTTTTCATTTTAATTAATTTTCAGGCCTTTTCTCTTCTTGTGCAAATGTTACAACAATTTGGCTTTATTTGTTACTCCAAATACTCCTAAGTAGTAACTTTTTTAAAAAGCTCAAATATTTTAATATTTGGTGAAAGCAAAATGAAAATTATCCTTTTGGTTATATCATTTGTTGTTCTTATTAATCCATTTACTTACTGCAGCCAAGGAACAGAAAGAATGCCAAACAATAAGTAATACACACATGCAATGTTCATGGACAATATGGGCCTGCCAATTTTGCTGAAGGAATTCACTAATAAAGATGATAGATCCAGCAAAGGATATTTGTGCCTGAAAGTCCAACTTTTAAGTGCCTAACACCGTGAAGTGGCACCATCAACCAAGGTGATATGTGATATGTCCAGACTTCCTGTAGAGTTTATGTAGACAGTGGGCTCCAGCATGTAGGTGATCACTGCTTGTCTTCTGGCATTCCTCAGCAGAAGGTGCAGTCCTCCCTTCTCTGGAAGCAGGGCACCTTTGTCTATCCCAAATCTAGACCCTTGTCTTTTCTTGAGCGAAGGGGTCAACCATTCCTTGGGGGTGCTCAGCACTGCCCAATCTTTCCCCAAAAGAAAGCCACCAGCAGTATGACTGCTGCTAGTAACAGATCTCTCTGTCACGTAACAGCTGGGTTCAAAGTGGGTTAGCAATTCTTGCAAATCCCTTTGCTCCACACAAAGCAATAAATCCAATAGACTTTGGAATAAATAATAATCATCTGATTATGACAGCATGGAAAAGCATAAAACTAGTTGTGTTGCAAGAATGTGTCTCATGTCCTTGTCTTTTAATTAGAACATCAGATGAGCTGCTTTAACACACTTATGAATAAAAAGATATTTTTAAAATTGAATAAAAGCAGTATCAGTGTTCTTAAAATAGAAAACAGAATTAGACTTCTAGGACACCATCTACAACTCAGAAGATTCTTCCTTTTCCTGCTATAATATTTCTAAACACATCATCTAAAGATAGCACTTCACACATTCTTCATTCATTTACTTCATTGCCTATAAAGTCATAATCCCCTTTATGTATCTTAATTAGCAGATCACACAAACAAACAAAAAAAAGAAACTCCAACTTTTTTTTTTTTTTTTAAATTTCTCTGAAATACAGTGAATAGCAGTGGATTTTTTTTTTTTTCTTTTTTAGTTAACATTGATTGCTGGAAGAGAACTGGAAATCTCCTAGCATAGAAATGTCTATTTCACAGCACCACTGTAATCTTTAAAGCTAGATTCACTTCTGCAGAGTGACAGAGGGAAGAAATTAATAAACAAACCACTTTGAGAATGTATAAGCAAAAATATGTTCACAGGGCCCCTTTATTATAACACAGACTTTAAAAAACCTTGTAATACCACAATTAGAAGGGGAGAGCTGTTCGTTCTGCAGGCTGTAGCTGGTCAAACAGATGGAAGGCTCCACCGAGTCCTTTACCAGACACCTGCCAGTCTCTAAATGACAGCAGAAAGTCTGGACTGTCCCTTAATGGGACATCTGTGTCTCTGAATTTATAACTGCCACACTGCAAGATCACAGACACTGGAATACCCCAAGCCGCTGCTTGGAGACTTACCTGATCATCATTATAGTATTATTCATGTGTGCCAGAGCTTCAGAGGGAAATGATTAAATGACATTGTACACCCACCACTAACTTCATGGCAGGATGGGGGATTTTTGAGTGGCTGGCAGAATATGATTGTAGTCTAAGTGAAACAGATTTGGTAGAATAGTTTCAATTATGTACCTAAAGAAAGGTTCTGGACTGAATACAGCCTTATCAAATGCAGTTCACTGAGTCTGAAAGCAGCTGTAAATTCAGTGGAACTAGGAACTGCAAACCATGTAATTTGAAAATGTTCATCATTCAGTACACCCTGCAGATTACAGACAAGGCCATTTTAGTTAAACAAGTAACTCAAAAATGTCTCAAAATGATGGCTAATCACAAAGGGGGCAAACAATTGTTGTTGTTACCTATTGCTTTAAAAGCCCCACACTTTAGTGCAAACACTTGCAGTGATGTGAGGCTGAAAGTTGAACAGTTCCCATTGTATTTACTCCTAGGCCCCATAAATTTTTGCTATTGTAAGTGGTACAAAGACAGAAATAGACATGATGAAACACAAAAATGTGCAAAACCTGCCAAACTCTCTCCTTTGCTCACAGTCTTTCTTGGCTTATTCTGAAACATATGCCATTGTAAAACTGTTAGGAGCCCCTTAGGATTCCTGAGTCCAGTAAATTAACAGCCTGCACCACCCCTTGAATATAGGAAGATATAAGAGAGTCCTGCAAGAAGCCCTAAAGGAGTGAACAGTGGGAGCTCAGGAGGTAAGGAGAAGGGCAGAAAGAGAAGAAATCTCCTGAGGTTTCCAAATGGGTAGTTTTCTACCAAAATCATTGTATTCATCTGGTAGAAAAAGGCCCCTAGAGATCTTCTACAGATGTCTCCTAAATGCTGCCTTTGTTTTAATTCCAGCAGGGAAGTTAATTTGCCGACGATGCTTAGGACACAGGCGAACTAAGGTTTTCTGGCTCCATAAATGGAGGGAAGCCCAAAGAGTCTGCATACTTCAACAGTACTTTCTTTGAGGCCTAAATGAGGATTGAAAGTTTTGAAAGCTACCAGTTCAGCTGAAATGCTGGGGAACACATATGTGTTGCATTTAGAAATATAGTCAACCCATTCAGCTCCTCACCTTCAATTATGTTTGAAAGGCTGTAAATAATTTTATAATGACATTGAAGTGGTTTCTTCATAGATGTACTTTCAAGTTTGTTAAGTATTCTAAAGAAATGCTATGATTGCAGAAGAGAAATCTACATGAGGAATTTACTTGCTGCATCTCACTGTGAAGACAGTCTGCTTTGCAGGTTAAAGAAGAGCAGAAAAGGGAGTCATAGAAAATTCTCTTTAAACATTCGTCTTGAGACTACAAACTTGAAATCTCTGTATTTTCCCAGGTGTGACAGGTCCTTGTGTATGTAAATGCAAAATGTCCCCCCTCCCTTCCCCCGTATATTTGCCCTTCTTATTCCAGTCCCTAACTCTCTGATGTTAATGGGCTGCAGGACGCTGTGTAACAGTACGGGTAAAAGACATTGGGTTATTAACAACCTACAACCAATTAACTGGACTTGCTTTACTTGATTGTATTTATCAGATGTAATATCAATACCTTATATTAGTTTTAGTTCTTTTCCCAAGATTTGTAATTTTTTTTAATGTGATACGGTCACCACAAATTACAAAGCATAGTAAAACTGCTTTGTCCTCATTACATGTTATAAAATGGAAGGTTTACAGACCTTTTGAATCTTTTCTCTGCCACAGTTTTATACTCCTGCTTATTGCTGCTTAAGAAGTCTTTCCTTCCAGATGTGGCAGTCCCAAAGGCAGTTCCTTTGGGACTGAGAAGGCAGAACAGGTTGCTTGACTCTGCACTGAATTCATCCACAGTTATGAAAAATAAAAAAATGTTCCTCCTGCTTATAGCATTCAGTGTAATCATAGGTAATTAGAGTTAATCAGCTGTCCATATTAAAATAAAAAAGAAACCTCTTCTCTCTTCATGGGAATACTGTAGATCATCTAAAGAATTCATGCACTATCTAGGTTTTATTGACTGCTTGTAATTTTTAAATTCTTTTCTTTAAGTAAGTGCAAATCAGAATTGTTAAATGTTCCTAGAAAGAAAGAAAAAAATAATCTGTTTGGCAGGAAGTTTCTCATTATAGCATCTCCTACTAGAGTATTCCATGTATTGGTTTGTGAGGTAGACCAGCAAAGGCATAACATGGCACAATCATTCAAAAGACAGACTTGCACAGGTTCACACTACATATAAGATTGTGTTTAAAAGTGAAGATAATTAGGCTTTGGGACATTTTACATGGGTCTTTATAGGACAGGTCCACAAAAAGATGTCAAATATCAAAGGGTCAAAGCAATCCCAGGGCTGCTTGAATATTTTCCTGGACAGTGTCCTATTCCTGGACACTATTTTCTTTGTAAGTGTAGGTGTAGTTTCAGAGTCAGGAGTCCAAAAGATCTTCTGAGGAGACTTCTCAGAGCTCACATGAAATGTTTCAGCAGTTGAAGTGTGAAACTTCATGGTGGAGAAAGCTTGGAGATCCTGCCACAGAGAAGACCACAGGTACTGCAACAGTTCATTTTTAGGTTTTTGTGCATCCTCTTGTTCTCCAAGTGGCAGATACCATCATAGCTCACTGGGTAGGTGTCGTGGTTTAACCTCAGTCGGCAACTAAGCACCACGCAGACGCTCGCTCACTCCCCCCCCTCCCGATGGGATGGGGGAGAGAATTGGAAAAGCACGTGAGAAAACTTGTGGGTTGAGATAAAAACAGTTTAATAATTGAAATAAAATGATAATGATAATAATATGATAATAGTAATAATACACAAAGCAAGTCATGCACAGTACAATTGCTCACCACCCACCGACCGATGCCCAGCCAGTCCCCGAGCAGCGGCCCCCCCCGGCCAGCTTCCCCCAGTTTATGTACTGAGCATGACGTCACATGGTATGGAATGTCCCTTTGGCCAGTTTGGCTGTGCCCCCTCCCAGCTTCCTGTGCATCTGCAGCCTTCTCAGTCGGTAGAGCATGGAAAACTAGAAAGTCCTTGGCCGGTGTAAGCACTACCTAGCAACAACTAAAACATCGGTGCCTTATCAATTTTGTTCCCATCCTAAATCCAAAACACAGCACTGTACCAGCTACTAGGAAAGAAATTAACTCTATCCCTGCTGAAACCAGGACAGTAGGTCACTAAATGAGGTATTGGGTGATCTGTTTTTAATTTCTGTCTTCTGTCAAAGGAATATTCTCACACCAAGCTCTAGACTACTTGGTAAGTGGAGATAAACAATGGTGAAGCAATTGTAAAAAAAAAAAAAAAAGAAAACAAAATAATTCAGAATTACTGTAGAGCACAAATAACCATGTGATACATTATTTGCATCTAAAATGAAAACAGTTGGGGAACATAAGGTCTCCTGAGAACATCACTCAGGAGTTTCAGTCTGCCATTTAAGTAGCTTTCCTAGTAAAACCAGCAAATATCTGGCCTTGATGAATTTTCCCTTCCTTGAAATCTTATATCAGGCTAAGAAGGTAGCAATTTAAAAGCCTTCAAGAAAACAGATGATACAGGCAATGATAGAATGGCAGTTAATGAAATTAAGATAATGGACAAAGACAGAGAAAAGTTAATTTTGCTGGTTAGTTTAACTGCAGTGATAAGTTCAGGAAAAGAAATTTATAAATTCTGATGCTAAGAGATCAAATCAATAGAAAGTACCTAAAATGCAGAATGTTTTTGATTCAGACAGCACAGTTGCAGAAGTCATAGTTCCTCACTTAATTCTTTGCATGATGTGTATGTTCAGGTCAGGACTGTTATATTGTGGTCCCTTCAATCCACCAAAAGCTTTCAGAAGTCATCATGATACAGAGCTTGCTTAAATAACTCATAGTAGATGAGTAAATCAGTGGCCAAGATACATTTCTGCAGAGGAATAATGGTATTAAACAGAATTAAATGGACTTGATGATGGTTGAGTCTCACTAACTGTGTTTTTTCATTACTTGAAGGACTGTGGAAAGACTCAATGCATCATCTCACCTGTATTGCACACTAAGTCAGTGAGTGTGATGTTAGTGTCATAAATCTACTCCTTCTTACTAATGTGAGATAGCTCAATGAATCTTCTAGACCTGAAATGAGATGTTATTCATCCTTATCTCTCCAAGTAAACCAGTTACTCAAATCAGTTCTTCTTACCTGATAAAAACAGACTAAAATTTCAAATCCCAGTCCAATATGGCACTTAGGTACAGGAATGGTCAGAAAAAACTCTGTTACAACAAAATTTGGATGAGAATGCTCATTCACTGCCAAGCCACCAGACATTTTGTTTAAAAGAATGGAGATTTGCACTTCAGCCAAATTCAAGACAGAATTTTGGAGCAGCAGCAGTTCTACCTTGGGGTTTGGGGTATTGGAAACTGGTGCCACTGGCTTTGGTGCAGATGTGGACCTATTTTGCAAACAAATAAATTATTTAACTGAGGATAATATGTAGTGTTATGTAAAGAGGAGGATGGTGCTAATGTCTCCGCTTGCTTAGGTATTTGTGCATTTCATAAGGTTTGCCTTTGGATAGTATATATCTGGAGCTATTTCTTTTCCTGGCCAGGGAACATTCAAGGATACAACAAACCACTTTTTTCTTTCTTTTTTTTTTTTTTTTCTGGTGGGGCTTAGTTGCCAACTGGGGTTAACCCCACAGTATAAGGTAACTACATTCTTTCTTTGGATAAAGGTTGTAAGTCCCAGGAAAGAGGGACAACAATGTGTGGTGATGTATAGTTGAACTTAAAAAACAGATATGTATTACTGATCCGTATCCACTATCAAAAAGAGCTGGAAAGAATCAACACTGTTGCAAGGGCCATACTATGTAAATAATGTTTCTCTGTGATAGAACTGACAGAAGATATACTTTAAATTTCATACCATAAGAATCAGGAATATTTGGGGCTTCAGGAGTGCAACGGAAGTAGATTAAAATGTTGTCTTTCTGTACAAGCCTTGGCTGAGATTGGGAAGATCTGGGACTGGAAGTATGTGTTGCCAGTTGTCAGAGATACAATGGGGGATTTTAAACATCATTTGGAAAGAGGAACAGTTGAATTACTTCACAACACAATCCTTAAAAGTGCTCTAGAGGGTTAGATAATTGCCAGGGAGACCCCACTGATTGCGCGATGATTACATCAGTCACCAGATACACAGAGGTGTGACAGCCTGAACAGTAGGCAGATAGGTTTTGAATGATTTAGTCCTGATGAACAGTGAGGAAATGATAGCTCTCAAATGAATAGATGCTGCTGGTTAAAATTTTTCTTTGCTCTTTAACTGGGATCACAATTTATTTTCTAGTAAAAATAATAAATACATTCAGTTACTCCCCACAAGTTTAGAAAGAGGGAAAAATGTATTCTGGCAGAGAAAAATAAATGGTTTTGTTTTGTTTACATTGAAATACTGTGGATGTCCTAAAGCTATACAGATAAATGTAAACACTGCCTGCACTTGCATAATTTCATGTTACCGCAAGTAGTACGTTCCCAATAAAAGTAATGCGTGATTCTATGTTTCAGAGATCTGAGGTTAGAGTATAATGTGGTATTGATAGCTTGTAAAACCTGATACCTCTTCTAAAGGAGGCTGCCTGACTCCGGAGAGCCTTCACAGAAGGCTGCTGTTGTTACCCCGCCAAGCTGGCCACACTGTCACCCTTCTCTTTTTTGATGTGCATGTCTGAAATGTTTGCCAAATCATTGTCCAGAGTTCCCTTGCCATTGCAAAGAAGGCCATGGTTAGAGCATTCCCACTGAGTGTGCTAGGCAGCACATAAAAATCACATGTGGTAGTAGTGAAGGTTTACATAAAGGCTTATAGTAAGCATATGCTACTTTCATTAGTCTCAACGTCTCTATGCCTAATGAATAATGTCTGATATTGCCATTAACACATACCATGTGCAACTTTGAAGTAAAATAAAGGTAAAAAAAAATACCTGAACATGCTCTTACAGAAGCTTCTAATAACTGAAAATGTCATAAAATATTACTACAGGACTAGGTTGTTTACAGCTATTTTAATCTGAGTTTGTAGCACTTTTCAAAGAAGCTGGAGGAAAACATAAAAAAACTGTGCTTGCTGTATACACTGTTTCATGTGGAGATGTCTACAGAGGTAAAGAAAAGGGTACTGGGTGTTTGTCTAAGAGACATTTATTCAGTTCTGACAACTTAATACAGTTGAAGTAGTACATACACAGCTTATTTTCAAATGAAAGGTTTAATATTTGATTTCCAAAAAGAGTTGGAAACACTGCTGAAAAGCACAGGATGATAGGTCTTTGGATTTTAGAAACTTGTGCAGCAGGTCTGCCAAACTTGTTAGATAGAAGTGCAGACACTATATAACATTTGTTTCTTATATAGGTTTTTCACCTCTAGAATTCATATGAAAGAATGTTAGTTCAGGTTTTAGAATGTAATGAATTTTGGTCTCAAAAGGAGAACAATAACTTGTTGAAATGGCATGGTAGTTACTGCTGAAATGAAAATGTAGTCCAGACCGGTAGTTCTCATTCTAACTGAATACTGAATGATTGGTCCACCTTGACTGGATCTGTATTTAGGTCCACTGCATTAGCCATGAGAGAAAACAAATGTCTTCTTTTCTTTCTCTTTGGAATCTCTAATGTAGCAAGTTCATAGCTCATTAAAAAATGTGCATTCAGAGTACATGGTATAATGATCCTATTGTTAATATTTTCATAAATGAGCTGTGTCCTAAATATCCGTTTTTTTTCCCATTCTGATGCAAAGTTTACCATGGCTTAGAACATAGGTACTTTCATGACTATTCTGGCAAGCAAAGGCTTCAGAGAGAATTGTATTGTGCTCCTGAGGGAAACTTACACTCTAAGCTTTTGTTGTGGTTTAACCTGGCAGACAGCTAAACACCACACAGCCGTTCACTCACCAGGGGAAGAGAACTGGGGGGAGGAGGGGGGTGGAAATTGTGGGTTGAGATAAAGACAGCTTAATAGGACAGAAAAGAAAGGGAAAATTAATAATAATAATAATAATATTGATGATGATGATGATGATAAGGGAATATACGAAATAAGTGATGCACGATACAATTGCTCACCACCCACTGACCGATGCCCAGCCAGTTCCCAAGCAGTGATCACCGTCCACCCAGCCAACTCCCCCCAGTTTATATACTGAGCATGACGTCACATGGTATGGAATATCCCTTTGGCCAGTTTGGGTCAGCTGTCCTGGCTGTGCCCCCTCCCAGCTTCTCGCTGGCAGGGCTTGAGAAGCTGAAAAGTCCTTGACTAGTGTAAACACTACTTAGCAACAACTAAAACATCGGTGTGTTATCAACATTATTCTCATCCTAAATCCAAAACACAGCACTGTACCAGCTACTAGGAAGGAAATTAACTCTATCCCAGCCAAAACCAGGACAGCTTTTTTGATTTGTTGGCTTTTTACTAAAAGAAAAAAGAAAAAAAGAGCATTACTTAATCCAGTTTGGGCTCATTGTGCTTGCTTATAACAGTGCAGGCACATAAGAGTGTATCTATTACTATGATGAATGTTATTACAATATGACATCAGGTAATTTGGAACAGAAACCTAATAAATAACTCGAGCTTTTAATTCTGCTCTGTTATTAGCCAATCACATAATTAAAAACAATCTTCAAGTGGATAAAGGAAGTTATTTTTTACTGCCGACATGATCAAAACTTACAACTACTTCTGCTGTTACACTGATGTACGGTAAATATTCTCAGAATCATAAATTTTTAACAATAGGACTTGAGGTGTACAACAAATATCTGTATGCAGTGGTATAACTACGGATGTGTGCTTAAATTTCTGGGTGGTTTGTGTTATTTCTGCATTTCTCTTGCTTTTTTTTCTTTTTCCTTTTATCATGGGCTATGGGTACCCTTTGCTCAGAACTGTAACTCTCTTTATGTTATGGAACAGCATGAAACATTTTCAATCAAAAGGTTACAGAATAAAATCTTATCTCATGGTAAACATTAATAAGTCACAAAATCTCCTTAGCATTCTGTAGAAGAGTAAGTTACTTCTAAAAATCCCATTTGAAGAGGAAAAACAATTTTAGGTAAATAATGAACAATAATATCTTTTTTGTCCTTCCTTCCTTCCCACCCACCACCTTGTTTTTAGCTATTCACTTGGATGTTTAGTATTAAACGCATTGTAGACTTCTGCCTACATGTGTAGTACATGAACTGGTATTTTGTTGAAGGACAAGTGAAAAGACCCTTCATTATTCAAAAACCAAAAGACAGTGAGCAGCATGTCTAGAAAGTACTATTACATTTTTCCTTTATAATGTGAGGCTAGGTATAGTGCCTTTTGTACTGAGTTACTGTGTCAATAACTTTCATGGCCTAGTCTTTTTTGCATCCACTTGTCAATGAGGAAATTTTCAACTGCCAGTACAAGTATGTAGAATTTTCTTGAAGAAATTAGTACCAAGTTTGGATGCTAGTTTCAAAATTAAATGACCTGACATGCAGAAAGATGGAAATTCCACAGTCTCTTTGGGGAAACAAAGCCAGATTTCAGGGTAATCAGTGAAGGATTTCTATATACTCTATTCTCTATTCTCTAATGTTTCTTGCCATCATTTGGGGCTGTACGTCTCACAGGATAGAGGTGCAGACTGAATAAGCCTTTTGTTTTTTCCCTTCTGTTACAACTGGTGCTCTCCTACACTTGTGTAATGAAGACCAAGCCTATACAGAGAAAGGGAAGTTATGTGAAACAGTGTTGGCAAGCCCTGGACAGGCTCTGAATAAGGCTGGGCTGCATGCAGGCGGGATTTTCACAAACAGCTGAGCCCAGGTGCCAACTCCAGGCTCCTGCGTGTGGGTCAGCCAGCTGCTGAGGAGAAAGGCCCATTTTGGTCAGCAAGCAGTTCAATAATAACTTTCAGAGCTAGGCTTTAAGCAAGCTCCACTGCCAAATGAAGACTTGAGTTGCTGAACCAATGTTTGAGGAGACAAGAAGCATGGCTCAGTTGCTAGTATGTTTCCCCCAAAGGATCTGTCCTTCACATTTAAATTACCTGTATGGTAGCAAAAGTGCTCCAATT
>NW_008824185.1:380098-390010 GCF_000699105.1 Pygoscelis adeliae
TCTTGGTATAAAGCATAAAACAACATTTTCTGGTCTGTGTGAGTTTGGGACAAGGATGGTGCATTATGGGGGTACAGTTGATCCGGGAAGGTTATCTGCTTAGGAGTAAGAAGTGTACATCAGATTTGTAAGATGGGGCATTGTTTGGATGCTAAAATGGTGTTTTAGTGTATGACCAACTGCATGTGAACTTTGGAGGCAGTACTGTAGCTAAGAGAGGGAACACAGTTCTTGATTATGAAAGCTGATATGGTTCAAGGCTATACTCTGTCAGAAAGACCACTGACAAAACACTTTGTCCTGCTCTGATATATTCAGTTCAGTAGTGCTACTTGAAAAAAGAAATGTCTCAAAAAAGAGTTATTTACATAATTAGAGCTGTACATGTGATCTTGAAAGCATCCTTACAGTTATGGTTGAAAGATGTTCAATCCAAGAAGTTTAGAAATAAGTCATGCCTTTTTATGACCATATCTTCTAAGTGTAGACAGCTTTTTAACAGAAATTATCATAAGAGACACAACGGCTAGAAGGTAAAGCTTGACTAGGTCACAAATTTTTAAAAACATGGATAGTTAAGTATTGAAAGAGTCTACCTAGGGACATGGTGGTCTTTTCATCACTTGCAGTCTCTAAGTGAAGGCAAGATTTCTTTAAAAAATGTATCCTGTAGTTATAGTTTTGATGAAGAAATTACTTTGTGACTTTCTACAGTCCATGTTGTGAGTCTATATGATCATAATGGTCCCCTCTGGCCTTAAAAGCCATTACGCTGTTCTTGATTAACTAAATTTGTCAAATGCCACAAAGGGATGAAGGAAGATTTACAGATCCCAGATCACTTGTGGATTCCATATGGCAGTTTTAGATACCTTGACAAAGCTTTAGCATCACAGAATCACAGACTCATGGAATGGCTGAGATTGGAAGGAACCTCTAGAGGTCATCTGGTCCAAACCCCTTGCCGAAGCAGGGCCTCCTATAGCCAGTTGCCCAGGACCATGTCCAGATGGCTTTTGAATATCTCCAAGGATGGAGACTCCACAACCTGTCTGGACAACCTGTGCCAGTGTTCGGTCACCCTCACAGTGAAAAAGTGTTTCCTGATATTCAGAGGGAACCTCTTGTATTTCAGTTTGTGCCCATTGCCTCTTGTCCTGTCACTGGGCACCACCAGAAGGAGCCTGGCTCCATCCTCTTTGCACCCTCCCTTCAGGTATTTATATACATTAATAAGATCTCTCCTGAGCCCTATCTTCTCCAGGTGAAACAGTCCCAGATCTCTCAGTCTTTCCTCATAGCAGAGATGCTCCAGTCCTGTCATCATCTTGGTGGTCCTTTGCTGGACTCTCTCCGGTATGTCCATGTCTTTCTTGTACTGAGGAGCCCACAGCTGGACACAGTAGTCCAGGTGTGGCCTCCCCCGTGCTGAGTAGAGGGGAAGGATCACCTCCCTCAACCTGCTGGCAATACTTTGTCTAATGCAGCCATGGATATCATTAGTCTTCTTTGCAGCAAGGGCATATTGCTGGCTCATGTTCAACTTGCTGTCCACTAGGACCCTCAGGTACTTTTCTGTTAAGTTTCTTTCCAGCTGGGTGGCCCCCAGCATGTACTGGTGTCTGGGCTTGTTCCTCCCCAGACACAGGACTTTGCACTTGCCCTTGTTGAACTTCATGAGGTTCCTGTCAGCACATTTCTCCAGCCTGTCAAGGTTCCTCTGGATGGCAGCACAACCCTTTGGTATATCAGCCAATCCTCCTTTGTCATCTGCAAACTTGCTGAGGGTACACTCTGCCCCATCATCCATATCATTACTAAAGATGGTAAACAGTTCTGGTCCCAGTATTAACCTGATCCTCTTCTACCGAGGGTACATATTCCTTGCTCCAGCCTTTCTCTCTGGTCTCTGAGACCTGGGATTCCTGAAGACCAGTCTTGCTAGTAAAGACTGAGGTAAAGAAGGCATTCGGTGCCTCAGCCTTTCCCATGTCTTGTGTAACCAGGTCCCCCATCTCACTGAGCAATGGGTCCACATTTTCCTTAGTCTTCCTTAGTACTTGTTCCTTAGTACATACATACATAAGCAACTTGTTGTTGCTTATGTATTTAGCCCTTCTTGTTGTCTTTGATATCCTTGGCCAGATTAAATTCCATTTGGGTCTTAGCTTTCCTAACATCATCCCTGGATGTTTGGATATTGAGTTTGGGTAGGAGCTCTTTGTTTATCCACACAGGCCTCCTGCTGTTTTTGCCTGACTTCCTGCTCATTGGGATAGACCGCACTTGGTCTTGGAGGAGGTGATCCTTGAATACTAACCAAATTTTGTGGGCCCCCTTTGTTCTGCTGTGTTGTCTTTCTAGCATATGGTGGTTGAAGATGCTCATGAGGACCAAGGCCTGCAAACTTGAGGCTACTCCTATCTGTCTGTAGAGGCTCTGATCCACTTGTTCTTCCTGGTGAGGTGGCCTATAGCAGACGCCCACTAATATGTCACCTTAGATATTTAGGTGTATGTACCAATACCCTTTGGGGATGTAATGACAACTGTGTATTCCAGTGTAGAGGAACATCCTGAACATCCTTACAGTGACAGCATACTTAGTTACTTACATATTTTCAGGTAAATGGCATTATCTTTTTAGCATGATGCTACCTGAGAATGTTGAGGAATCTTAATTGTATTAAGTTGCTTAATATTTCACAATAATCTTAGTTTCAGAAAAAGCTGAATCTTTGGTTACATATTTAGTTGAAATCTATCTATCATTCTGGTACATCTAGTAGTTATGCAGGCACTGACCTAATGTGGTGTACACACAACAGCAATACATACCAAAATATATCAAATGAATTGTACCTAGAAGCAGTGCTCTTAAGTACTTCTTTGCAAGTCAGGGTACAGTTGACCTCAAAGACCTTAATAAGTTAAAAAGAGTGTTGTACGATGTTGTGATTTACCTTGGATGTGATGCACACTTTCAAGGAAGTAATTTTGTTTCTCTTCATAATTGAATGACATCTACTCCATCAGTTAAGAAATTAAGCCATTCTAAGACAGGAAATAAACACCGAGAACTTCTCTGAAAATGCCTTAGGCAACTGATTCTCTTTCACTTAATAGGTACAGATTGACTTTCCTGACGTACATTAGAGTGAAATGCAACCTTGGAATAAGGAGAATAAGGAGGCTAATTGGGGTCTATCACAGCAGCAAGCTAAGATGGAAAAGGTCACACCTGAGAGGAAATAACAGGCCACAGGTCAACAGCAGTGCACTTTACCCTGTGTGCTAGGGCAGTGCTAGGTGTGGCATGCCTTCGGCAGAGCCCAGGGAGCTACACCTCGCACCTTGAGCCAGCCCCAAGCAACCAACCCACAGACAAGGGCACCTGAGTATGCTAGAGGCTTCCATGGTCCCTTGATTTCCTCATGTCGCTGGTTTGTTGTCTGCCCTAGCCAGTGCTTGCAAGCAAATAAAAGAAGAATTTGTTTTTTTAATGACGCTTTAATTTGCTGATATGTTTCCACTTTTCTTCCTAGCCCTGTCTTTGGCAGAATTGCACTCTTGAGTGAATTAATGTTTCTATTGCAAATCTGCTGCATTTTGCATACAGTTAAAAAGGTACTCTTATCCTCCAATAAGAAAAATATTTGCACCCAGTAATAATGTGTTTTTGCAGTCTCCTGTCAGAAACAAATGACCACTGTCCTGGGACTGTGCTGTCATGAGGCAGCTGCTGCACTTCTAAGGCCATTGTAACTGTCTGGTCACCTAGACCACAAGTGAAGTGGCTACAGGAGACATAGACAAGTGTTTCTTCGATATTATGAAGTGAAGTAAGACCAACAAAACAGCTATTACTTCTGTTTCCCTCCCCTTTTTACTCCCTTTGGGGTTTTGGGTTTTTTTTGGTTTGGTTTGGTTTTTTTTGTGTGTGTGTGTTCTTCCTTTTTTTTTTTTTTTTTTTAATTTGGCCAGGCAACATGGCAGAACCATTCTTTCACCTTACAAACAATTGGTCACTGATTCTTTCTTAACACAACCAGACTGCAGTCTGAGTTTTTGGAAAGAACAATCATAGCTGAATATCAAATGAGAGAGAATGGTATCGTTTAGTGTGAATTTTTCCTCTTTAATATTTCCTCTTCTCCTTTCTTATTTTTATACACCTTATTTTCTGCTGAAATTTGATTACATTGTGGAGTGGCTTATCAATTTCTCATAATTTTTATCTTCCAGTTCACCAAAAGGAGAAAGGGAGGATGTTATGATCTTTGCTGGCTGAAAAGGCATTTATTTAAACAAAAAACTTATTTTGAGAAAGGATTTTGATGAATGGTCTTTAACCACTAATTTCCAAAGCATATATGTTGTGGTTTAACCCCGGTCGACAACTAAGCACCACACAGCTACTCGCTCACTCTGCCCTGATGGGATGGGGGAGAGAATCAGAAGGGTAAAAGTGAGAAAACTCGTGGATTGAGATAAAGACAGTTTAATAGGTAAATCAAAAGCCGTGCACGCAAGCAAAGCAAAGCAAGGAATGCATTCACTCCTTTCCATCGGCAGGCAGGTGTTCAGCCATCTCCAGGAAAGCAGGGCTCCATCACACTTAATGGTTACTTGGGAAGACAAACGCCATCACTCCAAACGTCCCCCAGCTTTACATGCTGAGTATGATGTCATATGGTATGGGATATCCCTTTGGTCGGTTGGGGTCAACTGTCCCAGCTGTGTCCCCTCCCAATTTCTTGTGCACCCCCAGCCTACTTGCTGGTGGGGTGGTGTGAGAAGCAGAAAAGGCCTTGACTCTGTGTAAGCACTGCTCAGCAGTAACTAAAACATCCCTGTATTATCAACACTGTTTTCAGCACAAATCCGAAACACAGCCTGTACTAGCTACTATGAATAAAATTAACTCTATCCCAACCAAAACCAGCACATTATACAATGCTGCTCAGTTCTGTTTCTTAGCTTGCATCTCTTACTGCTCTCTTACTTGCCGTCTGTTTTGTCATGCCGCTACTAGTTTCCATTAATAATTTTTAAGTAGTCTTGAGGCAATTTTTTTCTCTCAATACAAAATTCTTCTTTATTTTCTTTTGTCTCTTAAGGTCTCTCAATACTGGAGATCTCCAGAATGTTTGCACATCCACCTTCAGAGTCATGGCCACCTGAGAGCAGCAAATAGCATGAGGCAAGGTCTTAATATATGTTTTATTTGGCAAAGTCTCATTTTAATTTTTTTTTTAATATTATTTTAATGACAAGGCATTTTCCTAATAACATGATTTTGGAAAGAAAGTTATCCTTGGTGGCTAAAGGATTACTGGATCATCTGCTTCTGGTATTAAATGTGATGGTGAGCACTCTTTCTGTGTCAGAAAAATGGTTAGGAGAAAAAATGATCTAAGGATAGACCCACACAACACACCAATTTCAACTGAATTAACCTCCTCCTGAATTCTTCAAATTAAGTTTCGTTGGAGGCTGTTTAGAAAAAAAACATACTTCAACTGTTTGATTTCATTACTGGACAGTCCCAAATTTGTCATGTATTACAGAAGATAGAACAAAGCTGCCAATGTTAGTTTTATAGATGGAATTGTACCTAGGACATACTAGCATAATCCGTTTTTAATATTTCCTGTGATTTAAAATTGCAGAATAATTCAGATGGGAAGGGACCTCAGGGGCATCTCTTGTCTAACCTGCTGCTCACAGCAATGTCAATATTGAAGTTAGACTACATTGTTCAGGGCAACCCTCAAAGGATGGAAGTTGGACAGCCTTTCTGGGCAACCTGTTCCAACATGCAATTATCATCACAGCAAAAAAATGTTTTCATTACTTCCAGATTTCTGTTATGATGTTTTCTATATTCTGATCACATACATCCTAGAAAGGCTTCACCTGTAAAGCAGGCATTTGCAATACTATAACGTTTTGTGAACTTGTTCTTGTCTTGAACATGGATTCCCTTTAATAGTACAGATCAGGTTTATTTACAGGTTTAGGCAACATACAATATCAAATTAAAGAATCCAGCTTTTTTTTATCAGATATCCTGTAGATACTATTTTGTGATTCTATTAATTGTAATTTAATGTCATGCAAATAACATCATAAGATACTATATTCCATGAAGGAGGCTAATAGGAACTGGTCAGATTAAAAAAAGGCAAGATAAATAAAGATTCTTAGGAATTTTCTATGATTTTTTTTTTTTTTACATCAGCACATTCTAAAACTATGTTCTGGAAAAAAAATTATAATTGGGTTTACTTCCTATAACTTTCCTGTTTTGACATTTTTCTATAGCAGAAGAGCTCTGATTGAAACAAAATTTTCCGTAGCACAAGAATTCATCAGTAGTGTACAAAGAACAGTCTGAAGAAAAAAAAGGTCCAAATGAAACAAAAATTCAAATAAAGAATATGAATTGACTGACTCAATCCAAACCTTTTCTTTTAACTTTTAATCTGTGAAAATGTATGAAATTTAAACTTCTTTTTTTTGAGAAATCAAGAGAGGATAACATTGAAAGCCATTAATAAATTATTTCTTGCTTACTTCAAGGCTAATAAACAATATGTAAGATTTAAGACTGGAGTCTGTCTACTCATCTTTCTTTGTCTCCCATTCATAACTCAATTTTTTTCTAGTAAGTCTCTCTATTGGCAGCTGAAATAGTATGGACAATAGTATTGAAAGGACAGGTATAAAGCATGGTACAGATGGAGCAGTATTTGTTACATCTTAACAAACAGGCATAGTTGAATGCTTACAAACTAGAGAATAGTTGCTGTAGTGGTGGCAAAGAGTGGCCAAGTCTGGATCCTACATGCTTACCATTCTCTGTTGCATACATAATGTAAGAAGCCACACCATCCTTCACTGTTTCGGAAAATAAGTAGCGAAGTCACAGATAGGTTACAAACCCTGTGATATTAAAAAATATAAAATCACATGGATGCAAACCTTGCTTCCAAGAAAAAGGCAAAGAGGATGGATTCTGTGTTTATAGGATAACAGTCCTGACAATGAATTTATTACAGGAATGAAAGAGATTAAGACTGTCCCAGGAGTGTGTAGTCAAACTAATTGAGCTGACTTTGCTCTGGAATGATCAGGAGGTAGAAATTTCTTTTACAACATAGCATGTTTATTTTGTTTCTTTAGGTTGCTTCAACATGCTAGATCTCCTGTTTTGTTCATCTGGTCAGTTTCCAGGAAGTGCCTTTCCTCTTTGATTTGAAGCCTACTCATGTTCACACTCAGGAATCAGGAAAAAAGATAGATGGGACCACTTGAAATGATGATGGAAGCTCACATGTATGTCTGAGGCATTAGGAATGTGTTGACTATGTCTAAATGTGCCTCAACCACTTTGGAAAATCAGGCTGGAAATCTCATTTTGGCTTGGTTAAGGGACCCATGGAGAATTCTTTCCATATGCAACCTCCTTGCAGTCACTTTGAGCTGAAGCTCAGATGTACAAAGAAAGCTGAAGGTGTAAATGAGCACAGTGTATTCTTTGAAAATTTCCAAAGAAGAGGTAAAAATGGCTTGATGTTCTATGTTCATCTTTATTTATTTTGTATTTATTCATGGTCTAAAGAAAAGACCTGACCTCCCTGGTAATGTAAAATTTCTACAACAATTTACTGCATACATAGCGTAACTTTATAAAAGTACAGATCAAACGCATGGTGGTCTCCTTCACATAATAAAATGAGAAGAAATAGTCTCGGTAAAAGCTGGACTTTCTTCAAACTTTATATTGATAAAATACTTCAGATTTAGCCCATTGAGTCCATGTTTCTGAAAAAAAAACATAAATAACTGTGTCTGATGCTTTGCTGCAGACAGACGTACAGCGGCTGTATAAGAAGCACTGATTTAAAGAATGCGTAGAGGCTTTCTTCAGATTAGAAAAAGCAAGCAATACAAAGGCTTCAGCACTAGCAAAATGTACAGACCTACGAAAGACAGAAATAATGAATTAGGGTTTACATACAAAAAACAATCATAAAAAGAAGGATCTAGTCAGTAAGTACTGAGGCATCATAAGAAGCATCATTATCCAAATAAAACCCACTTATGAGATTACTTATACACTAATCAAGCCTTCTAAAATTTATCTGGATAATACACAGAACAGATCAGTCATTCCTGTTTAGAGGAAGTCTAAAATCTCTCTTGCTTTCATGTAATAGAACCTAATTCAATATCGGCTCAGATCCACAATTGGATGGGCAGCCCACACTGCAGTACTTTGAAAAGACAACTAAAAGACTTGTAGTTTTATAGTTGTTGCTTTGACGAGGTACCAAGTGGATGTCATAAGGAAGAGCTGAACCATTTCTGAGATACTTGTTTCCTAAATAATCCCTGTCCTGTGAATTAATGCAGTGTAGCTGCACTACGCCACGAGTATGGCATGAACCTGACCGTGCTGAGGCACTTATGCGTATTCATGTTCACACACTCTAAATCCAGCCCTTTGTGTACCCCCTCAACAATACTTTCTTTATTGTGTCTTATACTTCATAAAGAGAGAGACACAAGCAAATCAATACTTGCTGCACCCATGGGGGGCCGTGGGGCATGAGAAAGTGTGAGTGGGGGCTGCTTGCCATCTCCAGCTTCACAGGAATGCATCACAGCCCAAAGCCCTGCCAAGGATAGCAAAGAAAAACAGCAATTGCAGGAGCACCAAACAGGTTGGCTGATGGATTGAAGCTCCACAATGTCCTTTTCTACTATTTATAACATGACAAAGAGTATTTTCTCATTCTCTGTTGCTTTTTCCACACGCATTATGTGTGGGGTTGGATTTACTGCAAGGGTTAGTCTTCACTGGTCCACTGCTCACTTATTAGTCCTTACATTGGCAATATCTCGGCTACTACAGCCTGTGCCAGTCTGTAATTCACCCTGGTTATTTCCATGTTTTCTACTTTAAATTCCTCCAAAGGGAAAAACGACATATATTTGCCTATTCTATACAAGCCACAACAAGAAAATGTAAATGATGCTGAAATTTCAGAGAAGATATTGTTTAGTGTTTTGGGTTTTTTTTCCTGTCTGCTTGAGGCAGATTTCTGTACATTTCATCAAATAAACTTCTTGAAAACTCAGCTAAATTTTGTTTTGGACTTAGATCGGAGACAATGAAGTCAAGGTCTAGCACACTAGTACATGTACGAACACTTTGTAGTTGTAAACCCAGAGAGTCTATTGCATTAATTAATGCAGGAGGAAACAATACATTGTGAAATCTACACTGAAAAAGAAAAACAGTCTTCTTCACAAGTAACAGTTTGAACTGAAAGGTAATTTTCTTAGTCCAAAGGATATGGATAGAAAAACAGAACAAGTCTTGGGGTGCAAAAGCTCTTTTTCAGGTCTGAAGCAAATGCTGGGTCAAATATCCTGCTATCATTTCAGACATAAGGAAGAGTCACTATGCTCAGAAAGTTGCCCTGTTTGTCTAACAGATGGACTTAGTCCTGTCAGTGAATCTTTTCTGCTCATATCAGCCCAAACTATACTGCTACTGTCTCTTAACATGGGCAGATTAAAAACCAAATCAAACCAAACCAAACAACCAAAAACCAGCCCTCAGATATGATGGTGATAGGATCATTTAGAAATGTAATAAGAAGGTGGTATCTCCTTGCTATAGGAATAACTGTTAAAAGAAATATCTTGATACCTTGGTATCAATAACTTTGAACACCTAAAGTCCCTTTTGCCTTTTTTTTACAAACACTTTTCATAAAACTTGTTGTTCTAAAAATGCTAAAATTGCTACTTTAGCACTGCTAACATTTCAGGATTCTTCTTTCTTTTAAAGAAGATAATAATTTAAAATGTTCAGCCAAGCTACATGCTCTACTTT
>NW_008824185.1:390042-394827 GCF_000699105.1 Pygoscelis adeliae
ACATTTTCTTCTTTGTTGTTGCATTAAAAATTAATCATACTTCCCATAATCATCTTGAATTTAGATCTGGATTGCAAAGTTAATGTCATATGTGAATATGAGTATCTGTGAAGGAGCTAGAATAACCACTTACAGGCAGTTAGTGATTTACAGAAGTGATTCTTCTAGCTGTAATGTCAGGGACTTGAAGGCTTATTTTCAGCATTTAACTTTGTGTCTTAATCTAGCCAAAATAATCCCTCCTTGTCACTAGCTAAATATCAGCAGAAAGATAAAACATGTCAGTGAAAAACAGCCAGATAACTAAAAAAATAAGGAATCTTAAAGCTTCTTATTAAAAGTATATTTTAGAATCAAACCATGAAAAATATAAAATGCTCTTTAAAAATGTAAGATATAATTCCTTTTGACAGTTTGAAAATAATTTTCTTTTTCATTAGACTTTCAGATGATCTGACAAATATGCCAAATATTTCCTGTTCTCCTTTGATCTCCAGTAATGGTTTTAGAAGGATGGATTAATATGAACCTTGAGAGTAAGGTTCTTGATTTCTGTCCAATCTTAAAGAACAGAAATTAAGTGCACAAATAGATATAAACACAGTACACAGAAAGACACAATTGCTCCATAGTTGTATATGTACAAAGTGGCAGAAAGGACATGGAAAAAATACATGGTGGTGTAATAAGTCATCTAATTCTTTTCCTGTGGGTTTGGGATGGATGGACTAGACCAGGCTGATGGATAGTACTGAAAAAGCCCTCAGCCCTTGCCTCTCATGTTTTTGACATATGTTGCATGTGTTATAAAAATGTTTTTAAGAATATTCTCAATGGTTCTCAGATTATTCTCCCTCTCTGCCTCTCTGGCATAGCTCCCCTTTACCCATCAGCACAGCAGCGACTAGTTTTAGGGGACATGGCCTAGAAACTAAAAACCCTTTCATAGAAGAATTACACTTTCAGAATTATAAAGAATGAACCTCAGCTATAGAATAAATCCTGTAATCTGATATGTCATGAACATACTCTTTATAAAAACTACATACTGATGGAATACAGTTATTTGGATGGAAAAGAGTTGCATTCCCCATCGTTAGAGGTGGCTGTAGATCACCTAGAGTTATCTCCTACAAATTGATCCACTTACAGGAAAGATACCAAGTTTTGTATGAATTAGAAAAGAATCTTTTCATTGTTTGGCCTGGTCCATTTATAAAAAGCTGTAGCAATCTGCAAAAGGAAAGGACAACAGAAGCATAAGATAGTGGCATCAAGGAGAGAAGCTGAAACAAGAGTTTTGAAACCTATCCCAGAAAGTGTAGTATCTTGATTAATTGTTAAAGGCTGGCTTTGTTATGCTTTTCAATGTTGTTTTGGCATACATCCCCCTCAGTGCTTGGCTGCATCCCTTATTCAAAGTTCTCTGCTATTTTACCACCTGCTCACTCCCATGGCACAGCTGGACATGGCAGAAGTAAGATTAAGGTATTGCTGCACTAGATGGATCTTGCAACCATCCTGTACCAACTCAGAGTCTAGATTTGCTTTCTGAGGGCGAGTTGTATTTGTTTCCTCAGCTACCATCCCCAAAATGAACCTGACAGTAATCTCTAGGGGCACCACTTCATTGTGCACCACACCAACAAAAGAGGAATCCCAGACAAAAGGACTCCAAAAGAGGAAAAACCCCCAGGAATAAAGCAATGCCAGTCCTCACTCAGGCAGCCATTCCACTGCTGGGGTAACAGGACAGGGCCTGGAGACAGCTCTGGTAAATGCAGGTAGAGAAATAACAGATTTTAGGAGTTAGCGAGTTCAACTTACCTGTATAACTTTAACAGTGGGTTAAATGTTTGGGAGAAACCCCACCTTTTTCTGCTTTTGAACCTGCAAATTTTGGAACAGGTTTCAGAGTGAACTGCAACACACTCTGAAATGCTATACAGCAGCAGATGTAAGTGTGTTTGTATATGTGTACTGTGTGTAGGCTGCGGAGGTGGCCTCTGTGGGAAGAGGTCAGGGGCTGCCCAGTGCCAGACAAAATCATTCCACCTGGCTCCAACAAACCCATCACAGGACATAACTGAGCCCATCAGCCAAGCTAGTGACACTTCTGTGAAAACATATTTAAGAAAGATCAGAGAACACCAGACAGAGAGGAGGGAAAAAGAAGAGGAAAAAAGAGAGAGAATGAGAAAAAGTAGAGAGAACACCAAGATCAGATGAGTAGGTGGAGATGCTCCATGGTGAAGCAGATATCCACACTGCAGCCTGTGGAGGGTCCCCACGCTGGAGCAGTTGTGTATTTCCTGAAGGAACTGCAGTCCGTGAAGAGCCCATGCTGGAGCAGGGGAAAAGTGTGAAAAGGAAGGGGTGACACTGAGAAACTGTCCTGTATGGGCCATAATCCTCCATTCCCCATTCCCCATGGGCCTTTTGAGGTGGGTAGAGGAGTTGGGAGTGCAGGAGGAAGTTGAACCTGGGAAAGGCAGGGAGGCAAGGTATTTTTTTAATGTTTGTCTTTTTTGTTTCCAGCTATCTGAATCTACTTTAATTGGAAATAAATTGAATCTAATCTTCCTCAAGTTGAGTCTGTTTTGCCCAAGACAGTAATTGGTAAATGATCTCCCTGTCTTTATCTCAACCCACAAGCTTTCTGGTCATGTTTTCTCCCCCTGTCCTAAAAAAAAGCAGGAGTGCATGAGTGGCCGAGTGGGAATTTGGCTGTTAGCCGAGGTTAACCCATCACAGTATGCTATACACACATATGCCTCATGAATATGTATCCACTGGTATACCTTAATCACCAGAACAGAAACGTGTTTGTTTTCTTATAATGGTGAGAAAGAAATGGATTTTACTTTTTATCCATCAAGCTCTTCCATAGTCATGATGTCTTGGCATGCCAGAATTTTCTCACCAAATACTAATGTCATAAGCACTCAGTTCCATTAATTTGTCAAATTAATCACATCAAGATTTAGTTTTGACTTTATTATCCTCGCTGTCAGATTAATGTGATAGTAAAAATCTATTACTTTTACTGTCTTGAATAGCTGAATTAGGTTTTTAAAGGCTAAAAATAGGAAACTACATGATGCTGTGTGATGCATGAGTAAGAAGTACCTTAGGGATAAGTTAATATTTAATATTGGTTTGAAGTTAATGTTTGGATTCTAATTATAATTTGAATTACTAAAAACATGGGTTCAGTCAAATACCAGCAGCTGTACAACCTTTCTCAGTATTCAGACTGGTGAGGAAGTGATTGAAAAGGGCTTTATTTTAAGTACTTCTTACACTGGAACCGGAGAGCGCTGCATAGGATTGGTCATAATTTTGGCTATTATGGTTCTACGCTAGTTGGAAATTAGGAACTGGTTAATTAAGGCAATGTTATAGTCCTGGATGTTCACAGTGGCAGTCCAAAATAAGTAAATTGTTTCAGGTGAGGATGCTGTGTACAGAAAAGGTAGCCTTGGTCATCTCTTCAGTGATTTTAAGTTTCTGTTTTACTTGGTAGAATTTAAGGCTAGAATTGCAACAGTGATGTCGCCTTTCTTATGAAGAGGTGAGGCGGTCATAATATTCTAAGAATCTGCCCTCCCTGACCTGGTAGATGAGGATGCAACGTTCCTATTGATGTCCTAGTGAGAGCTGAAGTTATTAACACCAGAAGAAGCAGCAGCACCAAAATAGAACTATTCCACTCTATAATTCCTGATAGCCTAATAACTTATTACATTTGCACAACATCAAGCTAATGTGGACTTTGTGTTCTAAGTTAAATTGATCCTTTGTGCAACTGGTGTACAACAACTACAAGCTGCTGTTTGTGGTCTGAGGATTGGAAAACAAGCTCTGCAGGCTTCTGGTTATTTTTGGTGCATTCCAATATGTACTTAACAGTAAGACACTATTACCAGAAATGTCAGATTATTCTACAGTATTTCTTGCTCATTCTGTTCAAGACTATATTTTAAAGATGTTCATTGTGTGCCCAGGCGGCTAAGAAGGCCAATGGCATCCTGGCCTGTATCAGAAATAGTGTGGCCAGCAGGAGTAGGGAAGTGATCGTGCCCCTGTACTCAGCACTGGTGCGGCCGCACCTCGAATACTGTGTTCAGTTTTGGGCCCCTCACTACAAGAAGGATGTTGAGATGTTGGAACGTGTCCAGAGAAGGGCAACGAGGCTGGTGAGGGGTCTGGAGAACAAGCCTTATGAGGAGCGGCTGAGGGAGCTGGGGTTGTTTAGCCTGGAGAAAAGGAGGCTGAGGGGAGACCTCATTGCTCTCTACAACTCCCTGAAAGGAGGCTGTAGCGAGGTGGGTGTTGGTCTCTTCTCCCAAGTAACTGGCGAAAGGACGAGAGGAAATGGCCTCAAGTTGCGCCAGGGGAGGTTTAGATTGGATGTAAGGAAAAATGTCTTTCCTGAAAGAGTGGTTAAACATTGGAACAGGCTGCCCAGGGAAGTGGTTGAGTCACCATCCCTGGAAGTATTTAAAAGACGGGTAGATGAGGCGCTTAGGGACATGGTTTAGTGGGCATGGTGTTGTTGGGTTGATGGTTGGACTCGATGATCTTGGAGGTCTCTTCCAACCTTAATGATTCTATGATTCTATGATTATGTAGGATTTGTTCACAATTTCATTAACAATCCATGTAAAATAGATGTTAGACTGCTAATAAGGAAAGACTGACCAAAATGAAATCCTGTTTAAGAGAACACTTGTCTTTCACTATCTCATTTCACCAAAAATAAAACAAAAAATACCTTCACAT
>NW_008824185.1:394858-407068 GCF_000699105.1 Pygoscelis adeliae
TGCTGGACAGTATCTGATGTATTATAAATGATCTTCTCCTTTTTATTAATGAACCCTGACAATTTCTTCAGACTTATATGCCAACCACTGCTTGCATGTTCAGCTGATCAGTCTGTCATTAAACTGCCTCAGACCTGAAGTTCTGTTGAATAACTTTGCTAGACTTGGAAGGTTACCTGAAAGTAAAAACTATGAAGAGTGAAATACAAGCTCAGTGAATAAAATAATATCCATGTGAAACAGCACTGTTCTACTTCAGCTTAAAAAAACCCAGAGGACTTAAAATTGTACTGTCAAGTAAATCAGAGGAAAAATGACTCACCTAGAAAAGTAGGATTGAAGTGATGAATATTCTGTATACATTATCACATGCACAATAACATAACTGTGGAAATAACATGAGCAAATGTTACATTTACCAGTAAAGTCCAAGTTTTAGAATAGCACAATAAATTTTAGGGTTGAATATGAACTGTTCTTTCCTACTATTTTTAGCCTTCTGTCTTAATTTTACTTTTTCAGCTTTTATGCTTGTTATATAAAATAAGAAAATAAAAATTATTTAACTTCTTCATGAAATACTGTAATTGTTCTACAGCTGCAGAAGATTGGACAATAAAGTGTGCACACGTTCCTGACAAATCTCATTATTTCGGCTATGATTACAATACTGATAACATTTTCATCTTAAGTGGAATGTGAAAGTATAATGCCAAACCTTTTTTCATTGTTAGAGGATCATGAGATTATGGTTTACACCAGTGATAATAACTGTTTTTAAGCACATATTAAAATCAGTGAGAAAGGAAAAATGATTGAAGTTATTTCTTTGGAATAACCCAATGAATGAAAATGTTGCTGATAAGCCATTACTAGATCTCTGCTGATGGTAGGGACAGGTCAGATCAGCTGGAGAAGCTACAGAGAATCAATCACAGTTTGACAATTCTGCAGGCATTGCAAAGAAATAGTATCAACACTACCTTGCTTTCCAAACACACCTGTCTAACAAATAGCTAATTCTGTCTAACTTACATTATCATATTGAGTCTTCAGTGCAAATTCCTATGACTTCTTTCTGTATGACACAATCCTTCTCTTTGTTAGAATGAAAGATGGTACTTATTCTGTGCTCACATGAGTACTGCGCTCTATCTTGTGGAACAGCATTTACAGCAGTAGGTTTCATAGAACTGAAAAACATTTGTATTGTGTTGGGTGCAGGACTGGGTATATATCATTATAAACATGAATTTTTTTATCATAAAAATGCAGTAACTATCATGATTAGGCATATTGGTTCGATCCTCTAGGTCCATGGAAATCACTGACCTCTCTGTTGGAAGTGCCACCAGGGATCTCCTTCAGTGACAGTTATGCAGATGGTTTTATGAAGTAGACATCTGTCTGTTGAAAGTTGGACTAAAACAAAAAACATGCTTCGCTTTCAGTCATTAATCACTACTTGTTACCCTGCTTCAAGTTCAAGTTAGTGATGAGCTCTCCAAAACCTTGTTCTCTTGCCATGCTAATGGTTGGATTTCACCCTGTCCTGAATGTATACAACTAGCAGGTGTGCCTGCCTCTGGCTACTGACATTACTGGGACCAAAAACTACTGACTTTACTGACTTGCATCCCACAATACTGACAGTAAAGATCAGTTTTGCTTTGTTGCCAGTTAAAGCCATTTAATTTTTCTTCCTTGTTTGATAAGGCTGAATTGACCTCTGTGGATACGGCTTTTGTGAATACCAGGCTTTTGCATAACATGTCACAATTTTATAGCAGACCCCTTGTAGTGGTACCTCAATTCCAGAGAACTGACCTATGTACCGAGACTGACTTGCACATGAGCGAGATGGAAGATTTTATGGAAAATTTGAATCATAGAATCATAGAAATATTTAGGTTGGAAAAGACCCTTAAAATCACTGACTTCACCTGTAAACCTAACACTGCCAAGTCCACCACTAAACTATGTCCCTAAGCACCACATTTACACATCTTTTAAATACTTCCAGGGATGGTGACTCAGCCACTTCCCTGGGCAACCTGTTCCAATCCTTGACAACCCTTTTGGTGAAGCATTTTTTCCTGATACCCAATCTAAACCTCCCCTGGTGCAACTTGAGGCCATTTCCTCTTGTCCTATCACTTGTTACTTGGGAGAAGAGACCAACACCCACCTCGCTACAGCCTCCTTGCAGGTAGTTGTAGAAAGCAGTAAGGTCTACCCTGAGCCTCCTTTTCTCCAGAGTAAACAACCCCCATTCCCTCAGCTGCTCCTCATAAGACTTGTTCTCCAGACCCCTCACCAGCTTTGTTGCTCTTCTTTGGACACACTCTAGCAGCTCAGTGACTTTCTTGTAGTGAGGGGCCCAAAGCTGAACACAGTATTCGAGGTGCGGCCTCACCAGTGCCCAGTATAGGGGGACAACCGCTTCCCTAGTCCTGCTGGCCACACTATTTCTGATACAAGCCAGGATGCCATTGGCCTTCTTGGCCGCCTGGGCACACTGCCGGCTCATATTCAGCTGGCTGTCAACCAACACCCCCAGGTCTTTTTCCGACAGGCAGCTTTCCAGCCACTCTTCTCCAAGCCTGTAGCGTTGCATGGGGTTGTTGTGACCCAAGTGCAGGACCTGGCACTTGGCCCTGTTGAACCTCATAAAGTTGGCCTTGGCCCATCAACCCAGCCTGCCCAGATCTCTCTGTAAAGCTTTCCTACCCTCAAGCAAATCAACACTCCCACCCATCTTGGTGTTATCGGCAAACTGACTGAGGGTGTACTCAATCCCCTCGTCCTGATCATTGATAAAGATATTGAACAGAACTGTTCCCAATACTGAGCCCTGGGCAACTCCACTTGTGACCAGCTGCCAAGTGGATTGAACTCCATTCACCAGAACTCTTTGGGCCTGGCCATCCAGCCAGTTTTTTACCTAGTAAAGAGTATGCCCGTCCAAGCTATGAGCAGCCAGTTTCTCCAGGTGAATGCTGTGGGAAACGGTGTCAAAGGCTTTACTAAATCCCTCATCCACTAGGTGGGTCACCTGGTCATAGAAGGAGATCAGGTTAGTCAAGCAGGACCTGCCTTTCATAAATCCATGCTGACTAGGCCTGGTCATTGATTGTCCTGTACATGCTGTGTGATGGCCCTCAGGTTGATCTGTTCCATAACCTTCCCTGGCACTGAGGTCAGACTGACAGACCTGTAGTTCCCTGGATCGTCCTTCTGGCCTTTCTTGTAGATGGGCATTACATTTGCTAACTTCCAGTCAATTGGGACCTCCCCGGTTAGTCAGGACAGTGCAAGTTTTGAGCAAACACTTGCAGAAAACATTTAGTAGGAAATTGCAGTTCTGGAAATTAAAAAGTAAAAAAAAAAAAAAAAAGAAAAACCTAAAAGTAATTAAAATGGGGCTTTTGATTTAAGGCATTTTAGAAAAAATCCTAATGTCTGCAGGACATGTTAGTTTATAATGACATTTCTAGTAGAAAATGAATTCTTTCAAGTCTACAAATTATTTGGTTTCCTTTTTTTTTATTTTAAAGCCCTACATTTTCAAACTCTTGTCCAATAATTCTTGTGAAATAGCTGTGTTATATGCAGTCCTGTAATTTTTCATTCAACTTTAGACATCATCTTGGTATATCTTGCTGGCCTCAAATGAGACTATATTGCAGGCCTGAAGCAATTTATTGGCTGTGTGGTTGGTAATACTCCACCCATTTGCTGCTTCATGGTTCATACGATCCATAGATTAAAATTTTTTTAAAAGTCAGCAAAGTAACAACCATTAAAAAATATGACTCTCAGTGAGAAAACCATTGCAGAAATGCATGAGAAAAAAAAGTGAAATCTGCACATGAATTTGCAGGAAATTTTCACTGGAGGTTTCATTTGAGATCTGGTTATAAATTCAGACTTTGTTTTCTCTTAACGTTTTTTGTCTATTTTTTCTATTACTGAATGTTCTTCTTCAAAGACTTGTAATAAAGGCATGAAATACAGGGTTTAGCCTGTAAAATGGCTTCTTCATCTTAAAATACCGTACAGGCCTGTGAGTGATGCAAGGACTCCCAGATAATATGACGGTGAGAGTACTTACCTTTGCTGCTCCTTTTTTTCTAACTGAAAGGAGCAATGCCCCCTAGGCTGGGAGGCAAGGGTGGTGATATCATAGCGCTTTTTCCAGGTGCAGCTCTTCTGATGCTATAAGGCAGGACACTGAATTAGAAAGTCTTGAAGACTCAGGTGTTAGATCCCACCTCTGGCTTTCATATGCAGTTTGGAGCATTAATTGGCATATTCTAATGCTTGCTTTGTTAATGAGGTGTGTGCAGAGGTGCAGATGTGTACACAAAAATGTCACTCGTGGACCTCAGCCAAATAGTTATGAACGAAAGCTCTTGAGTAATGTTAAACTGGTGGTCTTCAGAAGAACACTGTTTTGTAATTTACTGGCTGAGAGTACAATCGTATATTACTGTAACTGTGTCAGAAGAAAATAATGTATGATTTCCTTTCTGGAAATGCCAATGTGAACCAAAAAAACCCTGAACCCAATCCTTTAAACTTTATTAGGTGTGACTGAATTAAAGGAAATACTCTGGGTACTAACAGACTAGCTAAAGAAAAAGTGATCTGAGCTTTGAGGAAAAAATAATTGAACAAAATGTATCTATTCAGTTCCTTTCATAGGTACTGCTTGTTTTTTTCAAAGATCAGTCTTAGCATCTGAGAGCTAGCAGCTGAGAATAAATTGCATGTTCGAGATAAATTAAATGGAGGGAGCATCCATGAACACTTGGCAGAAGGAGGTGTCCGTAGAAAATGTTAGCACTTTGCAGCAGTGTTTCTTATTTCTCTTAGATCTGCCCTTTCCTTCAACAACTTATACTACAATAAAAATAAGTTTTAAAAATTAAACATTGATAATACATAATTAATACAAAATGTACAACCAGTGCAATGATGGAGCAAGTTCAGCACTATCTTATTCTTTTAACAACCACACAGATTTCAGAGTTACACACATTTTACTGCACTATTTATTTTATTCTAAAATTTTGAGTAGAGACAGGAGTCATGGATTAATTGGAAATATATGTGGGTTCTTGCTCCTAAGGAGCAGTCTGGCTTTACTCCAGCAAAGCTCTCAACTTCTAGCACTAGATGAGTCCTAGAGATTGAGTACAGAGGTCCTTGAAATGTCAGAACCTACAGATTTACAGGGCAGGATTTTGCAGGTGGGTAAACCCATGTAGCTTCACTGCCTTGGTGGAATTAGTCTGATTTATACAAGCTGAGGATCTGTCTCAGTGCAGCCTTTAACCAGAGATTTCCCAGATCTTCCCTACCAAAGGCAAGTAATCATTGCTCAGGACAACAAGAGCTGCTAGAGGAAGCTTGTTAAAGAGAGCACTGGAGCTGAAATGTGGTTTAACTTCATGTAAGAATCAGAGAGGAGTTAATTTTAGCTGAGTTTGACACGTCCAAGAACTATTTGTAAAAGAGGGGATTGTAGTAAATACTCCACCTCACTAAGGACTGTTAGCAAGAGGTCAAATGAAAATCATGCTGCAACCACAGAGCTTGTAATTTTGTGATTCACATAAATATATCGAATACCTTTTCCCAGTCATAACTATTACAAACAACATGGTTCCTACAACATTGTTTACGTATCCATAGAAGATAATATCACAATAATTATACAATTCTAAATATGCATGCTTTTCTTCTCTTTTGTACATGTTTTCCACTATTTTTTAACAAGAATGTATCCCAAATTTTTTGTGCAGCTATCTATGTTTTCGTAAATAGAACAAGTAATTTAGAAAGGTCACTAAATAAAATATTAATACAGATACACAGTTCTTTGGTAGGTACAGAGATTTCTTGGCAATATGCTACTGATTTATACAGGACTTACAAGTGCATATACATGTATAAATATATATAAAGATTCTCTGAAGATATAATGTTATAATAATAGAAGTATTAACACACTACATAATGTGCTTGACAAGAGCCATAGTCAGAGGCTACCAAGATGGCTCTTACAGAAAACAAGATCTCCACTGAAACAGAGTTGCAAATCCAAGCATCTTATTATCACTAAGTGCTGGCATAAATAGTTTTGTGCAACATTCAAGGAGCATAGAAACCCATGAACTGCTGAAGTGTTTAAAATTGGTTGCAATTGTTCAACTGACAAGTTATTTCAAATCATTCCAAAGTTGAGATGTCACAGACAGATTCAAACAGTTTGCATATAAACTTGGAAACAAGACAAAAACAATGTGTTAGAAGAGAAAAAATAGAATGAATTTTCTTTAATGAAATGAGCAGAAGTTCTTCCAGTTTATTATCAGTAATGCTGGACATTAAAAAAACATTAAGGAAAATGTAAGAAGAAATTAAGAACATTATACTTTATTAGTTTTAAGTAAACATTTGGGAGAGTCTGTCAATTTTTGGAGCAGTGCTGAGCAAGAGTGATGCTTACTCTGCACTAAAATTAGACCCTGGAGGCAGAGTGTGTCAGACACCATTTTTGAATTACAGTCCTCCCTCCATGCCCATGGAAGTTTGTAATTTACTGGTCTCCTGTTCTAATAGTAAATCGCTGCCTTTCATTCTCCAAGCTATCCTGCATGTTGTGGCTGGGGAACAGGCACAGCGTTACCACCTGCTCTGTTCCGCTGCCCTGCCTTCTTGGGCTTCATGCTCCCTGGAAGAAAATGGAGCAAAAACACACATTTCCTTCCACGCTACCTTTATCTGAAGACTAGTTAACCAGAACAGATATCTTAGGCATATGTCAAGTCACAATATCATTCTTCATTAGTTTTAGCTTCTAGAAGCTTCCTTCATGGCTCCTGTTTTCTGAAAACATGGGTAACTTAGTGAGTGACACGGGTGAAAGAGACCCTGGCATGATCCCCTCAGTGATTATGGGACCAGGAGTGAGACAATAACCGCTACTGATCTGCTTCAGAATAATTTACAAAATAGTCATCCCTTGCAGTTCCCAGTTATCACATTTTCTGTGTTGCTCTAAATGAAAAAATAAAACAACTTTGGCTGAATGTGAAAAGATTAGTTGACATGAAGAGCATATTCCCAAGTACTTACCTTCTTGCCTATTACTTTACCTGATACAGTTATTAGTCATTTAATCTGAACAACAAATATGGCAAGTTGCTCTGATAACAGAGTTAAGAAACCCTTTGGAGCATCTATAGATTAATTTCCATAAATAGGAAAGTGTCTATATCCCAGAAGTTTCCTCTTTAAGGGCCACAAGCCCACAAAACCCTTTTCAGCACTCTAAAACTACATTAAATCTTTTGCACAAAAAAACCCAAAGCAACAGAAGCCACCAAATCCATATGTTGCATGGAGAAAACAAGGAATATGAAGCTAATACCTTCAGTCCCTCCAATAACAGCAGCAAATGTTTTGTAAGGTTTAAATGCACAGAGGCAGTACCATTCAAAGAGGTGGTTAAATTTAGCAATTGCATGCTAAACTGATTATTAGCCTCATAATCACTCCAAAAATATCATTATGGCTCTATATTCTTAATCTAGACAGTTTTGGGGTGGGTCTTTTTTGCAGAGTCTGCTGGACTTTCAAAACTGGAAGTGGTAGAATGCCAGTTTGGCTTCATTGATCACAGCCTATATCCATTTTGCAAAATAAGCACAGTTTCAAAAGAACTTATTTGAATGAAGTATAAAGACCTAATTCACATCTCTTGACATACCATAAGCATTATTTAAAGCTTTATAGTCAAGTATACTCAAAAGCAGGAAGGCCAAATATCACCTTTTTTTTCCTGATTAGACTTTGAAGTGCTAAGAGAAATGCTTGCAATAGCCCATGCAAAACATCACAAAAAGGCTTTTCAATACACCTGAAACATTGAACATCTTCAAGGGTGAGTGATATTGTCAGCTGTTTCATTCAATGAAAGCTATGAACTGGGGGTCTGAACATGGAGGGCATGAATTCAACAAAATTAAGAGTCTGTGCTAAACACAAAATGTCAAGGGAGAGGGGGAGGATTTTTGTTTTGGAGCATTGAGCCCAGCACAACTCTGATTCAACAGCATCATTACTCAATCTATTCCTCTTGTGGGGAAAATATTTATCCTGGCAAGGTCCTCTCACAAGGGCTTACTGCAGAGGAAACAGTACTTGGCAGAAAAGTATTTCTTACTGTTTTTCTCCATTCAAGCCATTCTCATTTGTTGGCTTCTCTTTTTAGCCCACAGAGCATTCAATAAATATGTCAATTAATTGCTTAAATGTTCTAAAGAAAATTTTACCATGATTGATTCATTAAAAAATTAGGCAGTCTCTTGTTACAGTATCAGTAATTTTTATGAGTAGTGAAAATAATAATTTAAACTGCACAGATCAAATTAAATTGAGCTAACTTTTTCACATTTAATAGTTTGATCACACTGGGCTATGAAATGTCTTTGTTGTAGTTTAGTGAAAAGTACCTCTCTGATTATCTTTAAATGAAAGATTTTTTATTAATTAGTTTTAGAATTTTCTTAAATATTTCATACCATAGTAAGGAAAGAATTCTATTAACTTTTTTTTTTTTTTTTTCATAAGAGAGACCCCTAGTAAGAATACCGCTGAGAAAGTGTTGACTTGTTCTTGTCCTCTACAGGGTATTAAGCCTGTATATTATTACGGCCTGAATCATAAAGGAAACTTGGCTTGCAGGTCAGAAGAAACAGGTTTCTGGGAAGTAAAGACCTCTGTGCAAATTAATGTAAAAAGCATCTATAGACATGTTGGCACTGGAATATCAGAAACAACATGCAAGCAGCTTTATCCATGAGTGTGTGCTCATATACTATTTCTTTATTCTCCAGACATAATGCTGAATATAGAATAGGCAGAGTTCTTCTACTGTTCGCAAAAACTGTAATAGCTGCAGTAGCTGCATGTATTATTAAGTTTCTAATAATTTTCTACTTTTCATCATTGTGGCATTGCCTATTCCACTTCTCCACTCTTTCAGTGCAGCCAAGTACATTTAGGACAAGGAAGGACGAATATGACTTTTATTTTTATTTTTTTGCCAGATTAGATTTCTCAGTGCTAACAGAAATTAGCATCTTCATGGACCTCTATCACACTGTATGCAAATCAATGGTAAATCACTGTGTTAGCAGGGCAAGTTCAGCCCCTCCTGGAAGAACCACAATCTCACCTAGTTTAGCGTGTTGTTGTCTTACATGTGTGACTTGATCAAGCATCTCACAGGCTTGGAAATATCACAGATTCTGCAAGATAATGTGGAGCAATATTAAATAGCTTCCTTCCAGTTAGCAGACTTAAAGGGGGTTTTGTTCAAATTAGTATTCAAGGTAAAATTGAACAGTTCTGTTCCATGTCACATGATATTAATATATTCAGTGCCAGCTGAAGGCCCAAGCATGGCAGAAAGGTTGAGTGTGACACCAAGGACCACCTGGCTTTAAGTAGACCTGTAGCCGCTCTTGTTAAGGGTGGCGATTTAAGGAAGAAGTATTACAAGATTCTCAACCTGAATTGCATATAAATTTCACATTTGATTTTAAAGTTTATACAAGCTTGAAAATAATCAATGTGTTGCCATCATCAGACACCTATTCAGAGAGCAGAAAAAAACCTCTAGAACTGGAAAAACGAATTTATAACTCTCTTCACTCTGCTGCTATTAATTCAGGTGGCAGGTTACTGATCTTGTAAACTTAATGTTACAATCCAGGCAGAGAGGTAAGTAGAGTTTTTAAAACATTTCCTAGAGCATTTCAGCATTTTTACTAACCTCAAAGTCTGAGTTTTTCAACTGAAATAGTGTTATGGGTTCCTCTATAACATGCAAACTGCCTATACGTTCTGTTTAATCAAAATCTGGTGGCTTGTGAGCAACAAACTGTAGGATTGCATCACCTGAAAATACAGAAACAGAAAGAATAATCACATCATAAGACCATAAGCTCTAATTTCAAATGGATTTTCTTGAGTGGTAGACTTAATTGTCATCAAATCTAAGAAGGATTGAGTCATCTATTTTCAGTAGTTATGATTTATTTAAGAGTACATAATTATTACTCTTTTTGTAAATTTTCAGTGACATTTGTGGGAACGCTGAGCTGTTTGAGAGTACTAAGAAACTGTGACAACTGAACACATAATTTTTGCATTGACTGAATAGCTCCAAAATATCTAGTTTGAAACTTTTAATAAGAATGGAATGTTTCAAGTATTTGCCATCAACATTGTGTTGATTTTTTCCCCCCAGGTTCAGACTGAGTTTATGTGTCTCACTGCATGAGCCCAGGCAGAGCTCTAGTTTCATCTCCATTCTTTTCTGTGGACTAGAAACAAAGTGGTTTTTTTCTCCACTCATTGTACAGTTCCCGGGCATCAAATTCAAAATTTCTCACAAAACTGAAAAACTGAGATTAGGCTTCTGAATTTTTTTTTTTTTTTTTTTACTTTTGCCAGATATGTTTGTTACAAAAAAATACAAAACTGTAAAGTGAGTCACTTACCAGACACAGACAAAACAGTTTCAATGCTATCAATAACATAGACACAAATACTTCAGTATCAGTGAATTCACCATCAGAACAGGCATGTGAATTTTTTTGGATCTGGGCTGAGCAAGGAGTCTGAGAAGGAAAGATGTCTTGCCTTAAACCTTTAATCCAGTCTTGATTTTGTCAGATATTAAACCATTACTTGTGTGTTGTGACTATTGCACTGGTCTATTGTTTTTTTTTTCCTTGCAGTAAGTTGCAGACATTGAACTTTTCAGCTGAGGAAGAGAAGGTGACTTGGGCACATTACTTGGTGGAGACCATCATCATTTACAGTAAGATCAAATACAAATAGAACTTGAAGATGTGCGAAAGGAAGGAAGCAAATAACTAGCTACCTATACTGAAAGAATTTTCTAAAGTCCAATTCCACCCTTCCTAGCCTCACCATCTGCTTCATTTAATAATTACATTTACCACCTTGAGCCAGCTGGCAAAATTAACAATAAAACTAGAACATCTGGAGCACTTTTGGAAATGAAAATAAAAGCAAGAGGTGGGGAAAAGAGGCAAAGAAGAGCAAGAGATGGAAAAGATTTGATTTTTCTAAATTCACAGGGCTAGAATATTATGCTGTGGAGGGAACTGACAGAGAACCAAGATTCTTGTAATTCCCAGCAATATATTTACTGCCTTCTTAAACGCACATCTCCCACCAGCTGTCTGCTTCTCATGAGTGTTAGTTCTATCAAAGGAAAACACATTTCCAGTGGTCCTTCTTAAGCCAAAGAAAGTCCCCTGTTTATTTCCATGGTCAACCTCACTGAAGGAGGAGGAAAATTAATGAATAGGCAGCAGATAAGATTTTATATGTGTGCTAGCACATTTACAGCATTTTGTATGTGTTTTATAGGGTAGAAACAGATTCAGTAGGGTAAGAAAATGTAAAGAGAGTGTCTGTGAAGGCTCTGTTTCAAAAACAAGAGGTTGTCTGCAAGCTATTTCTAATTTTCTTTTAATAATCCAAGAAAAATGTTCCAAGACCTTGTAAAAGTTGCCTTAGAAGATTGTTTTGTGTTTTCAAAAAATGGGAATTGTTTGGTAACTCTGGGAAGAATTTTTACCATGAGATAGTTCAGCTTATCACTTACAGAGGTTTTTTCCTTCTACCCCTCCTTGGTGAATATACTAAGAAAGAGCAGGCAAAATATTGCTAGGTGAGGAGGCTGTTATTATATTTTTGGGCTGCAAAAGTAAGAAGATTGCAGCTATTAATGAAAACTCATTTGTCTCTCTACATTTTTTGCATCTAGAACAAAAGGTAACGCACAGATGAGCTATTCATGAACCAAAATACAATTCAGTGAATCTTGGTTGCTGGTGTAGAAGAAACTCTTTCAGCATAATGTCAACAATGGAAAGATACAGCATTTAGACTTGCTGCCAAGTAATAAGTAATGCTCACTTTACATTTTACACTATCATAGAATCATAGAATCATAGAATCATTAAGGTTGGAAGAGACCTCTAAGATCATCGAGTCCAACCATCAACCCAACAACACCATGCCCACTAAACCATGTCCCTAAGTGCCTCATCTACCCGTCTTTTAAATACTTCCAGGGATGGTGACTCAACCACT
>NW_008824185.1:407426-417481 GCF_000699105.1 Pygoscelis adeliae
TGGCCTTCTTGGCCACCTGGGCACACTGCCGGCTCATGTTCAGCCGGCTGTCGACCAACACCCCCAGGTCCTTTTCCGCCAGGCAGCTTTCCAGCCACTCTTCCCCAAGCCTGTAGCGCTGCATGGGGTTGTTGTGGCCGAAGTACAGGACCCGGCATTTGGCCTTGTTGAATCCCATACAGTTGGCCTGGGCCCATCGATCCAGCCTGTCCAGGTCCCTCTGCAGAGCCTTCCTACCCTCGAGCAGATCAACACCCCCGCCCAACTTGGTGTCGTCTGCAAACTTACTGAGGGTGCACTCGATCCCCTCCTCCAGATCATTGATAAAGATATTAAACAGAACTGGCCCCAAAACTGAGCCGTGGGGAACACCGCTCGTGACCGGCCGCCAACTGGATTGAACTCCGTTCACCACAACTCTCTGGGCCCAGCCATCCAGCCAGTTTTATCATTTAAACTGATAATGGAAAGGGAGATGTTCAAAGAGAATGATTCTTTGCCTTGGTGGAGTATTAAAAGGATGACCTGAAGCAGGCAAAGTGATATCCTACCTTTTATGGAATTCTTTTTTTGAGTAAGAGAAGAAATAAGAAGGATGAAAAGTTATTTTCTTTTTGAGGACCCATGTGTTCCAAGCATTGAAAACAGAAATGATGTGATGTGTACAGCCTTAGTTCTACAATAATGTTTGCATACGAAATGCTATCCACTCACTGTGTAACAAAGTCAAGCACGCTCTGTGGCATGTGAGCTGGGATCCAGGTCCACTAAAACCCCTGGGAATCCTTCCGATGATGTTAGCAAGCTCCAGATTAAGGCTGCAGGACTGGAAAGAAGCACAGGGTGTAGGTCTTTCCCTTCACTACAAAGTAAAACATTTAAAACCTGTAACAAATGTGTAAGTGTAGGTGCACTGTAGGCTATTGTTAAGATCTCATAAACCTCCTTAAACTGTAATCCAGCAAATTTTACTTGGTCTTATTTCACCATTTGATGCCTTATGTTGTAAATAGTATGAACTGATCAGATTCCACCCATGACTCCAAAAGAGGGAGGCAGGAAGGCAAATTTTCTTATTTACTTTACCATGGTGGTGATCAGTTAGAAGCAGTAGAGAGAGAGATGGAGAATGAAAAAAGTGTTTCCAGACACGGCATGGGCAACTCAGGTGGGACACTGTGGATTTAACACCATTAAGTTGGAATTTATTAGAATCAAAGCAGATGTGGCATTGTTTTACCTTGCTAAGTTCTGCATAATTTACTAGAATGTGAAGTATATTTTTTTTTATGTATGTGTGACAATGCCAAATGCTTTGCAGATGTTAAGATTACAGCTACACTGGAGCAATGGGAAAGAATATTTTTTGGCAGAAGCTGAAGAAAATATAAAGAGAATTTTTATGTCCATCTTCTCTCAAACTTAAAGTGAATCTAAGTGAGGGTGTCCAGTGAGGAGCTGAATCTCTGTTATGAGAAATAAATATTTCATTACATTGTTTTTCCTCTGGAAATGATCAGTTTAAGAAAATGTGGGAGAGAGGATAAAGTGGTTTCTTTTCCTCAATTTTACCACTTTTTCTGTTCCCTTCAAAATGTGAGCAAAACACGGAAGCCACCCCACTCAGATTTGTTCCTTCTGGCTGTAGCTGGCTTTCAAATTAGCTTAACCTTGTGCTTTGGTTCAGTGTGTATGAAGCAGCTGGTAAATATTCTTACCCTTTCAATCAGCCTTCCTGGAAGAGCAAGTCACATGAAGGGGAGAGATTTCTGTTCCGGGTGGGCAGGAAGGATGGAAAAACCAAAAAGGAAGGGCAGGATCATGCTAGCAGATATTAATTTCAAAAGCATTGGAAATTAATGGTAGGGAAAAAAGGGAAAAAGAAAAAAAAAAAGGAATGCCTCAGCTTAACTGTTTTTATTCAGAAGCAAACAAGCAAACACACCATAAAATGAGAGATCTAGAGCTGCTTAGCCAGGACAGAATCACATTGAATTGCTGAAAGCTAACATGTATGAAATCAAAAGTTTATCTTGACACAAGTCTCATTCATTTGAATGGGTTTACATGGACATCTTGGATATACAGGAAGTTCTCACTTCTTTTCAACAGTGTCAGTTATAGAGTGACTAAGTTAAAGGCAAATCAGGCTGTTGTATGTTGCTTATTTTTTGTTCCATCAGCCTTAGTTGTGTAACATAAAAACAGGCATAACAGCATCTATGCCAGTCAGTTGTAGACATTGTCTTCATGAAGCTGAAGTAAGTGAATGAACTTACACACTTTTGAACTGGCGGGTGGAAGATGTCTCCTTCTATTTGTTTGTATATTGTTTGACAGGGGAGGAGGGAGAGAGAAAACTTTGCTTTGGATGAATTTATGAAAATAGAAATACATGGGAGAGCTTCAAGGTTTTAGGAGAGAATGGTAGAGGACACTGCTAGCAAAAGGAAAAAAAAAAACAACAGCTGCTTAACCTGATTCTGCTTTCAATTCAGATAAAAATAAGAAAAAGACAGTATAAGGAGAAGAATGTTTTATTTCATGTCCAGGAAAAAAAGATTAAACTTATATAGTCATCTGACATTTTCTCTTGAAATTACTTTAATCATCATGAGAGGACAAACTGACTCTAAGAAAAGAAGTCAAAAAAGACAAATAGTAGATCGCTTTTGCACACTTGGATTTTAAATATATGTTGTTATTTCTTGCTTCCACTTCATTCGATGGGAAAAAAAAAAGACAAAATGATTTTTAGAGCAAAATAGGGAGGTGAAAATAAGGATCAAAAGGTAGTTATTAGTGAAGAAAATATAGTTGAAATATTTTGCTGATATATTACAGTGATTACCTAAGACTGCTAAGTAAATTCTACCTTAAGGGCTTCTAGTGTCTCTCACATGTCACTTTAAACTCCTTAAGAATAACTCACTCTACCAATACAGAATCACAGAATCATTGAGGCTAGAAAAGACCTCTTGAGATCTTCTAGTCCAACTGTCCCCTGCTCAAGCAAGGTCAGCTAAAACATGTTGTGCAGGACTGTGTCCAGCTGGGTTTTGAGTATCTCCAACAATGAAGATTCCACAACCTCTCTGGGCAACCTGTGCCAGTGTTTCACCACCCACCAGTAAATAAATTAAAAAAAAGTTTTTCTTGTGTTCAAATGGATTTTCATGTGTTTTAATTGTGCCCTGTCAGTGGGCACTGCTGAGAAGAGTCTAGCTCCCTCTTCTTCATTCCCTCCCATCAGGCATTTATACACATGGATAGGATCCTCCTGAGCCTTCTCTTTTCCAGGATGAAAAGTCCCAACTCTCTTTGCCTCTCCTCATGGGAAAGATGCTCCAGTCCCTTAATCATCTTTGTGGTCCTGCGCAGGGCTTGCTCCAGTAAGTCCATGTCTTTCTTGTACTGGGGAGCCCAGAACTGTACTCAGCACTTCAGATGCTGGGTAGAGAAGATAGATCACCTCCCTGGACCTGCTGGTAATGCTCTGCTTAAAGCAGCCCAGGAGGCTGTTGGCCTTCCTTATTGGGAGGGAACATTGCTGGCTCATGGACAACTTGTTGTCCACTAGGACCCCAGGTCCTTCTCTGCAGTGCTGTTTCCCAGCCTGTCAACCCCATGACAGTAATAATATATTGTGGAGCTCAGCTTCAAACTCAGAAGGAAAAGTGTTCTCAGAGACAGGAGAGTGCATCACTTCTGTCTTGTAAAATGAAATTAGTGACAAGATTTAAGGCTTGATGTCCAAGGAGAACATTTTTAGAAAACACTCATTGAAGTTTCCATTGGATTTTATTTTCGACATTTTAATATGAAGCTCTTTCTTGTGCGTTAAATCAACTTGTCAAGTTTGTACTTTGCAAGACCATATTAATGCAATGTCCCCTTGTCTCTGAGGGAAGGTACTGAGTACATACTGTTTACTCAGAAGAGGCACCTGAGAAGCTGGGACAGAAATGCATTGACACATTTCACAATTAACGGAAGTTATGTCTCTTTACAGACTTATTTTTGTTTACCGAAACAATACAAACAAAGCTAACACTTCAAAATCAAATTTCACCAGACTTTCAAGCCTATTTTTCTAATCTTCTGCGGACAAAAGAACTGATGGAATTTCAGTCATTTGGAGTCAAAAACTGTGGAAGAACTGGAAAGGAAATTTTCATTCTTACAAATCTAAAGATGAGCTCTTACCTTTCTGTAAAATCTCCACTTGGACAGTATGCCTAGTCTCACCTTGGCAAGAATCCAAATCTCAGCTTTTTTGCTTTCTTTCTCTAATGTACCCTTGACTGTATTTATGATGTCAGGCTGCTTCCTACAGTGAAAGATTAAACTGATACTAAAGACCAACAACAGCCAGGGAAGGTTGAGCTGAAGAAAAAAAATCATATAGTTATGTTCCTGCAGCGGCTTATGATAAAAAAGTGCTGTAAAATAATAGTACTGTCATTTCATAACAATTACCTCATTGTCATAATTTATGTTATTTTTCTGTTCCTAGAATTTTACACTGAGCTAAGACCAACTGCGGCTAAATATTTTCAAAGAAAAACAACAAAACCAAACCCACAAACAAATAAACAGGACAAATGTTTAGTCCAATAATGTTGATTTAGCTCCTGTCTTAATAAAAGGGGTTATTTTTATCTTAAGTATTAATAAGTTGAACAGGAACTGAAAATATTTTATTCCTTCATTTTTTAATCTTATATCTCTTTGGGTGCACACTTCATCCTACAATGGCATACAGCTGGGCGTGATTGAGACCAGTGAAATGAAAGATAAATAGTTCCAAATTCAGTATTTTATCTCCAGTGACCATGAGATGACTTAAAATTGAATCAGTTGAGAGAAATACTTTATTCTTTCCATTAACACCACACTTTCTCAAACTGAGAAGTCCTCAGCCCTGCTCCCTTTTCATACTCAGCTACGTATTGCTTTCTTCTTTGGCTGTATGTGATCCCAGCAAGCCTTTTAACTTTAATCTGGGTGTTTCAGAATCAGAATCTATGTTTTACTGTGTCTGTCAAAACTACCTTACTGTCTGTCATTCAGTGCATGCACAAAAAACTTTCTCTAACAAAGGTGTTTCCAGTTCACAAAATTCAAGTAGACTGGCTGAATAATGTGAGAAGCAAGAAAAAGTCTAGAGATCTGAGTCTGAAATTGGAGCATGAAGAAAGATAAACAATTTGAGCTCCAAAAAGGCTGGAAGCAACTACAAAAGCAATAGAATTTGTGGAAGATGTTGGACTCATACATGCATTACAACAGCAATGATGATAAATAGGAATTATGCTAGGGCACACTGAAATGCATGACGGACTGGTTCACTAGACCTGCCACAGACCTACTGGATGGAAATAGCACTGGTGTTTCCAGCTTCTTATCAACATACCATGCTAACAACAATGAAAAAGCTCCTAGGATAGCTTCCTGACTTCCAAATGGAAAAAATTTCCTCTGTTCTGACTGCCTTTATTCCTCAAAGAATGTTTTAATTTTGCACTTTTTAGTAAATTTCAGATTATGAGTGATTAAGTAAGGCATAAAAAACAGAACTGAAACAACTGTGCCCTCCTGATGGCTCCATTACACATCTCCCACCTAAGCTCTGTTTCTCAAGTCTCCATCTATAAAACAGGTGATGCTTCCCTGCTTGAGTGGAGTGATGGTTTTCAAGAATGACGTCCTATAAAAAATAATTTGAGACCTTCTTGGTAAAGACATGAAAGCATAATGTACTTTTTGTTGCTAAACAAGGTGACTTCAGTAGATGCTTTGCTCCCTTCGGTCCATTTTTCTCTTCTGCATGCTGTCTTCTCATTTTATCCCCATAGCAAAGCAAACTGGCACCTTTTGTGTCCTCCCAGCACAGCTTCAGATTGTACTGGGAATTGAAGGCATTTTGAGAAATAACTTTTATTTTTCTTTCTGTGTCAATAGACTAGAGCTCTTTTGCATTTGACATGTATTATCACTTCAGAATCCCCCTTATCAGATCCATCATCTGCCACTGCCTGATATATTGACATTTCCTATCCATTTCCAGGTCAGATACTTGAGTGATCCAAATCTTTTTGCAGCAGACTAAACAATAATCCTTTTTTTTTTTTAAAGATACACTTACCAACAGTCCTATTTGTCCACTTGTATAATGTGTGTAATATTACTGCTTGTATGGAAAAAGAGACCTCTGTTGAAATTAAATGACACAGTTCATAGAATGAAAATGACCCATTAGGTTAGTTAGATTCAGTGCCAGGCATTAATAATCACTTTTTTGTACATCAGCTTGTGACAGCTGCAACTGAAGGTTTAAAGCCTCAGAGCTTTCTCACAGAGATTGTGCCCTAAGCAGAGCCGAGCTGTTGGGCTGACAGACAGGAATTGTATTCTTTTCAGGGGAAAAAATGAATAAAATCACAAGCCCCTCTACTCAGTCTCTCGCTCTCTTTATCTAGTCTTTCCTTCTGCTTTTCTGAAGCTCTGTTTTTACTAGAATAGTTTGTAGAAATGGAAGGACATTACAGTGAAAGGGGCCCAAAAACTGACACCAAGGAAAACTGTCTTGTAATTCACGAACACCTGGGTGAGATCAGTGAATCATTGCCACTGAAGAGACATAAAAGTTGCAAGGAGCATAATTTATGTATATACACAGATAAAATACACATTGTAGAGATTCTTGTATTGCCCTTAAAATATTTGCATAGTTCAATGTGATCAACAAGTTTTTACTATAGAACTATCATATAGTCAAATAATGCATATTATTCTCATATGATATAAGTTTTCTTTCTCTCATTTCATTTATTGTACTTATTACAAAAATAAAAGAAAACAGAGTTGGTGTTCAATTCTAAGAGAGCTGGTGTTCAGCTCTGTTTTCATAAGACAGAAAAAATTCAGATAATACTATTATCATGACTGGCAGTGTGTGGACTGTGTTCCATCAGTTCTCACTCACTCTTACTGGCTTTTCTACTGGTACAAGCTTTTCACTGTGTGTTGTCTATGTAGGACACAATTTCTGAATTGATTCTCATATTGATTTTTGAACAAATTCAGATTCTCAAAAACCAGAGAAATCTTTAATTCTTCCCAGTACCACTCAAAAGCTTTGAGTAGGTGCTATTTCTGTGCAAACACTGTACGTATGTAAAATTTATCTGTTAACGTGCATAGAGTCTAAATCCATTGCATTCATCTTTTTCATGACAAAAAAAAATTACAATAGAGTATATTTTAATTGAAGCTAGATGGGAATAAGGTTTTATAATATAACTGGATTTGATTGCTGTTGTTTAATTTCACAAATATAAACACTTGTTAAGAAAAAGTTCAGTCTGGAATTTCTCCTTCAATAATGACTGTATTTCTAGTAAAAAGTTGTAACTGTGTAGTAAACTAAGGGTCTAATTCATCACTTTATTCATAGGAAGTTCCTGTTCTAGCTTCACATAAAGTCAGAGCGTAAATATTGCAGGAGAACATCATGTCAGCTCAGTCTTCTTAACTGGTGCATTTCTATGTAAAAATAAACAAGCAATGTTCATCAGGAGCAACACAGAAAGGTGTTAGTGGAGGCGTCCAGCAACAGGCCCTGTGGCCACTCAGACCCCAGCAACAGGCACTGCGGCCACTCAGACCCCGGCGACACGCCCTGTGGCTGAACTAAAGAACCAGCCTGTGCCGGTATCATTCATTCTTCATTATTTCAATCATTTCATTATTGAAGCTAGATTTTCTACTTTTCATGTGAATGCACCGGTCCATGGATTGTAATTTATTCTGTGTTTTGATCTTTTCCTTCTTTTTTTTCATATTTTGCAGATAAAGTATTTTTTGCAACCTCCATTTTCTCTGAAACAGGCAACTTGTTCACCTGGCATTGAGAATGCTAAGCTTATATTCACTTTAATGAGCAATAAAGCAGTAAAAAACCCTCAATTTTGTAAAGATAGCAGAAAATGAAGAAGGCACATCCTATTCAGTAACCCTGGTATACAAGTTAAGAGTAAAATGCATAGAAGGCTTCAGAAAACATAGCAGAATGGTACTAGAGTTAAATAATTTCAATGTGACTAAAGGGAAAATAATATTTCTTTCAAAGGGGCTCAGCAGAAGGAATGAAGGAAAACATTCAGAGGAAGTTCAATTATGTGCATTGTTTATAATTGCAAAGTTTCCATGCTGCCCTTTCCAAAGGAAATGCTCTTTACCTCAATTTCTCAAGTTGCCAGCCTCTTCTAATTCCTTTCTCTGTCTTTCCATAAAAAATGAGCTGTTCAGCTGAAAAAAGAAAGAATGCTTATATGTTCAAGAAGTGCATCCAAACATACATGTGTGAATACCTAACCAGTGCAGTTTTCTGTTCAGAATGGCCCTTTGTCCCCTTTCCAATTCATCTTACAAGCTTTGTTTGAAAATGTAGATAAGTAAACTGAATGCCCAGTGTAACCTGAAAAGCAGCAGTTAAGCATACTGTAAAATAAATATTCTGAATTTGATTTGCTGACCTGAGAACAAAAGTAATAAACAACTTAGCAGACATCACACTTTCTTATTCTATGACTGCATTAAAGTCAGCCCTTCAGATAAAATAAACATGGTAGCCCTAGTGACGTTGATGGATTTACAGCCATTAAGGAGATAGTTCATTATATTAAGCTAACAGTCAGTTTTGACAAGAAAAAGTATTTAACCTTTTCACGTAGAGCCTTCCAATTAGCTTCCGTCTGAGACATAGCAGACCCTTCTATGTTTTCTCTTGTCCAAAGAGCTATGTGGCCAAGCATGAACAGTAATGGTCTATAAAACAAATTTGAGAGCAATTAAAATACAGAATACCACTTTGTGTATAATCAGAATGTATTTTTTGTCTTCAGAGATTGCATTACCACAGCTTTGTAGAACATCATTGTGCAATAGATGTTTCTTTGTTTTGTTCTTCTGTAAGACTTTAAATGGCAGTCTTTTTGCTTGTTAGATACTGTCTTCTGAAGCCAGTCCAAGTTTGTAACACATGTGATTCAAATTACAACACAAGGACATGCAAACTTCAGCTAGTAGACGCCTCTTCAGACAAGACTTGTGTCAGTAGAACCATAGAATCATAGAATATCTCAAGTTGGAAGGGACCCATAAGGATCATCGAGTCCAACCCCCTGCTTCTCACAGGACTACCTAAAACTAAACCATATGACTAAGAGCGTCATCCAGACGCTCCTTGAACTCTGGCAGGCTTAGTGCCATGACCACTTCCCTGGGGAGCCTGTTCCAGCAATTGACCACCCTCTCAGTGAAGAACCTTTTCCTAATGTCTAATCTGAACTTCCTCTGACGCAGCTTCATCCCATTTCCTCGTGTCCTGATGCTGGTCACCAGAGAGAGGAGATCAGCACCTCCCCGCCTCCGTTGCCCCCCTTGAGGAAGATGGAGACTGCGATGAGGTCACCCCTCAGCTTTCTCTTCTCCAAGCTGAACAAGCCAAGTGTCCTCAGCTGCTCCTCGTTAAGTCTTGCCCTCAAGACCTTTCACCATCTTGGTTGCACTGCTCTGGACACAATAGTTTGAATGACCTTCTTATATTGAGGTGCCCAAAACTGCACACAGTACTCGAGGTGGGGCCATGCCAGTGGAGTGGAGTGTAGAGTGGGATAATCACACTAAATGTCCATTCTGTTCAATATCTTTATCAATGATCTGGATGAGGGGATCGAGTGCACCCTCAGTAAGTTTGCAGACGACACCAAGTTGGGCGGCAGTGTTGATCTGCTCGAGGGTAGGAAGGCTCTGCAGAGGGACCTGGACAGGCTGGATCGATGGGCCCAGGCCAACTGTATGAGCTTCAACAAGGCCAAGTGCCGGGTCCTGCACTTTGGCCACAACAACCCCATGCAGCGCTACAGGCTTGGGGAAGAGTGGCTGGAAAGCTGCCTGGCGGAAAAGGACCTGGGGGTGTTGGTCGACAGCCGGCTGAACATGAGCCGGCAGTGTGCCCAGGTGGCCAAGAAGGCCAGTGGCATCCTGGC
>NW_008824185.1:417773-424406 GCF_000699105.1 Pygoscelis adeliae
AGGCTGCCCAGGGAAGTGGTTGAGTCACCATCCCTGGAAGTATTTAAAAGACGGGTAGATGAGGCGCTTGGGGACATGGTTTAGGGGGCATGGTGGTGTTGGGTTGACGGTTGGACTCGATGATCTTGGAGGTCTCTTCCAACCTTAATGATTCTATGATTCTATTCTATGATTCTATGATTTCCTCCCTTACCAGAGAAAAGTCGTGAAAGTCAAATGAAACCACTACAGGAGCAGAGCAGAGATGGCAGTAGGCTGCCATCAGCTGTCCTCTTCCCTCCAAGAGCAGTGCTGTTGGAGGTGTTACTGTTTACCCTCCTCTGTGTTCCTGTTCAAAGTCAAACAGGCTCTAAGAACAGGTCAGATTTTCCTGGAGGAAAACTGAGAGGCATGTGAGGAGAGCTGGGACATGCATGAAACAAGGAGGGTAAACATCACCTCCCGTGAGCTGCCGGCAGAGCCAGGCTGCTCAGCCTTCCCGCTCTCCAGTAAGTCAGCGTCTGCATGGCAGAACATCCACACAGTGCCCTGGCTGGTACAAGCTCTACTGTTTCTCAGCTACCTGCTAGACAAAGTCTTTAGAACCTGTTATCCTTTTCTTTATCTCAGTTTGGTTTTTTTTTTTTTTAAAGAAATCTTGGCATTCAGGCACTGCATGTAGTCACCCTGGTCTGAGGAAGAGGATCTGAGTCCAAGTGGAAGGCACAAGAGCTTGGAGGCTTAAGACCTTTGTGGAAATGGATGGCAGACTATAATTCATACCTAAGTTCAGATCTGGTCTAAGTATGCTCGTTTTATACTCACTGTTATGGTTCAATTAATTATCCTAATTATTATTCCCAATTCATATGCCCACTAACTGAAACTTCATTATCATTTCATATATGGAAATCTTGATGAAGAAGATGAGAGCCAGGGATGCACAGGGCTCCCAGTGTCATGTGTTATGGTTTTATTTTTCAACACAAATGCATCCAGTACCTAAAAATAACAAATGAAAAGTTAGTTTCTTATCTCAGCATGTTAGTATCATTTATGTGAACCGTATATATTAATTAGCAGAAAAATTTTCCATCTTCATTCAAAAGTGATTAAAAATATTTATTTGGGCTGCACTGTACCTGCTCTGCTGTGAACAACTGACTGCCATAGATTAGATTATCATAGCTATTGAACTGTATTTTATTCTTTATAGTTATTCTGCTAGTCATTAGTTACTCCATTTACAATAGTAAAAATGATGATCAAGTCTAAATTCCCAAAACTCTTGGTTAGAAGACATATTACAGACTCATTCTGTGCACATACAGTCATAGGTGCAATTTTATGGGGAAAAGTTAGTATTTCCCAGAAAGCAGTCCTGAACTGAATGTGGCCTGCTGTATGTATTAAAGAAATGTTATACTCACTGCAATGTGAGCATACTGAAAAGTGAACACTGCTGCCATTGTCTTTCTACTTTTGTTCCGTATGTTATTTTTCTTCTTAGCATCCTCTGAAAAGCACTTTGTATCTTGATTAATAATAAACTATTACAAGTTAGATAGAATATATGTTTTTTGGGTATAATATATTTCTTGGAATTTTTAGAATGGGTTTTTTTTTGTTTTGTTTTTGTTTAGGTGAGGCAGGAATCTCACTGCATCTTTCTATTTATGAACCAGGCTGTGATTTATCTCCCTAATCAGGAAAGCATTTAAGCCTGTGTGCAAATTCAAGCACATGTATGGAACACACTAAGTTATTATTTTCCAATTCACATTCACTTAAAATGAGTTTATTTGTATGCCTTAAGGCATGTCTTCCTTTGCCAAAGTCTGCACTCACACAAACTGGGACCTGACACCTTTCTTCCTTACTGATGAAGTCCCACCCACATCGGAGATATTGTGTTCCTCAGATTTTTCTCTATAGCTCAGTGTTATGTGTGAAGGCCCTATATAGTGCATGGAAAAAGTTAGGAGCTTGAAAGATACCAGGGAAAACCTCTACACAGCAGGCAGGAAACAACATAGGGAGAGATCAGCGATAGAAAATGCAGGAGGTGCAATTCAGTGCTCACCATGCCTAGCAGATTTCCTGCCCAGCATGCTGCTGTCCTGCAGTCCCTCCACCCAGTGGACAAGGACTTTGGCTACCCCATGCACAGGGCCCAGGTTCAGGGTGCAGCTCAGGTCTCAGCTGGCTGGCTGGTACAGGATGCTGAGTCTGAACCTTCTTAAGATGCGAAGAAGGTGTAACAACCTCTCTGCTTTTGAAATACATTGTCCTACCACTAAGCTACAACATTTCCAGAGCACACAGCCCTACTGTGCCAAGGCATATTTTCTTTAAAAATCAACATTCTCCTCTGCAAAAGGAGTGTATTCAAATTAGACTGGGTTCTTGGTTTATAATATTTGCACTTGTCTACATCTGTGCACTTCCAGCAGGTCGAGGGAGGTGATTCTGCCCCTCTACTCTGCTCTGGTGAGACCCCACCTGGAGTACTGCGTCCAGCTCTGGAGCCCTCAGCATAAGAAAGACACGGACCTGTTGGAGCAGGTCCAGAAGAGGGCCACGAAAATGATCAGAGGGATGGAACACCTCTTCTATGAAGAAAGGCTGAGAGAGTTGGGGTTGTTCAGCCTAGAGAAGAGAAGGCTTTGGGGAGACCTTATTGCAGCCTATCAGTACTTAAAGGGGGCTTATAAAAAGGATGGGGGCAAACTTTTTAGCAGGGCCTGTTGCAACAGGACAAGGGGGAATGGCTTTGAACTGAAGGGGGGTAGATGTGGACTAGATATAAGGAAGAAATATTTTACACTGAGGGTGGTGAAGCACTGGCACAGGTTGCCCAGAGAGGTGGTGGATGCCCCATGCCTGGAAACATTCCAGGTCAGGCTGGATGGGGCTCTGAGCAACCTGATCTAGTTGAAGATGTCCCTGCCCACGGCAGGGGGTTTGGACTAGATGATCTTTAGAGGTCCCTTCCAACCCAAACTATTCTATGATTCTATGATTCTATGATTCTATAATTCTATAAATCAGTTATATGCAAGTACATAGCCTTTTCATTAGTGGGCTCAGGCAAGACTAGGTGTGTTTAATTGTTGAGGCAGGGAAAAGGTAGGATGACAAAAGGTGAAACTATTAATGCCTAAGGAACTTTCATTTTCAATAAGCAAGCATTTTCAGGATAGCCTGCGCAACTCCGGGGATGCAGGTGTCCCTGAAGAGTCTTTTGATACTGATTTTGAGCAGACATGCTTAAAATCATCTTCAATATTTTATGAAATAAAAACAGATAACAGACTAAGATAGTAACAAAACAATTATATGGCTATTAATTTTATTAGGAGTCCCTTCACACACACACCTAGCCCACCCAGCTGTGGAAATAGCAAACTGTATGAATTCTCTGAAATATTCTCCATACAGGAGAAAAGTTTGGCAAGGAGTAGAGCAATATGCTGTTTACAGACATACAGCGGTAAAGTGACTTCACAGCATTTGCAGCAACCATGCAAACGAAGGGTTAAGAAAAGGCTAAACATGTTCTGAATTTCTTTTTTTCTTCCTTAACGAGTCAATACATTCTTTCTTGTGTATTAATCTTTCTGTCTTACTGTCTGTTATCATAATCAACAAACCAAAGTGTAAGGATATGTTCCTGCTTCTCACAGGAAGATGTTACTATCCTATTCCAAAATGTTATTTATAGTATAAACTTTTCTTTTACTACATCTAAAGGCTAACTATACTGGTATTTTACAACAACATGTCAAAATTGGGAAACTCTCAACTGAGAACTGAGCTTTGTAGCACATATTAATGCATCTCACTATAAAGAATCATTCAGTTTATACTGTGCCAGCCAGCAAAAACTCAGCAATCCTGTCATGGCAATTTTCAGCTATTCATCAACATGGTAATGCACACCCACACTTGGCATGGAAAATGTGGTGTGAAACAACAGCAGATGATGGATTATGACGATGGTAAATAACAATGATAATGGCTATTGATTTTTTTTTTGAGGGACCCTTCACTGCATATTGTGTATGTAAACAGTGACACAAACAGCTGGTGTTACTAGATATGGTGAATTCACATAAGGAAACTGGACATTTGCAAATCTTTCCATTCATGGAGGTCAGAAAAGTCATCTCTGTTTCTCATATGAATAGAGATTAATATATCCTGTATTGCTTTTCTTTGGGGTTTTTTTTTTTTCAGTTGGAAACTGTAATGGTGCTGTGAAATTATATTTAGTAAAAAACTGGCAGATGTGATAATTTCAGTCAGAATGTTGTAACCATGATTTAGATATTAAACAGTGTAAGGCTAGGTGAGTTTGTACCTATTTCCTAGTGATGAAAAGGGAAGAAAGTTCTACCTAGATTATGGGAAGGCAGATGTTTGGTAAGAAAGAACTGACTTTTCTAGCCAATTCTGATTCCTTTATTTTTAAAAATTTGCATGCAGCACGTGTCTAATATGCCCTAAAAGTGCATCCAATAACATGTATAATCTGATATGTAGTAGTAGTACCTAAAGCAGCATTCAAAGCCAACACGTGCTTGGCTAACATGTGCTCCAGATGAGATAAAAATTGACAGCTGTTAAATGTGAGAAATCAAAATGAACACCAGTTTTCTTGGTTAGCTCCCAGACTTTCCAAGCTGTAACTTTAATGATCCATCCTACCTGACTTCAGAGGGATTGCTTAAAATGAAGGATGTGAGTAAAAGTTTAGAGTATTAGAGCTTCAATAATAAGGTAGGGTATTGAACGTATCTTTTATGACTTCACATTCACTCTGCCTGTTAATTCATTTGCATTAGGTTTACTCATACTACTTCATATCTGGAGCAACAGCAGTCATTTCCATCCTGCCTGTAAATTACAGGTCTAGATTTTCCCCACAGTGTGTAGTCTCTTTTTCAATGCACTAAGGTTTAATGCTGAGTTGGGGCAATATACTTCCTCCCTTGCTTGCATTTGCACAGGATCTGAAGAGACGTAGGAAGGGGGTTTTGGCTCTGGAAAGCCTGGAGTCTCATTAGGTGATGGAAGGGAGTTTCCACCACTAACGTGCCACACTGAAAATATGCTCAGCACAGAGGGGCAAAAATCCAGTCCACCCAGCGACCAAAGGCAAAAGATGTGTAGCCACCCAAACTGCTAACATCAGCCCCTGAACCTTTGAAAGTGTTGGTCTTTGTGGAGCAGAGCCAGATTTCCCATGCCAAATGGAAAGCAAATATGTTGAAACAAATGCAGCATTTCTCCACCTCCATGGGAGAACAAAGATATTTGACTATAGCTCTGCTGGTGGCTGATTGCTTATATGTTTTTATGGATCTTTCAAAGTGGCTGGAATCTTTGATGTATGATCATTTCCTTTGAACTGTAGGAAAACTGTAAGCTTGTTTGTATTGCTGATTTCTGTCTACTACTTCTGTTGCATTTCCTCATGCTGTACACGAGGGAAGAGAGACCTTTCTTTACATGACATAGGCTCCCATTCTTTGAAAATGGGTATAGACCTTTGTTTAAATTATTTCTTTATGTCGGCTATAATAACAAGACGATTTTCTTTTACTGAACTACCACATTATGTTTTCTGATATGAGGAAATAACGGCTTGCTACAAGGTAACTGTGACTGTATGTATTCCCGAGGGCTAGCTGAAATCTTGACAAATTTTTCTATGTATCTTGGAAGACAAAAACAAACCAGACAGGAGAAAGCAGAGGCTAAGCACTGCCTTGTTTCAGACTGGGTTTTAGCTGTCAGCTGGGAGGAAAAATGCAATGGAAAAGAGGAGTGAGAAAGAAAGAGAAATAAAGAAATTAAAAAATCGAAGAAGGAAATTATCATCCAGCATCCTGTCAAAGCCCACAAACTTCCAATCTGGGAAATATGTAGGACTATAAAACTGAGATTACCCCCTCCCATTGAATTAGTTTGTCATATTACAAGATACAAAGCAGCTGTTTAGTAACAAAGTGATCTTTTATTGTAACCTGAACAAAGCAGAAAGTGTGCATGAAAAGGCACACATGTGAGGGTTTGATGTGGATGGATCAAGTTTCTGAATAAATGGTCTCTAGACCTGACACAGGACTTCACACACTATTCTGTGTGCAGTCCCATTAAACCAAAAGGGTCCTATCTGAGTTAAATGTAGGTTTAATGATTTGTGGGTGGTGATCATATTTTCAAATGTATAAAGAATTTTCAGAAGTCTCACTACGTCAGTGGGAACTAATGAAGCTTTTTGGTTTTTGAAAGCCAGCTGTTCACTAAGTAGTTACATTTTGGTTCCTAATTTTGAAAATGACCTTTCAGACACATTCCATTTAGCACATGTAGTGAGATTGTTTATATGCCGTATGAGACCATATTTTTACTAAACATGGACCAAGGTATTCCACAATGGGTATCTCCCTCTTCTGAAAGCTTTTACCGCCAACAAGACAATCTCAGATCAGATGAGAGAGATAAAAAGCTATTTTGCCTATGGACCTTAATTATTATATTGCTTTCATGAAAAACCTGTAGCATTCCCATGTTTTCAAGCAAACACTGACATTTTGTAGCTGGTTTTCTCCGGCGGGGGGGGGGGGGGGGGGGACGGCGACGTGG
>NW_008824185.1:424522-425642 GCF_000699105.1 Pygoscelis adeliae
CTGGGGGCTTAGCAAGAAAACCTTGCAATTCTTCCAACTGGCAGCCAAGATAGATTAATTGTGAGCAGGAAAAAAAGAAAATCTTCACAGTCCTCCTTCCTATCAAGTGGGAGAGCGAAGTGGGAAACCACAAATCGGAGCAGAGGGAGAAAGCAAGCCCAACAAATGGGAACAACATGAAAGCAGACTGAGGAAGAACAGGAGAGCTGGGAGGAGGTGTTGCAGGGAGGCAAGGGCAGGACAAGGGTAACAAGCTGTAAGGAGCCAGGGCAGAATTCGTTCTATGACAAAAGGTTTCTTTCTACCCTCAAAGCTTTGGGTAGTGTCCCAAAATCCACAGATTTCTTTATTCCTGTACTGCTCTCAGGTAAGTATGGAAAATGTGTATCAGGCCTCCTGGGATCTAGATTGTACTTGCTGCCAGTACTGATGCTAGTACAAATAGGAGAGGGTTGTGATTTACATCTGATCTAAAGTCAGATGTAAATCACAGTCTGCTGACATAGGAGTCAAAATTATTCTTCATGACAGAATTCTTTTTTTTTCTTTGTAATTTGTATTTCTTTCTAGTCCAAGGCTGCCTTCAGAAACACAAAACAGGCATACGATTATGCAATTAAAGGTGATACCAGAGGATGCATACAAAAATGGGAAATGAAGATTGCACGTGAATAATGTTAACTGTGAGAGTCTTTAACTTTTAATGTCTTTATTTTGTAGCTTTAATATTTTTAGTGCTGTTTTTGTGTGCTCTGGCATGTGTGTATTTGTAATCAGAAAAAATTATAGAACTGCTTAGTAACTGCTACACAAACACTTTCTTTTTCCCGTCTTTACCCACAGAATCAGGTGACTGGGAATGTGTGCTTTCCTGAATGTGCCTTGGGGAAATACACACAATGAATGAACAGATTTTGTTTTCTCAGTTAAATCATTCATAAAATTAAAAGCAGAGTACTGCGTTTTGCTTTGATGTGTTTCAGTTGTTTCTCATGGCTTTAAGTTTGAGCACTTTATTTTTTTTTCTTTTTTGTTATTTTTACCAATCTGTCTGCTGCTAATTCTCAGCTTGTGGCAGGGGAACTGAGACATGAACATATGCTCTGAAAGAGACACTCTT
>NW_008824185.1:425675-436480 GCF_000699105.1 Pygoscelis adeliae
CTCCTTGAGCCCAATAACCTCACAAATTAATTCCTTTTGCTTGCAGTGACATCTGTTGGTGAGGGCAGAGCTGATTAACTGCGGGGCTGGCTTCATTGATGGCATAGCCCACAAGCTGTTTTTAAATGCAGCAGATGTTTCTTCTTTCTTCCCACCATCTTATTTCCAAGAGAGTGGAAACAATTTTGCAGAATTGATATTAACTTTTTTCACACAGATAAATTAAATCTCTAAATCTGGATATCTACCATTGCTGCTAACTAAAGTGCCTAAACAACTACTGGGCCAGGGTTATTAATCGCTAAGAAGTCCATAAACGCAAGAACAGTTCCTTTTTACATAACCCAAAAAAGCAAAAAATAGATTAGTAGAATGGAAAGGTATTTCTGGCAAGAAAATATTATTCTTCTGTTAGTATGTGCGCACACCGTAATTGTCCCTTACCTTCTTGTAGATCTCTGTACTGAGACAAAGGAAAAGAATATAAAAAGAGCTGCTTCTTCAAAATTTGAACTATAAGCTTTATTAAACCAAAGAAAACAGTAGCATTCTTAAGATTCTCAACATTTGCTTTATTGTTTTCTTCCATAACTTTTTCTCATCTGATCTTTTGTTACTGCACTAAAAAAAATTGTATATATTGGCTTCTGTGATTTTTATATGTATCATCCACAGCTGACTTTAACATTAAAAAAATCACCATCCTACAAACAAATATGCACAAAGTTTTAGATATGAAATTTCAGTTTCAAAATCTCAGGTAACATTGTTTTTTTATATGTAATAAACAATATGACAGAAAAGAACGGATCTTTACTTTTGAGTCAAAACTGAAACATAAAATTCTATTACTCTTGGGCCACATTGACATCATCTTTTTCCGTTTCTGGAAAGAAATATTTTTTCCTGTTTGTGTACTCCTTTTTACAGTTTCTATTATGGAAATATTTTGGCAAGAAACATATGACTGTCTTTTCAAGGAGCAAGTTTGGGGCACCTTTTGAAAGGAAATAATATCTAGGATGGTTCCTTAGTTTCACTTGCCTACAGTAAGAAGAATGCCACAGCTTAAGAAAACTGGAAAGTGTGTTAATTCACCTACTTTCATTTTTGCAAGGGAGTTCATATTTTATTCTTAATTTTTTTTCAGGAGAAACATGTAGGGTATAGTGGGATTTGAGAAAACATTCTGGAAAAGTGCTGCATTGTTGGACAGTTACAGTTACAGATTGGCAACACTATTTTAATAAACTTCAAAACAGGTAAAAGCAGATTGATAAATGCATTACAAGTCTATTGTAACTTAGTACACTGTGTGAAACAGGCTATGTCTAAGGGTAAGGAAAGAATTGAGTTCTATGCTGTGTTATTCAACTCCAGCAGTGAGATTTCATTATATATGTGGGTTTTTGTTCTTTATGTGATTTTATTGTTTCCCTTAAAATTTTAATGAGAAGCAATTTCTTGTTTCTGTGATTACAAATTAAGTGGGACAAGATGTACAGCTATGGCAGTCTCACATAGAGACGTGTTCTGCAGCAGGATGAGCTCTCTGAGGCTATGTTTAATAGTCCGTCTGTTATTAGCTTTCAGCTCACATGGTAAAGGTGCAGCTTTTAAACACTAGCCAAGCATCTCCGATAACCTACAGCATACAACATTAAAAAAGGTGGGTGGGGGTGGAGTTGGAGGAGTAAGGAGTCAACATCCTCACCATTCCCCACAGTCTCAGGTCCATGACACTGAGCATGGTACGTTCATTGCATCTGAGCTCCAGTGCACAAATAAGAGGGGCTGTACACGGGAAGAATGTGCATGTTCTTTTTACCATGTATATATGGCAAACCATTCTGACCAAGAAATACAGCTAGATGACTCAAAGGCAGTTGAGGTTTTTGTAAGACTCTTCCATTGTTAAACTCTGCTACAAATGGTGGACATACGTTTTAATGAAAAGTCAAGAGCAGGGGGGTTGTAAGAATCCATTCACTATTTCAAAAGGGTGCATGAAAAACAAGTAACACTGACAGCATAACAATCCTATGTTTTAATTTGCTATAGAGAAGTTCACACCCCCACTGCAAAAAAAACCAAACAAAAAACCAACCAAGAAGTCCAACCCACAAATGTAAAAGATGTTCATCTGTTCTTGTAGAAGATTTTTCCTTAAACAAATAGCATTGATGAATGCTACAGCGTTGTGCAATTTAAGTCTCAGTCCACTGGCAGTTATTTGAGCTATGATCTAATGCAATTGATTTAACTGTAAGTGCATTGGCTATATTGATAGTGGGTGACTTCAGGTTACTAATGAAATCAAAGCCCAAGCATGGATCTCCTTAAGACATTGCAGAACTATTGAAGATAAAAGCTGGCAAAATATGAAAATGTGGTACCAAGAGAAGGCAGTGTTCTTTATTAATATATGTCCTAAGGGATCATCTTTATAAAATAAGCTGAGTCATTAACAATGAAGTTGTCTATCCCTCCTAAACTTAACAGTTAAAATATCTAACAGATGGTCAAATGTACCAATAAGAGGTGATCCATTTTCTGGGAGGACATGTTTATATAAATGCTAAAGTGTCTAAGTGCCTACTGAAAAGGGATATTGACATTCACTTTTTCTAAGCAGCCATAGTTGGGGGGGGGGGGGGAAAAAAAAACCCCCAAAAAGTAAATAAAAAAAAAGCCTACTAAAGTTACATAAGCATGTCAATAAAACAAAATTAAAATGAAAGAAGGCTTGATAACAGGTTCACCATCAAGATATATCACACACAATATCTTCATTCATAATTCTGTTCAGCAGAAATTCTCATCGGGATACTTGAAAGTCCTATTGTTTTTTTCAGTATGAAAAATGGCAGAATGTTTTTATGGAATTGCTTTTTAGCCATTTAGCCATTGCTTTTTTTTTTTTTTTTTTTTTTTTTGGTCTTGGAACTTATTTTAAATGGCATCACAGTTAGACCCCTGGATTTGATAACTTAATTTACTTTCCCACAAGAAGAAACTGTACTTATTTCTAAATAACTTGAAAACATCTATTCAAGTTTTGATAACATAAATTAAGGCCAAAATTTTAAAACTACTTTGAAGTCATATATATGGGCATTATGTGGAATTTTCTAGTGTTCGTAAGCAGAATAGGCCCCTAACAGGAATATTAAGGTTCCTATCTCTCCCTGTGCTGTTTTTGCAGGGGCTATTGTCATGGTTTTGCAGCTACTTGCTGCAAAAAACTAGGGGATAGTTTGCATGAAGTTTCATTGTGACTGTTCCAAGGCTCTGAACCTTCTCCCTGGAAAAAATGGAGTGTTGTGGGTTTTTTCAAAGTGGATGTTTGGAAAAAGTTCAAGTATGGTGAAATAGCAAAAAGGTACATGACTGGCTATGTAGCTTAATTGTGTGTTTAACACTTCTGAGATTTTTGCCATTCCACTTTATTGTGGTCACTGTGCCTGGCGTGGGTATCCTTTCAACATGAGAAAAAATCAGAATAAAGCAATGGGACTGAAAAGGCGATGCAAAGGAATATCACTACTGTTTTGTAAGCATTGGGAAGTCTGACTTGTAATTGCATGATTCCACTACCTTTCTCAGTTACCCAATACATACTCTGCAGCTGAAAGAAATGGGGGTTCGAAGCCCTTTTCATCCTGTGAGACCACGTACCCCTTTGCTGAGCCCTGAGGCTCCAGGTTAGCTGCCAGTGGTGAGGCAGGAGGGGCAGCCTCCCAAACACCCTGCCCAAGCTGTGGCTCCTCTCCGCAGCTGGAGAGCTCCCTTGGCATGTCCCTGGGCCCGGGGAGATCCAGGGGGACCTGCTCTCCTCTACCAGGTGCAGGGCACTCACTGGAGGAAAGGAGATCACAGAGCTGCCCCACTGGCAATGCCCGGCTTCCTTGGCAATCCCAGGCAATCCATGTGTGCTAGTCTGTTTGGCTGGTGACCCCGGCTTCTGTTTCATACTTGAAATGTGTAGAATTCCCCTAAGATGGGGGTGAGGCAGCCTCTCATACCTGTTTTCCCTTCTGCTGAATCAGCCATCACAATGTTATTTGCTCGTTAGGTGGCTGAGGGAGCTGGGTGTCTGCGGCTCTTTCCAAACACAACTGGATAAGACCAAAGGCTGAAAAATGAACCCAGAATAATTGACAGAAATTGTCAGCAATTTTGTCCAAAGAACTACCAACACCGGCAGTCTCAGATTTCTGAGAGTCTTTTTTGAGCCATACTGTTAATAACTGCTTAAATTTGAAATTCTTCTGTATTTTTTTACAGCTTCTCTTTTTCTTTTTTTTTTCACTTTTTTTTTATTTAGTTCCCCCCACGCTAAAAAAAAAACCAACATTGCTTTCGAATTCCCTTCCTTTGTCAGCAGAAAAATGTTCCTTTTTTATGAAGCCTGAAAATGGCTTTGGCATTTTCAAGATGTTTTGAAAGAAGTCTTTCAACTCCGTGATCCGTTCTAGGCAAACTGAGTGTGAATTACTTCCAAAATACAAACTCACAACCTCAAATTTAATGGATAAATATAATCTGTATAAATAAAAAAAATAATTTGCATATTACATACCAGAAAGAGAGAGGGATGTTACCCATCAAGTAACAGATAGATTAAGTAAGAGATGGGTTTGTGCATCTCTGGGTGTCTTTTCCCCACAGGTCATATTGACACCAAAACAGACAGGGAGGTGTGAATAGGCCACAATTACATTTTTTTAGCCTGATAAAATGATACAGATAGAGGTATTTCTATTGGCTAAGTGCCACCACTTGCTAGAAGAGAATGAAAGGGAGTACTCCATGTGGACCCATAGGCTATGGTGTTGTGCACTTTTGATGTTAAGAGTTTAGAAAACGGTGCTGTTTAAGCTTTCTGAAGTAGTCAAAGTTAATTTTCAAATGTCACATTATAGTTTCTGTGTTGAATTACATAACTAATAATTCAGTACCCATATTATGTTTTTTTCAAAGATACATTATTAAATATAACCTATATTATTTCATTTTTGTCATAATTTAAGTAGATAAAGTCAAAGGTATATTAGGAACAGTTTCAACTTTAAAATATGCAGTATAATTAGGCATGCAATTACATGACAGAGTTGAGGAAATACAAGAAAAGTAATAACAACTATGCCTAGACTTCAGCAATATTGTCAACCCCATCTATCCACCCTCAGAAGGGGCTGGGGGCTTCTGTAGTCACCAGAATAAACTAGTGTTAGAAGAGGTTAAATCCAGCATGACCTTTTGCCCTTGAGCCATGAATATTCTTCTTTTACAAATGTGAATAATAATGACAATATCCTTAATTTCATGCATATTTATGAAAACAAATGTATATGTAACTTAAATCTTGGTACTAAATTCCACTAGGGCCCATAAGATGTGAGCAGGTGTTTAATTTTCTCAATTAATATTCCTCACTTAAGTCATCTGACACTTAGCCATCTGACCAGTTGTGAGTGAGGAAAGAGAGAAAGCAAAAGAAAAGCTAGTTCCAAAAAAGTTCCCCAGACCAGCAACTTTTTGGTAGTTTCAATTTACTGGCTTAAATCTCTTGAAGGCAGAAGCTTGAACCCAGACCGCCTACAAAAATGGACCACCACCATCTCTAAGAAAGCATTAGCTTTGTCATCAGCTCCTTCTTCAGGTTGATAAGAAGTGCTATCTTGCACCTGATTAAGTTATACTTAAAGTGATCTATTTTCATTACATATGCACTAGCAGCGAGTTTTCAATGCATGAAAATGCATGAGTACATTTGTGATGAAAACAGAAAGTATTGAAAAATTATTGCAATTCACACACAGATGAACTCAGGAACTAAAGAAGTAGTGAGGAAATAAGAGGGAGGCTGCCGTATTTTGGGTTGGCTCGTACAGTTGAGGCAATTCTAGTTCCCAGAAAAATTCAAGGCTATAAGGGCATGAAGCCAACATAACTCCTTTCCCCTGAACTCTCTTCATAGAGGTGCAAATACCCTTGCCTCCAGGATTTCTCCTTTTCTAGTCAGGAAATGTTATAGAAAAAAACCACAGCAACTCTACTGAAATCTCACCAAAAAGTCAAAAAGTGTATTTACCTCTGGAATCTCACAAGAACAGACTTTCTCAGAAAAAGTTGCTGCAATCCAATGAATACACCCACTGTTTATACAGGTGGGCTCCTGCTGCCTTTGGCAGAGCGAAGAAGGACTCTCTCACACACTAGTTCTGACAACTTCTGGTTCTTCTCAGTAGCTCAGGTTTTCTGGGGGAGGAAGCTTGAGGATGGGGTCAGGAAACTTTTGTCTGTCAATCATTGTGAGAGAAATAAAATAGACCATGTCTTGGCCATTTAGATATTCAGTATATTGTTCATTTATTCTACATGCATTGTGTTCCCTGATTGTATTTGCTAATGCATAGCATTCTGATGCTGGTCTGCAGGGTTGATGGACAATGACACGATGACATATGTCTCTTACCTTTGGTTTTGCTGGTGTTGCTATTTTTGAACATTCCACCCTGCCAGCTAGCTAAATCTTGTTAAGACAAGGTTTGTTTGCAGCCACGCTAAGGCGGAACTGCAAAACTGAATCGTCTGAGTAACATAGGGACAGTTTTACCTTGAAATATAATAACGTTTTAATTTGCATAAATGTTTGATACTTAGCTAGAATTTGAATTTCACATAAATTCATTTGTTACCTCAGGATTAAAGCACTCAGTTCCACAAATCTTTTCCTCTCTCTCTCTCTCTCTTTGTCTCTCTTCCTCTCCTCCCTCACAATAGCCACTTAAAATTTTAGCTGAAGACAGTAGCTCTGAGGATAAGAACAGCAAGCACCACCAGAGGAATGAGAAAGTGGCGACAAATCTCCATAATAGTGAACAGTCCTTTGCTGCTTAATCCTAGGTCTTCTACCACATTTGCACAAAGCAGAGTATACTTACAGTGTTTTTTAGAAATACCTGACCTGGTTCCATTTTATCAGAGTTCAGCTTGTTCATTTCCAGGACACATTACGCTTTGTAATGCTCTGGGAGGTTTTGCAATGTATGACATTTCCGGCAATCAGAACTTGGATCAGGCAAACTTTTCTCCTTTCTGTTTCCATTTGTTTAGGGTTGGATCTACTTGCTTTTTGTTTCTTTGTTTTTCTGGAGAGTGTTTCTGGGAAGACAAGAAGTTCTTGAACCTGACAAGACATTTAGTCTGAGCAATTTGCTCAGAAAACGCAGAACAGAGCAAAGCTCCAGCAGCTAATGTCACAGGCAAGGTTTTTGATGATACTGAACTGGAAGTCTCATTAAATAATAAAGGACAATGTAAAATGTAATCAGATTCAGAATGACTGGAGTCATTTAGGTACCTGCCTAATAGAGTGCAAATGCAGTTCAATGCAGATTCAAATACATTAGTAAATTCTAGAGTAAAAGACCGCAAAATACGAAATAAATAGTAATGCATGGTAATAAACCAACAAGGAAATAGAATTCAAGGAACGTGTAGGAAAATGCTGTACTAAAAAATATCAGACTGTCAGCTGCAATGAAGAAAACAGCCAGGAATATTTCTTGGAGAATATTAAAGAAAAAAAGTTCTAACATAAAATAAACACTAGGAAGAGATGTATACAGTGCTTCTTACCAAGAATACAGTTATCTGTCATATCATCATGCCTCTTTTGATTTGTGTTATAACAAAAGATTAAGAAAGTAGAACTTATTCTTGCCAGGGAAGAGGAAGAAGATTTTATAAGGTCTTAATTTAAAGCTTTTGAAATTGTAAAGAGATTGATAATATTGATCCCCATTGTACTTAGCAGTTATACTTCTGCCTTGGAAAAGTTTGCAATCTGAGGAGTAGTAAATCACTAAAATTTGTCATAGGCACCAAACTGCTTTTTATTCAAAAATTAATTCTGAGAAAGAGAAGGTTTAAACAACTACTTCCTCCTGGATTAGGTCTTCTTTCTGCTGTTTTCAGGGTTTGTACTTGAACATGTACATTTTAATCCTCTCATTCCTGCCATATACTCTGTCTCATTTTTGTCACTTTAAGTGAATAGATATCATTGTTTCTGGTTCTGACTTTCACCTTAAAGTGGAATATCTGAAAATAAACTCACATGGTGCCCTAAGGTAACTAGAAAGCAGGATCTTGGAGGTGCTTATTATTTATTTTTCAGGTATGACAGGAAAATGGATACCCAGAGGGGTGGGCTAGTAGTTAGAATCACTTCTGCCATTGCAAACTTTCCAAATTTGCACATTAAAAATTGTCACCAGCTTTGTTCTCTGACACTTGGGTTACAGCCAGCGCAGTGCCAGAGGGATTCATATGTGGAATTACCTCACACTTGTGTAAGTCTCTACCACCAGTAACAGGGTAGATCAGTACCAAAAGAACATTTTGGAGGGAAAATCCTGCAGACTGTTCTATACAGACACAGGTTATAAGAATGTTCTTGTCTTTTTAAAAAAAGAAACATTCAAACACTTCTATACATCATTTTGGAGTCCTCACAGGTGTGATTTCGCAAGAAGATTGCAACTAAAGGGCTGTAGTCAGTATGAAGTGAAAACTTACAAGAGGGGCAAGGGCTGCAGCCAAGGTTACACCTTTTATTAGACCACGGGGATGGAGCTGGGAAACCCATAACCTTAGGGCAGAGAAGGGGAGGCTTGAAAAGAGGCAGCAGACTTTAGCAATCACTCTGGATATAGCCATGGTTATTCAGGTGGACAATGGGAGGAAATTATGTGTGCTAGACGGGGATAGTAGCAAAGGAATCAGCAAACGCTTTAGCACATAGATTAGAAAAAATCCATGAGCGGCTTTTTCTTTTGTTTTTGAAGACAGAAGAAGTATGTGTGTGGTTCACCCTATCTAATATCATCCATCTGCTTTTTCCTATTTGTTATTGTCCTTTAAGGTCTTTCAAGCTTGAATGCCCATTAAAGTGATCCAGAATTTGAGTTAAGTTTTAAAAAAACAGCAACTGTTTGGTAACATTATGGCACGTAGGATACACTGAAGAAAGTTGCAGGGGTTTGTCCTGACTTGGCAGAGGAGTGTGCTCTACAAAGAGCAGCTGGAGAGGAGAATCATTTTGTTTCCAGACTAAAATGAGACTTGTAAGAGGAAAAGTGGTTCTCACAGATCAATTTCCTTACAGCTCAGAATCAATCAGGGGTTTTTTGCTCGTTAGATACGGTTTCCTCTTTTCCAACCGCTTAATCATCAGCGGTAATCCTCTCTACATTGCAATGGGGTTTTTGAAAGGGTACATTAGACAGGGTATTTCCCAGACTGGAGGTGAATGGACTCTTGTCCCTCTACCAAGCTTCCTTTAATTGTTAAAATAAGGTCCTCACCTGAGACTAGGCAACAAGCTTGTATTCAATAGATGAATAGGGAGACACTTTTTTTTTTTAGCTTGAATGCTATTGTAACAACTACTTACTAGATTGTGGTAGTTTGGGTGCAGTCATTTCTGTTGTGCTTCCCCTGAAAGGGTACTGGCCACTTCATTCTCTGTAGTTCTTTAAAGCTACAAATTGGATGGGTATATGCATGTAATAAATCAAGTAAGGAAATATTCTTTTGAAATTTTTTCTTGAAGATTCAGAATGTATCTTGGATAGGTTTATGTATAAATGAAAGTAGACATTTGTTTGCCTAGGATTACATTTGGTCTTAATTCACCATATTATGCAACAATAAAACTGTATTTATTAGTGCTTTTTGGGATATGACTGTCTTTTTTTTTGGTGTTGATGACATTTGGCTTCCTAATTCTCTCATACAATGACTGGAAAGAAATAGTTATAAAAGGGAAAAATCCCACTCTTTAAAAAATATATTAAATATTTTCATTCTTGGGTTATACTGGTTATACTTTGGCTAAATATGCCTTAGGCCCATAGTAAATGTCTCTTTTTCTTTTTCAAAAAGTCTTTTTTTCCCCTTTTTTAATAATGGTAAGTTTTGCTAAAACTTAACTGTCTGAATAAGCATTATAGCTGTATCAATTGAAGAAAAAAAGCAAAATAATAAGAACTATTTTAACTAACATTTCAGATATAGTGTTACATCTCTGGCATCTGTTCAAGTTCAGAAGGAATAATGAATGCAATTGTTCAAACTTTAGAAGACAAATGTATTTTGTTATATAAAAACTATGAACAGTCATTCTGGAAACCATCAGCTCCTAGGAAGTGGCAAAGTCAGTCATAATCAATAATTTACAAAACCATTTTAGGATTTTAACATTATTTTTGCTGTTTAATTTACTCTTATTTTAACAAGTGAATTAAGGGTTCTACTCCACAATTACCATAAATTCCCTTACAATAAAGGAAACAAAACTACAGTTTTTGAAGATGTGACACAGATTTGAGAGTGTGTCACAATTACAAATATTGTCTACTGCTCCTTCTAATGGCAAGCAAAGTGTGTAAGTAACTCAAAATGTACAATGAAAGGATAGACATATTATATTCTCTGAATGACCATTGCTTTTAGAACTAGTTGCATTGCTGGAAAAAAATGTGTTAAGGGATGTTCTGTTGGTCAGCATGGGGTTTATGTCCATGGCATTTGAGGAAGAAAGGACTTAGAATCATAGAATCATAGAATCATTAAGGTTGGAAGAGACCTCTAAGATCATCGAGTCCAACCGTCAACCCAACACCACCATGCCCACTAAACCATGTCCCTAAGCGCCTCATCTACACAGCTTTTAAATACCTCCAGGGATGGGGACTCAACCATTTCCCTGGGCAGCCTGTTCCAATGTTTAA
>NW_008824185.1:444034-457831 GCF_000699105.1 Pygoscelis adeliae
CCATAAACACTCAACCGTATCATCATCACAATCATTAAGCTCTATACAATCGAAACACTCCCTAACATACAGAGCCACCCCACCGCCTCTCCTTCCTCGCCTGTCCCTTCTGAAGAGTCTATAGCCAGCCATTGCAGCACTCCAATCGTGAGAGTCACCCCACCATGTTTCTGTGATGGCGACTAAGTCATATCTCTCCCGCTGCACAATGGCTTCCAGCTCCTCCTGCTTGCCGCCCATGCTGCGTGCATTGGTGTAGATGCACTTGAGCTGGGCTATCGATTTCGCCCCCGGCATCGGCATGCCACCCCTAGGCTCATCTTTAGTGAGCCCGGTTTTATCCCCTTCCCCCTTCAAACCTAGTTTAAAGCCTTCTCAATGAGCCCTGCCAATTCATAAGCAATGACCCTTTTCCCCCTGTGAGACAGCTGGACTCCATCTGTCGCCAGCAGGCCCGGTGCCGTGTAAACCTCCCCATGATCAAGAAAGCCAAAATTCCTCCGACGGCACCAGCCCCTGCGCCACGTGTTGATCAGGTGTGTTTTCCTGTTCCTTCCAGTGTCCTTCCCTGCCACTGTAGGGATTGAGGAAAACACTACCTGTGCTCCCGATCCTTCAACCACTCTCCCCAGTGCCCCGAAATCCCTTTTGACCGCCTCAGGACTTCTCTCAGGACTTGTTATTATTCATGGTAAATCAGAAGGAAAAGGCTTGGGGCTGGGGGGGTTATCATTGGTAGTTAATTTGACTACTGTCTAGTACTAGCTCTGAAGCTGGCTTTCCATTAAATCCCTTTTAAGTATATTTATATTTATATAATTTCTAAACACTGGAAGAAAACAGGCGCTGAACTAAAAATCAGTAAGAAATTTTAATTCAAAAAAAGTTGAATAAGAAACTCCTCATTAACATTAAAATTCTGCTGTCTTTTTGGTTTATCAATAGCACTTTCCAGTTCCTCAGCAATCAGAAAGCTCTTTCTGCTGACCTTAGATTGACAGTTGACTTTGCAGCTAGATTTATAAGGCCTGACTCTGTGCTTGTAGGTGTCTTTTACAGAAGTAGTAAGGAGTATTACTGTGTTTTGTCAAGAGTGGCAGAGTTACAGGCCTTAAGTTGCTAGATGCATTGTTTAAAGTTGCCAGATGGATCCATGTTCCTGTGTTGTCAATCAGCAGAATTTCACAGAGCTCAGCACTATTTCTTTTTTCCACAGCATTTTCTTTCTTTTTTTTTTTTTGTCTTTTTTTTTTTTTTTCCCCCAGCTATCTTTTAGCACTGAAATGACAGACACATCCAACCTCTATGCTCCGGGTATTAGCTATCGCCTTACTGCATGAAGTATGACTTTATACAAAAAAATGCTATGACTAAAATAGGGTTGGAGTCCTTGATCTACTCACCGGCAAATAATTGCAAGCAAATACTTCAGTATCAAGACAAAACTGGTTTTACACTCTGTATTGAAAAACCTGTGGAGCCTCCACTGCTAGCACGAAGTACCATCACTTCACTGAAATCAATGAAGCATTGACAATTTATATCAGCCAATGACCTTCACCTTGGTTCTAAATGTATTTTTATATTAGAGACTAAGTGAAAACCCACATTTAGTGACTGTACTGTTCTTTGTTGTTTAATTAGAATAATCTTCCTATCTGAGGTTGCTGGTGAAAAGGAGTGATCAAAGTCTGACTCTATGATCTCGAGTGCCTATAGCTCTCACTGCCCACATGATTGTTTTTTAAACCCTTGAAACCTGTGTCAAACACACATGCCACCTAATTAATTCTATTTTCTTGATTTTATTCCTGCCATTGTTAAGCAGCTGTGGAACACTTATTTTAGAATATTTATCTTTGATGTGAAACACAGTGTTCTAGTCTTCAGAAAAGGACCTCTTGAAACAGTAAGGTGAATATGAATCATCAGACACCCTTGAGGTGATAAAGACCAACCATGTATATTAGCAAGAATGCAACCAGCAGGTGATAGGAATCATAGAATCATAGAATAGCCCAGGTTGGAAGGGACTCGAAAGGTCATCTGGTACATGAGATTATCTAGTGCCCTGCCCAATTGCATCTTGAAAACCTCCAGCAATAGGGACTTTACCATGCCCCTGGGGAGGTTGTTTCAGTGAATGTTCTCACTGTAAAAAAAATTCTTTCTTATATCAAGGTGAAATCTCTCCCGGTACAACTTGTACCAATTGCCCCTTGTCTTCTCCATGAGGCTCCTTATGAAGAGAGAACCTCTGTCCTCTTTGTAGCCTTTAACTACTGGAATACTGTAATGAGGTTCCCTCTGAGGCGTCTCTTCTCCAGGGAGAAAAGATCTAACCATTTCAGTCTTTCCTCATAGGGCAGGTTCTCCAGCCCTTTGATCATCTTCTGTCCATGCCTTTCTTGAATTGTGGGGACCAGAACTGAACACAGTACTTCAGGTGCAGCCTGACAAGAACTGAATAGAGTAGGATGATTACGACTCTATCTCTGCTAGTAACACTCCTGTGAATGCAGTCTAGGATCTGACTTGCTTTTGTTGTTTCAGCAGCACACTGCTGACTCACGTTCAGCCTGTTGTCCACCAGGACCCCGGCAACCCTTTCAGCAAAGCTATTCCCCAGCCGCATAGATCCTAGCCTGTTCTGGGCTCTTTGGTTATCCTGTTCCATATGTAAGACTTTGCACTTCTCTTTGTTAAACTTCATGCTGCTCTTGCTAGCCCACTCTTCCAGCCTGTCCAGGTTTCTCTGAAAGATGGCTCTCCCTTCTGACGTGTGTACCTCACCACCCACTTTGGTGTCATCAGCAAGCTTGGTGAGGGTGCTTTCAATCACAACATCCAGATGAAGATGTTGAACAGCATGGGGCCCCATATTGGGCCCTGGGGGACCCCACATGTGCTGCCAGCCTGAGCAAAAAACATTGATCACCACCCTTTGAATGCAGCCTGTTAGCCAATTTCCTCCCCATTTTGCAGACCACCCATTCAATCTGTATCTTGCCAGTTTGTCCAGGAAAAGGCTGAGGGAAACAGTGTCAAACACTTTGCTGAAGTCCAAGTAAACAACATCCACTGCTCTTCCTGTGTCGACAGATGTTATTTTATTGTAGAAGGTGATCATGTTAGTCTGGTAGGATTTGCCCTTGGTAAATATGGGCTGGCTTTTCCCAATCATCTGCTTCATTTAGTGAGTAATAGTGTCTAAGAGGACTCATTCCATTACTTTCCTAGGGACTGAAGTAAGACTAATGGGCTTGTAGTTTCCTGGGTCTTCTTTTGAACCCTTCTTGTAGATGGGTATGACATTCGCCCTCTTCCAGTCATCAGGGATGTCCCCTGATCTCCAAGGCTTTTTAAATATTATGAATAGTGGCCTTGCAATAAAGTCAGTCTCTTCTCTTAACGCCCTGGCATGGATTCCATCCAGGCCCATAGATTTATGTGGGTTGAGCACTTGCAAGAAGCCACAGACCAGCCCTTCCTCCACTACGGGTGGGTCAACACTTTAGTTGTCATAGCTACTTGATCCTGCGATCTGGGGTCCAGCTATGCCAGTAAAGACATAGGCAAAGAAGGTATTGAGAACCTCTGTCTTCTTGGCATTAGTGACTAGTTTTCCTGCCCTGTTTTGTATTGGGCCTGTGTCTTCCTTGTGCTTTTGCTTACTGCTCACTTATCTGAAGAATGCTTTCTTGTTGTTCTTGACATCTTTGGCCAATTTTGGTTCTACCTGAGCCTTAGCCTTGCTGACTGCATCTCTGCATGCCCTAGCAAGGTTCTTTTAGTTCTTGAGGGTTATTTAGCCACCTTTCTATAGCCGGTATGCTTCTTTTTTGCTTTTAAGCTCATCCAAAATCTCATTGTTAAGCCAGGATTGTCTCTTGTTCTGCCTTCCTCCTTTCCCTTTTATAGGGAATGGACTTTTCTTCTGCTTTCAGGAGGCTATTCTTGAATAACTCCCAGCACTCACAAGCTGCTTTGCCCTCTATGAATGCTTCCCATGGAATGCCTCGCATCTGACCTCTGAGCATATTGAAGTTGTATGTCCTAAAGTCCAGACTCTTTGTCCTGCCACTGGTCTTCAGTGTGCTCAGTAGGATTTTAAACTCCACAATGTTGTGGTCACTGTATCCAAGGATATCATTGATACTTATATTGTCAAGTAAGTCTTCTCTGTATGTGAGCATAGCAATCATCTGTTCCTAATCAACATGTCCAGCATCTGTAGCAGGAAGCAGTCCTCAATGCATTCCAGGAACCTGATGGACAACTTGTGCACTGCTGTACTCTTTTCCCAACAAATGTCCAGGTAATTGAAGTCGCCCATGAGGACCAGGTTCTGTTGGCCAAAGACTTAATAGAGCAGCCAAAATAAAGTTTCATCAGCCTTGTCACCCTGATTGGGAGGTCAGTAACAGATACCTAACATAAGATCCCCTTTGGTGATGATCCCTCTAATCCTGATCCAAGGGCATTTGATATAACTTTTGTGGTCTCCATAGCTCATCTCCATACACTCAAAATTCTCTTTTACACAGACTGCAATTCCACCTCCTCTTCTTCCCTTCCTATCTTTCTGAAAGAGTTTATAACCATCCATGGTGCTCTTCCAGTCATGTCAGTTTTCCCACCAAGCTTCTGTGATTCTTCTCACATCATAACTCTCAGACTGGGTATGGACCTCCAGTTCCTCCTGTTTGTTGCACAGACTACAGGCGTTGGTTTACATGCACTTGAGGTGGCTGGACTTAGGGTTTTTGCCTTTAGAAAGGGTTGGGGAGCATTCCTTACTGCTCTGGTAGGTTCACTCATCCACCCTGTTGTTTATGGATATACAGGTGTTACAGCTTTGGACCCCACCCACCCAAGTTCATTAGTTTAAAGCACAATTCACTGTCAGCAAAGTTTTTCCTGCCTTTTCTAGATAGGTGGATCCCATGTCTCCCCAAGAGGCTTTATTCATCAATGAATGTCCCATGATCATAGAAACCAAAGCCCTGGCAATGACACCAACCATGAAGCCAGGTATTGATTTGCTTGATATGTTGGCTTTTGCCTACACTCCTTTCCCTCACTGGCAAGAAAGAGAAAATGACTTGGGCACCCACCCTTTGCACTTGGGCCTCCAGGGATCTGAAGTCCTGCTTGATCTTTCCCAGATTTTGCTTTACCATGTCACTGTTGCCAATATGGAGAAGAAGTAAGGAATAGTAGTCTGTGCTTTTAACCAGTTATGGCAGTCTCTCTGTGACATCCCTGCCAAGCAGCAAACCTCTCTTGATTGTATAACAGGCCAACAGCTGAATGCCTCAGTGCATCTCAACAGAGGCACCCACTGCTAGCACTCGCCACATCCTTTTGCAGCTTTAGTATGTGCTGCTGGTATGGTTTCTCCTTGTGAATATTGCTCATTGGTTTGGCCTGCTGCCAAGGCTTCGTATCTGTTGCTGGTTGGTATATACAAGGAAGGGGAGTGAACTGGTATCCTGTGCCCAAGGGTCAGAAGAGACCATGGCATCTACTCCAAGGTGCTGCCTGTTCACTGTTGAAGCTCTGCCTGGTAGCCTGTGGAGATCAGTGCCATGGGGCCTGGTATTTCTTCTTGCAAAGTCTCGAATAATACTCTATTTCTTGTTCACCCTCCCTAATGCAGTATAGCCTGCTAACTTGCTCCTGCAGCTCCTCGACCTGCTGCCTGAGTGACTCCACTAGAGCATACCCTGTGCAGGTGGCCAGGAGGCTGAGGTGCAGTCTTTTCTGCAGGAGTTACGCTCCTCCATTCAACAGTGGCAATGCCACGTGTGGGGTGCTATGTCCAGTTTAGGACTCTCCAGTGCAAGAGAAAGACTGACAAACCTGAGAGAGTCCAGTAGAGGGCCCTGACGCTGGTAGTGGTTGGGAGCTCATGGCATAAGGGGAGAGGCTGAGGGAACTGGGTTTGGTTTAGCCAGAAAGGAGAAGATGAAATGGGAGCTAATCACAGTTTTTCTTTTCCTAAAATCAGGGTGAGGGCCAAGGCTTAGAGAGAAAATGGAGCCACACTCTTCCCTGGGTTGCCTAGCCAAAGGACAAGCTGTAATGGCCACCAGCTGCAGCAAAGCAAATGACAACTGGAGTAAAAGAAAAAACCTTCTCTGTCCAAAGAGAGGCTGTGGAAGCCTTGGTGACTTTGACTACTCAAGGTGCCAAGCAACTTGCTCCCATATCAGAAGTAGACATACTTTGAGCAGAAGACCAGAATAGATGTCCTCCAGAGGCACCTTCCAACCTCAATCATTCTATGACCCTCAATTCAGAAATAAACCTGAAGGGTTACACTAGTAGAGATCAGAAAGACTCTGAAATCACTGAGATAAAATTCTGTAACTGAAAGTGGAAATCCGTATTGTGAAGTTGCTGAATATTTAGCAGTGCTTCAGAAAAGGATATGAGGGAATAAGACACTAAACTTGCATTGGCGAGGTGATGTTTATACACCTCTGCCCTCCGCCCCAAAATTCTGTGGTGCACTAACAATTTGTACATGGGACATAAGAAGTAAATTCTCTGCTGTACTTGATGCTTTGAGGTCTCAGCTTGAGATCTTGTTCTGTTTGGACCATTGTGATATATGAAAGAGGTAAACAAGCTGGAGAGAGTCCAGATGGGAGAAGTAAGAATGGTGGAGGTTTAGGAAATACGTCCTTTGAGGAAAGGTTGATGGATGTTCTTTATCATTTATTTAGACTAACAACTGACAGAGAAGTCCAAGATGTAGTGTATTGTGATAATATTCCATTACAGAAAAAAGTATCCCAAAGGTGGACTGCTCAATTGCTTTCTGTGGAGAAAGGTAGAAGATATAGGCTTAATTTACAGAACAGACTGAGCTTAGGTCTTAACAAATATCCAACCCTTAAAGAGGTGAAACCATTACAGGGTACCCAGAAGTTGTGAATGTTTGCCACTGAAAAATTTAAGAACAAGTTAGACAAATCTGTGCACATAAAATTGGATCATGTTCCAGGGTAGTCTGGTTGTTGTTTTCACATTCCTCCCAGCCCTACATGTTTATGATTATAGTCTTGCCTGTGACATCCTTAGTGGAAACTGCCTGTACTGTCAGAATAGTCATATAGTCAACATGTCTATATCAACAGATATATATTCTTACTACATATTTTGATGATAAATTTAGAAATACAAATGCAGGGCTTACTAATTTCACAAAGATTTTAATAACTCTGCAGATGTATACTGACAGTACTATACCATTTTCTAGTAAATCTAGCAAGATTTCAGAGCAACATCAGTGATCACCACAAAACAAATAGTATTTTTATGATTCAAATTTATTAAAAGTTTATAATTTAATTTTACATTAGGCAATTGTATTATGGTATCTGACAGCAAGATTAGCTACCTATGCTCAGAAATGATGTATGCTGATTCAGCATCATGTAAGTATACGATGGAAAAACGGAATTTCTTAAATGCTAAGTTGAATTTGAACAAGAGCTAACAAAATTATCAGAATGACACACAAATATTTTCATTTTTAAATCATTTAAATCTATCATTAAATCGTCCAACTAAATTTCACTTATTTAGTATAACGTATTAAACTATATCTATCCATTTTCAAAATATGATTTTAATCTTTACAACTGTTTAAATCAATATAACTTCACAATTGTATAAGGTATCAAGGTATAGTAGAATTCTTATGAGAAATTATATTTGCTTTTAATCAAAAGGATACACACATTTGTGATTTCATAATTAATTTCATGATTACTTTCTTGCTTAATGAGTGACTGAAGTTTGTTTATACAACTAGTTTTCTCTGCTATCCTCACTCCAGAAAAAGACCTGTCAGCAATCCTATGTAAAATGCCCATTTTAAATAGCAGAATTTGGCAAAGAATGTTGAATTCTATGAAAATGTTTAATCAGTTTTGATATGCTTTTAATAATATTGTCATAATGTAATATAAATTGACCGCTGCCAAAGAGGTAACGTATTTGCATTCACAATGCTCCGGGCAATTTTTTGTTTTCATTTCCCATGAGTCAAACAAACATGATGTTCAAAATTGCATGCCATATTGTGATTATCTGGGGAGATAATTCAAGTCATCACACTAATACTGATTTTGAGCAGAAACTAGGTTAACAAGGTCATACAACACTTTTGTTTTGGAACCAAACTTAGACTGATCATTCACAGCAGTGTTTGAGTGACAGCAGTGTAAAATACAGTATTAATACTACAGTTGCAGGACAAAATATATTAAAGAACATTATGCTGGAAGAGCAATCTTCCAGAACTAGCAAATGCCATATTTTTCAGCTCAGTCTGCAAAGTCTGAATCACAAGCTTTCATATTTGCTCCAAGAAAAGCATAGATTTGAGTTTTAGGACTAACAGTGCCATGAAGCCATGGGTGAGTGGTTCATCTCTGGCCCTTTCCCCTACAGAGGTGAGAGACACATGGCTGAATCCTAGACCTCCTCTCAGAGACATAGGCTGGCACTTTCAAGACAACCTGGGTCTTTTGGAGCTGTGCGCAATATTGGGTGAGGAATGGGCTGCTGGTGCCTTTTCCCCAGCTGCTGCTAGTCAGGCACCGTTGGCTGGGGAACAAGTAGGGTCTTGGGGATCTGGTGTAAACAGTCATCCCCAGCTGTCCTCTCCCCATCTCTGCCATAATGGGTATATGAATGTTAAAAGCATTTCCCTTTCAACATCCTCTCTCACTTCTGTGTCAAGAAAGACAAAGAAAGAAGACAAGAAAAGACCTTAACTAAATTTGATTGGAATATGTGGGTGAGAAAGGGGCAAAGGCACCATGGGGTAAGTGAAGAGTTTCATAAAAGAAATGTTAACTTGAGGCATCCCAATGAGGCATTATAAGATCCTTCATAAAAATTGATTCAGGAACCTTGATAATTTCCTGGCAGTCTTAATTTAAAACCATAAATTATGTTTCAGTCCAAAAAAGAAATTCTTCAAACTAAAAAAAGAAGTGTCCTAAACTATGTTACAGTCCATGAATGCTGCTGTTTTTCCATGAGACTCTTAGGGTAGGGTCTAGGCAGCCATTCACATGGACACTCATTAACCCTTTTCCAAACAGAGAGGTTACTTCTCTGCCCCATTCTGTGTTATTCCACCGCCAGGGATACTTTTCTTTGAGCTTTACACTTCATCCCTCCCCCTAAAACCCATATATTTATTATCACTAACATATTTATTATGTGATATATTAACCAATACATTAATTATCACATTCCAGAATATTTTTGTGTACATGAATTCTTACTATTCACCTTTCACTTCCTGTATTACTGAATATTTCTATTTCTCTTCGGCTCAGACTTAGTCCTCAGGAACACTTAAACATACTTAGAACTTTCAAATTGCAATCTTTGTTTTTATTTTTGTACTTCAAAATACAAACAGATTAAATTTGTTTCAACTGCAGAAGCAGCAGGTGGTTGCACTTAGTAAGTAAAGTGTTTTGTGGTATTGTACAAAGAAATCCATGTTAACCTGGATTGTATTGCCTAAGGATTCAGACCTCTGCAATGCCTATCTCAAAATGTTTTCAAGAGAGTAAAAAAAGGAGTCTTGCTTGGTCTTGTGATGAGAAAGTCAGGCTAATTGCTGGAGAACCTGTCAGCTGGTGCTTCAAAGGCAAAGACAATCCCTATAAATCCCACAGAATACTCTGGATTGCCACAAGCACCTAACATTTCCTGAAACCCCAAAACTGACTTGCATATGTTCAAAAGCTACAAGGATTTCTAGCAGAGGGCAGGAAAATTGTTAAATAAATATGACACCAGTATATCAGGTTAGCTGATTTTGTAAAATGGTTTGTGATTGGTGATTCATAACCACAGATTTAGAGTAGCTGTTACAAAATTAGAGAAATAAGCATGGACACACCTTTATCCCGTGTTCATTTTGGCATTATAACTTCATGACATAACATTGGAAGTGATTGAGTGGATCAGGAGCTCAGCCTCTGGTGCCCTGTCCCAGTTAGTCTTCTCCAAAATTAGCATGCTAGTTTTTATTGCTCTTGCTGATGATAGATGGTAATTAATTATTCAGCTAATTAAGGCAGGTAAGGCTTTAGTGTATGACAGCCTGGAGATTAGGAAATGACAGAGATGACTTCAAAACATCAGACTAATCCTCTATTTCCATTGGTCCATATTTTTAAGACAATCAGGACAATCTTCTGTTGGCAGTCTTTAGTATGATTATAGTACCTATTATTTAATTTATTATAACACTTCACATTTAGTTTTGGATTTGGGGACGGACTACTTCCAAGGTGCTAGTGTCAATTAGGATTAATAATTATGATTGTTTATTTCAGAAATTACTCTAAACTTTGACATGTCTTATAGGCTAAGAACCTTCCACGCTAGTTTTCTGTCTTTGTAAACTGTTACAATTCTGCAGAGCCAGCAAATTCTGGGTTTGCCATTACTTGTGTTACACACTCGAATTCTAAAGTTACTAACTTTGGGAGGAATATTGCCAAGTCAATATCTTTAACATTCACCTATCAAAATAGTAGTTTTAGTAGAGAGCATGTATATTTTACCATTGGCTCACAAAGAAAATACGGAAAAAGAGGAATTTAATGTGAGGATATGAAAGGTTATAAGGACCAATGTTTAGCTTATTGAGAAAGGATTTCTTGGCATAGTTATACATCTCTCTGTGAAAATCTCTGGTTTATTGAAATCAGCCACAAACCTCATTTCATTGCCTGCTTGATTCCTTGTCCAAGAAAAGAGGCATTTCTAAGTCCAATACTCTAATACAATTGTCAGTATAAATCACCAGGAAACCAGAGCAAGCTTTTGGAATAACATCTGAAATTAATTTGGCAGCTGAGGCATGTAACTGACACCTAGACATAATGGAATAGAAAGCTATAAACTCCTAATAAATGATTCTGCATCACCACAGATATTCAGCCTACTTACACTTAGCCAAACAACAGCACAGGACTTTACATGCAGCAATAGCTTAGCTATACACTTCAGATTAGCTTGTTTACATATTGGATATAAATAAGCAAATGTCCAGAAACAAAAATTAACTTCCCTCTATTTTAAGATAGTTATGAGCCATCCTTACAGTATCATTATATATATATTTTTTACAGTATTTATGGGTTAGTGTTTGAAGGATAGTGAGAGGAGACCGAGAGCACAAACAGAAAACTCCTTTTCTTTGGGATCACCCAGACTAAAACCTCTTTATTGGAGCAACTTTTCACTCAGGATATGTTATATGGGATATTCCAGGCTAACGATAGTAATTTTTTTTAATTGGTCATTGCATTGTTGCATCTTTTGTCTGCTTTTGATAGCTCACACCTAACATTGCTTTCTGGCATTTCTGTTAAAATAGTGTAATCGTCACGCAGAAAGTCACTGAGGTTCTAGCTTTCAGTAACAGAAATATGGAGGCCCTATCAGGAGTTTTTCTCAGTCTCTTCATTAGCTCCACTGAAGGGATGACATTATCAGATTCTGAAATAGCACTGGATGTATTTGTGTCCACCTGTAATGAAAGACTAGCGGTTTTATGACGGAAGGTATTCTCTGCCCTTTATAGTCTCTCGTGGACATAAAGGAAACACAACGCTGTGAGGTTTGGAGCGACAGGGAGTAGTGTCCTCTACCACTGTGATCCCTGAACTAATCAGCTTGGGTACTAAACAACCTCTGTGAGAAAACAGTTATTTAGAAAAAATAACTGGGTTAAATGTAGTGAAGTGTGGGGACTAATTCTGGGGATAAAAGATAAGCATGTGAGGTCTCTTTGTTATTTATCTTCCAACCACCAACTATTTGCTCTTCATCAAGGATTGCAAGGTATGGTGTAGATTAGATTTTCCTTGATGTTTTCAAATGCTGAGAAGAAATACCTTTGTCTGAGAGCTACTTGGCTTCAGGTAAAGAGAGAAAGCTCCATCTTGTGTGAATGCCAGTTAAAGCCAATTATAATCCAATTGATTTTTCTTGGCATTAAAAAACAACAACAAAATCAATGCAAAATACAACTTGACCACCAATTTACCTCTAAATCCTTAGTGTTCCTGGATGGAGTCTTACCTGATAATAGGCATGCTCATGTGTGAGAAGGAGAGATTTTGTGTTTAAAATAGAGAAATTAGTTGTGGAAGAAATTGATTTTTAAAACCTTGGTAAGGTAAGAGGAGGAAATATTTAAACCAGGTGTTCTGCCATGTGAAAAGTGGGAAATTTGCTAATTACGTTTCAAGCACAGTTTACGCTGTCACTTATTTGAAGTATGCCTAAAATACATTTCCCACTGCTCTGTTAAATAGCAGAAAATGAACTGATTTTCCATGTGTGAAACACGTTGCCAATACCTTCTAGCTATGTCCTCTGATTTCACCCAAAGTGTATTTGTTCACCTGCTGTAGAACTATAAATTGTGCCGATTTTATATATATGTAAAGAAGTGACCATCTCTTCTTATACGATCATATAGAAAAAGCTCATAAGAATCTGTAGGTGGTGTTAATAGGAGGGGAGCACTGCATTCAGCTCATCATCATTTCCAGTGGAAATTTAAACACACATTAGGTTTGATCACTGGTTACTAAATTGAGCAATGCATATTTTGGAAAAGAGGGCCTTTCAACTAACCAAATCAGATCTATCAGGAAAATTACATGGCAGATTCGTTGTCAATCCTGCTGGAGTCAAAGGATCCCTACATATAACTGGTTTGTTAACAAAGACATGGCAGGAGGGGGAAGAAAGGAAAATATTTGGTTATTGTGTGTTTATATGCACATGTACGTGCACGCATTCAGAATTAATAATACATAAATTATAGCTAAGATGCTAGGTGTATATATATATGTAGTCTTATAACAGAAATCTCTTCTAGAGTCTTAGGCTTAGCAGGACCAAAGTATATGCATGTGTGTGTTTATATATATATGTCTATATATATATAGGCATATATGGATACATATATCCATATATCCAAATATCCATATATGCTTCTTTCTATATATATACACATATATACATAAACACACACACATATATACACCCATGCATATGTAGCATATGTCCACATAAATATAAGTTACTAGGGCATTAATAGCGAGCAATAGCTTAGGACAGGAAATGAAGAATATGATATGTACTTTGTACAAAGCAAGCTAGTAGGAATGAAGACAGATGTTCATTAGATGATTTTGTTAAGTACAAATACCACTCTTTAGGCTGTTATTAAAGCAATTATTTTTTTTAAGTGCACAGTGAAAGCTGTAGCTTTGCAGTACCCCAGTGAGCATTGTTACATTAATATAGTGAACTTACCCTATCTATCTGTCATTACCAAACCTCACAATGATATTCTGATTAATGATGCATACTGCAGATTTCGCAGATGCCAGCCAGATGTTCAGAGAAAACTAATGGTTTTTGGCTTAGGAAGTAAAGTATAAATCATATACATACTGACACACCTAGTGGAACAAATGGAAGGTATTCCTAAGCGAATTTGCTATCTAGCTCCAATTTATTTTTAGTTAGACAAGATACACGACACAACGCCCTGTGCATTTCAGCCTCCTAGATAAAACAATAGATGAGAGGACTATGCAAATAATTAAAAGCAAAAGTTGGCCTGCTACTGGGAATCACTTTTGCTGTAAGGTACTCCCCTAACTCCTCCATCTGGCTGCCTCACAGGGCAGGAGCCTCAGCACACAGCTCCCAGTCGGGGAA
>NW_008824185.1:458145-472824 GCF_000699105.1 Pygoscelis adeliae
AAGGGAAGGGAAGGGAAGGGAAGGGAAGGGAAGGGGGAGCTGCTGTCAGCACAGGTCCCAGCAAGGAGCAGGGGCAGGCAGGTGGCTCATGTCCACCATCGTATCCTCTCCTCTAACCTGTGCTTCTACTCATTTATATATATCTGTGCTGCTGCGAAGGGAAGAGATCTACTTTTTCAGTAGTGTTAATTAACTTCACAGCATTAATTATTCTGCCTCCACAAGCAAGCTCCTAAGCTGATGTGCCTACACCAGCATGTCACTCAGGAGACTGGAGTGCTGTGATCACTCAAAAACCATTTCAGGTTTGGAGAAAGTTTGTTGGTCCATCAGGTAGGAAAAGCAAAACAAGGTACAGGGCTGGCCTGAACTCAGATCCTACTGCTATAGACCGTGCAGAGATCATGTTCTCAAGTTGTATAGATGGCACTTGAGCTTTGGCTTGGTCCTGGTAAAAGCTTCACAGGTCCTGGGAGAATGGGAGCTTATTTCTCAGACTTCTACTGTTGGAGTAACTCTATGTGGTTGGCTATGTAACTTTACCTAATCAGGTATTTTACAGGCTAGCACTTTCTCTTGCTTCTTTCCCATTTGTGAGGCTTCTGTAGTGCTTTTGATACCGAGCTATTGTTTGCTGTTTTTCAAGGAGTAGCGAGAGGAAATAGATAGGAAGCACAGGAGTGACCAAGGGCTTCCCCAGCAGCCTCGTTTAAATATTTTAAATTATATCAGACCAGCTTCTGACACTATTCATTATACCAAAGGATTTCTGTAAAAAATAAAGTCACTAAGGAAAGGAGTCTAGCTGCACCTGATGAGCACAGCTCATCATGATTCTTCTTCAAAGTCTACAGTTTTCATGGTGTCATTAAGCAATTGGCTGATTGGGAACATCCCAGTCATGAATCTAGGCAGGACAGTATCGGGCTCTTCCTACCTGCACCGTTAGCCAAGCAGGGAAGCGGCCTCTTCTTTCCACTCACATTGCCCTCAAAGGCTGCAGTCTCAGGCTTTGCTTGGGTTGATCCTCTCCTACCTTCACATGTGAAATCAGCTCTGAAACTATAAGTGGAAAGAAATCTGAGACAGTGCAACAAACACGAATGACATCTGAAAAAATCATATTGTGTCCTTATCTGCCTCTAGGGCCATCCTCTTGTCCTCCAAATGCTCATAGCAGTTTCTGTATTTTGTTTACCTGAGCAAAGAATCAGCAAGATAAGCCTCATAAATGGGTGCCTGATCACTCTGTCCCCACTTACAAATCTGCTGCTTTTAAAGATAGCAGCAACAGAACCATTGCTCCTCTCAGGCATGGATAAATGGCCAAGAACTTCAGTTTTGGGACAGACAGAGAGTAGCAGGGGAAAGTGTATAGTATACCATGTGGCTCAGCAATTCTCCCACCCCTGCCACTTTTTCTGCTCACTGCTCTTCATTGCTGCCAGAGCAGCATAAATGCATCAAGCTTAGTTACTGCATGAAAGCTTTCTGCAGGATACAGATTTTTGGTCACACTGCATTGAACAATGAAAATGAAGCAGAACTGCCCTGCACAGCAGAAAAAGAAACTAATAATAGATTTTCCACCTTGCCAAACAATAGTAGTTTGCTCAATTTACATCTACTCTCCAGGTCAAGGTCTGCAAATGGTGGTATGGTGGGTGGAGCGTAGTGCAAACAATAGTGGGGATTTGAAAGCAATCACTGTTATTGCTGTCAGATCCTGGTCTTTGATTTGGATGACAGCAATTCTTTTGATTTGTAAGGGAGATAAGGAAGCAATAAGACATATAAGATGGTTTATTTAACCTATTACATCTATTACTGTTCATTATATTGCGCACTGAATCTGGACAGGCTGTCCTTGCTTTGCTGGGACAGACCATAAACTACTAAAGCTGCCCACTTTCTAGTGCATCTGCCCCATGTTGATGAGCTCCTAATTCTAGCATGTCCACATCTTCTTCTAATATAGCTCTGATGCTGGTTCTAAGTGTTTGGAAGGGCAAGAAAAAAAAGTGTTTTCTCTTTTGTTTCTCTTTTACTCCTATTCAGAATAACATAATAATGACTCTAGTGTGTCAACAGATTAATTATAGCATTACAGAATTCAATCAGTCAGTTTGGGTCACTTTTAATGGCTCCACACTGCTGTCATATGATCATGCCGATTTTGTAGCTCGTGTGAGATCACAGAACGACAGAAACATTGGTTGGAAGTCCAACCTCCTGCTCAAAGCCAACACTGTACTTCCAGTTTGTTAAGTCTTGAATAAGATGGAGACTTCACAGTGTCTCTGGGTGACCAGTGCTGCAGTATCCTTCCCAGGGAAAAGGTTTTTCCTAATATTCAGTCTGAACCCTCCAAGCTGCAATTTGCCCCTTGTTATGGTGTCCACCCCTACTGAGCAGTTTGACTCTGTAATTTTTGTAAATCCTCCAAAGTAGTTGTAGGCTATTATATCATTCTTAGCTCCTCTCCACCAGGCTGCACAAACCCTTTTCTTTTTACTAGCCACCAGATATTGAACCATTCATTATTAGCATTATAGTATGCCGGTGCTTCCAGATGAAAATGCCACAGAAGACAGTGTCAAAAGTCTTACTAAAGTCAAGGTATCTTGTGTTCATCACAGTCCCAGGTTGGTCCACCATGATTTCATATTGACAGATACTTGTTGATTGTTCCTGATTCCTGTCTTGTCATTCATGTGTATGGAGATAGATTAAAAATGAATTAAGGTATAAACTACCTAAAAGAAATAATAAGTAAAGTGCGCTTACGTGCTGTTGACTCAAAACACAACCTGCCTTTGTCTTAAGCAGCAAAATAAAAATGCACTAGTGGCTATACTGTTCTCTGACCGACAGGAGGAAAGACTGCAAGTTAGGCCTCACATGGATCCACAGGGAAGGTTTTCTGTCCTCAAATTCACATCGATAAAATGGCAGTGCAAATTATCAACCAAATATACACTGAGCAAGACTACTAGAGATGTTCTCCCTGGTTCACCTGTGCTTATTCTCCAGTGTTTGACATTTAGAACTGTAGGAAGGCAAAATAATTCTTGATTTCATTTGTGCCAGGAGATGCTAACCTAAATGATCATGTTTCCATGCATTTTGCTTGGACAGTTAAAGACAGTAATCTGTTTGTTCTAGTGGGTGAGCAGAGCGGAATACAGAAAGCAGAAGAGTGAAATATGATTGTTTTGTCTGCAGTGTGTTAACTAATGTGGGGGAATTAAAGATTATTTTGGGCTATAACTGTTCCCTGGCACATACTGATCGATTTCCATGATATGCTATAGATATGCACTGTAACTTTTCAATCTATTGACAAATGTGAATGGCATTATTATAAAATCAAAGGTAAATTTCAGTGCACCGTAGTTTTTCTTCCTGCTGTTTCTATTATCAGTGAAGAACCCTTTCCCAGCAGAATAACCCTGATGGGTTTTCCAATTGTATTTTGTAACATTTATTACAGAAAAGTGTAAATCCCAGAACTTTATCAGGTCCTGTATGAGCTTCTCAAAAAGACAAACATTAGTCTCATAACTGCTATCAGAAACATCCTCACTAATTTTCCAGATTTCAAGAGTGGACAAAAGAATGTAATGAACCTATTTTAGTAAATTATTTTTCTTTATAATAATGACCGTATTGAGATAGGTGTCTTGTAGCCTTGTGCAGCAAATGCAGTAGTCCTGAGATTCGTTTGATCCTTACTCTTGCTGGTAGCTTTTGGAGAAAAAAAATACTATTAGAAACATTGGTGTCTTGTACATCATTAAAAGTTGTATTTATTGCTATAAGTGCACCTAGACTTTTTACAGAAGACTAGGTATGCTTAGGCTTGTGCTCCATGAATGATGAACTATGTGAATATGTCTCCTTCACAGTGGCAGGTGGAAGGAATTATGACTTCCTCTGCTCCTGCAGAAGGGCAGCCAGAGGAGGTAAAATATGTTACATCAGGTCTTGAAAGACTGTCAGATTCCTTCTTGCCACGAGGGTAGCAAGCCTGGAGTGAAATGTGCACACTCTGGAGTAGTCCTGGGTTTCTGCCTGAGTTAATTGCAGAACCTCCTTGAAGCTAAGGTATCCCAAGTTGTTAGTGCCTCATCTCCACGATACTGGGTCATCCAGCACTTCTGAACTGATCCAGATTGAATGCATGACTGCATTTCTGTTGAATTAGACAAAACAAGGTATGGAGCTCATCAGGCACAAAGGAGCCTGCCTGCATGAAATTAACATGTCAAAATGTTTTGACTGAATTTGAACTCACAGTGTGGGTTGGTACCAGATAGGTGCTTTGTGTAAGGCAGCTGCAGCCTTTTTGATCTGATATCAGGAGACCTAAGAATGGATATTTCTGACAAAGGTACAGCTCCTGTTTCTTAACTCACAAGTATTGCTTCTATTACCTGTTTTTGTATAAAGAGGCAGCTGTTAGATGTAAGCTCTAATCCAGTTGTCTCATTAATCTCTGTGTAAGAACATTCTTGATTTTTTCATCTCAAGATCCATTGGTCTAACCATAGGGAAATGGAGTATTGCAATTTCTTGTTTGGACAATGAAAAGTTTGTCCATTCTTCTCACCACCTGGTTTGGACCAGCAAAAAGGTGTACATATCAGGGTTTAAGATTTTTTTAGATACCACTGCTGGTCTGTCTCTCTGAACTGCTAGACAAAAGTCACCACATTTTTTGGTTGCTCCGCAAGCCCTGCTGTGTACAGCTACATATACTACTCAAGGGGATGCCAGACACTTTCCTGCAGCCTTGGTGTACTGATATGCATATTGCTTTCAGTAGTGGTTTCCAGGACCAGTAGGACACAGTTGGATGGAGATTTGACGGGCCATGTGCAGAAATGCTGGCCCAGGCCCAGCCCAACTTCCCATCCAGGCCAGCACACAAGCTAGCTGTAGCAGGCATCAGGCTGTCTAAGGCAAGGGAAAGGTGGCACTGATACAAGTGCTAGCATGCCAAGCCTTCCTCCTCACAGTGCTTCTCACACTGAGGAGATGCCATCGGGGTTGTCAGACTGCAGCTGTGACTGGCCTTTATATAAATACAGACTCACTAGCAGAGAAGATTGCTTGCACGCCCACCCACACACATGCACACACACACACAACGTAACTTGAACCTCAGAAAAAGACAGCACCTCATGGACAGACTCTCAGGGTGGGTACGTGGGAGAAGTACCCAGTTCTGCCACAGAAAATCTCCAAATAGGTGTGTGACAGCAGAAAACACCATCTTTTTTCTATTAATTATGTTTCTATTGCCATTTGAGAGCACTAAGGATCCAGAGGAGCATGACACTAGAGCACACAATGAGCTATGATGCTGCAGGTGAATTCATTTATCACTTTCTCTTGACTACTGTTTATCAGTTTACACTAAGCTAGGTTTAATAGCTTTTTCATACCCATATTTTTTTCCCCCAAAAATGTCAGTAATTCTTAATTTCAGCAGCCTTAAAAGTGTGCTTTGGAAAGATATTCCCTAACTTACAGAAAAACGTGCATGTAAGATCATTTTAGTATGCAGTTTAGTCATCTAAATTTTTATGGTCCTCTTCCTGTTTTCTTGCTGCTATACTCATTTCTATCTAATCTGCATAAACTATTTTTCATGTGTTATAGCTATCTTAGCCAACAGATGGTGCCATGTATAACATTTTTATGATATTGTATAACATAAAATTAAATATTACAGTTAAACTGTACATGTAATTACTTTGTTAGAAAAGAAATGTGAAATTGAAGTTCACAATAATAAATGCTTATCATAAAAATTAGACACAAGGAACAATAAGTGTTGAGAGTCATTGGTGAATGTTCATTTCAGCCAGCAGGTGGGGAAAGATGGAGTTGGATATGTAAATCTGGCTGTGGTGTCAATGCTACTGCTCTCGTACATGAGGATCTTTTGCAAAGTCAGGCCTTCAGGTTGGTAGATTTTAAGAACACTAAAATTATCCCTGTCTGTTCTGTTTCCTGCTCTCTGGGATTAATACACTTTATCTAAATTGAAACAGAAAGATGTAGTACACCATGGATACCCATACAACCGAAGCACGACCACTCCAGTAAATGAGAGATATGAAATGCAATTTTAATTAAAAACCACCAGTGTTGAGTACTACCAGTGTTTCACACTGTGCTAAAATTTCATCATCCAAACAGTGCAGTAAGTTTGCTGGTACTACTCATGTATGCAGAATTAATCATGTGCATAATGACATGCAGAACAGATTCTGTTTTCTGTGGGCCTGGTCTTTCTCTTTGTAAAAGGGTTGGGAGCTTTGCTGAATAAGGCATAACCAAGCCTACTGTGGTGAAGATATTTGAATTTCAACAAATAAGTATTATATAACTAAATAACTGATCATAAGTCACTCATTTCTGTATACTCAAATACCAACCTAAAAATTTATCCAACAATGTATTAGTCAAATATTATACGCCAACTCCACCATAGCATTCTGGTAAAGCTGTTATCAATATCACCTTCTGTAATCTTTTCTTTTTCCAAAAAAGATGTTTTTTGCAAATGTGGTGCTTTATTGAATTAGGCAACAGTTAATCCTATTTATCTGGTTGTAGCCATCTTGCTGAATTTAAGTTAATATTCATTTCAGTAAATATTCATTTAAAATACTTCCAGAAAATTTGGCTATTTTTACAACATAAAAAGCCAATTATAAACATTCTACATGGAAAAAAAAACATGTACTTAGTTCTTTACTGGAATGAGTTGTCAAAGACTTCATCACTGTGGAATCCCATTACTTTAACAGGGCACAGAATATGTTTCAGTGAACGCTAAAACAAGATGCCCTCAGTCTTACAAACACTGACAGTCAGGCCCTTGTTCACAAGAGTAGATGTAATTTTTTTCTAAATTTTGAAATCTCTTCATTTTCTTACAGGAATGGTTAAAGTTTGGGAAAGTGGTCTTCATTTTACAACTTCATAAAACTGAATTTCTGGTGACAATTGCTGAAAATACCTTAACTAGTTATACCACATCTCATTTTAGTCCCCTTTTGTTCATATAGTTATGTACAAAAGTAAGTACTCTGAATCATACAGTTGATCATTGCTGTTAAAGGAAGATTTAAAATGGTCATGCACAGTGTAGTTAACTAGTACAATAATAATTTTATATACTTACTGAAAAATATTTTTTTTAAAAAAAAAAGCAACTGCCTTTTTAGTCTGCTTATATATTTTATTGAATCTTATATTGATTAATAATTAGGGATAATAGAATACTGCAATAATTTGGCTGTATGCCAAGAGATTTTTGAACTGAAACTGAATTGCTGGTGTTTACTAGGCTGCTTAAGGAAAAATAGATTTTTTTTTTCTTTTTAAAAAGAAGAACAAAATTAACACTGTTTTTGAGTGAAAATGATGTCAACTTCAAACCACTTTCAGGATGGCCACACACAAAATGTTCAGAATTTCCTTCCATCTTTACCACTCCCTCACTTTCCTCTTGTGAGTGGGGCAGCACTAGGTTACTACTTTTCAACTATTTTAAATTATTCTGCCGCAGCCTTTAGTCCAGCTTATGTACAGTTTGTCGCAAAGAGCTCTCAGTGCTGCTTTCCTGTGAGGATTTGGAAACAAGGCAAGGACATTGGCTGCTGGTACTTAGGCTATATAATATTTCATTTCAACCTAGGTCAGTGAAAAAACTGTCTCTCTGGTATGGCTGGTGGGTGAGTGATAGCAGACTAGCTCTGGAATTGGACTATCCCATTTTGCCATAACTGGGCAGGAAATAGGGGTGGTGCAGTTATAAATGGAAAGAAGTGGGGAGAGCTTGGTCCTCAGCAGGATCATTCGGAGAATTGAATGCAGAAGCCTGGGAAGGGTGTCAGGAATAAAGCTTATGTGAAGCTGGTGGGTTTGTACAGGATGGTGTCACCTAAGTAACATTCTTTTTTTTTTTTTTCCAGCCTCAGTGGCATACTGCTATCCATCATCTGAATTACATATTGCACATTGTTAAGGTTTCAAATATTGCCATTGCTGCTGAGAGTCCTTTTTTTGTCCCTAGAGATTCTGGCTTTTAATTCATTGATTAATTACTTTGGAATATATCTAACTACACATCTACAATGCAGTCTTGCAGCTATTCAAGCATTCAAGCCAGTGGTAAAATGTTAACTAAAGTTGGAGAGGAAGGAGACACCAAACACATTGAATAGATCTACAAATACACTTGCAGAGTGCTAGCATTTGTATCTGTGTTTCAGCCAGCAGAGTAGCCCTGACTTAATTTCAGTATGAGTGTGCCTCGCCTCTGTGTTTAAACTGATAGCATCCATCTTACTTGCCCACTCACACTGTGGCTCAAGCCAGCTGTGCCCTTACTGTGTATTATTTGCCCTGTACGATTTCCAAGCCATCCGCAACAGACTCCTACCTCACCTAGGGCATTCTCTCTCTCTTCACTTCTCAGCACCTATGCTGAATTGGCATTATGGCTTTGTGTCCTGTCCCTGCTACTTGTGGCGTTTACTGGGGGGAAGGACATCAGCTCCAAGATCAGCTGCACTTGTTCTGCTGGGGCCAGATGCACCAAGAAAGGGAAGTCAGAAACACTTCCACTTCTACATTACCTTGCTAGCGGGAGCCTGAAGGTTAGCTATCTGCATTTGCTCTCACTTGACAGTGGCTTCAGGTCTCCCCCTTCTAGCCAGTTCAAGTGGAGGGGAGAGGTTAACCTCTACATTGGAGACCAAATAATGTCCCACATCTGGGAAGGCCCAGAATGAGTTCCTTCGGTGATCTGCTCATGGCTTTGTGACCAGGTAGGCCTGTGCTCAAGTGGCATAAGGAAATAAGTGCAGTACAAGTCACTTTTTAGTATAGTTACACGTTATAACAGATGATGCAGCATCCTCAATCACCACAAGGCATACACGCGATGTCAAGCCTCATCTAGTAACTCTGAGAGTTCATATCAGCATGACAGCACTGAGTGTCCCATGTAGGAGAGGGACCCACTAACTCCCATGCTCAGTGTGGGACCATTGCCAGAACTTGCACAGCCATTCTGTGCCCTTGTTCCCCTACTTTCATTCTTCCAGTCGTTTTGCCTTCTTCATGTTCATACAGGTCCCAGATTCCTTCATCTAAGAAAATAGCTATCAGGCTGGAATATACTGCTGGGTTATGCAAAGGTTTGTTAAGAGACTTTGAACTGAAAGTGTGGGCAGTCATCTGGGATGCATTTGTGTGTTTATTTGCAATATAGCTGTTTTCTGAGAAATGTTGCATACTGCCAAGAACTGTCCACCACCTGAGTTGCTCTAACTACATTATTTCCTAGGTACATATTGAGGTCACTGCTATAAGATTGTCCTGACTTTCACAGGGAAAGAAAGCCTTTGCCCTTGGAAGACATGAACAGAGTTTTATTGTTATTACAAGATTTTCTTATTAAATGGCAGTCTACATGAATAGATGTTCAATGATTCTGATGGTAGAGAGGATTGCCTTAATGAGGAAAGGTCTTAGTTACGACTGCCATTCCTCATTACATCATCTTGTTGGACCCTAACAGGGGCACAGACAGGAAAAATCACAGGATATCTTGAATTTCCTGTAAGCTGGATATGAATTGTCAGCAACATTAATTCACAACACCATTGCTTTGTCAAAGTTAGTTATATGTCCTATTGTGTTGAGAATATTTGACTGATGTGGTTGCCTCTATAATTAGGAGCCTGTCACATTTCAATTACATATTCATACCACTTTTCCAAAGGTTTATAAATCAGATGAACTCCCTCCAGGCTGAAATGTGCCATGATAATTAGTGTGGGGACAATTTTGTTTGTGTGCTGTTGTCCATTACTTTGCTACAGGATTATTGTAGAAATAAGGTAGGCTCATGTTTGATTCATACCTTTAAGAAAGACCTTATTTCAACAAAAAATGAGGGTTGGTATTTTCACAGTGTTGGCTTAACCATCTTCTCTTGGAAGACACTGAAAGTTTTACCATTGGTTTCATTGTCACAACAACATCCTGGCAATTCTAAGTACTTTCAAAAAGACACTCGCAATATAAAAGTGCTATATTTCATAAGACTAAATAATATTATCTCAATGAAAGGATGAAGGAAAAAAAAGGGGATCAAACTTTAAAGTGTCTTATTTGTGAACTCCATTCTCAGTAACAGTTCTTAGCAAACATATATCGTGTCAACGTACAATGTAAAACAGTTGAAGAAGTTGCAATTTCTATTAATTAGAAATGCATTTTTGGAGATTGTTTGTGGAGGAAGAACAGTTAATGCTTTTAATTTAATTCCTCAAGTAAGAGTCTTTAGGAAAGAACAATTATGGTGTCCAAGAAAACCTTAAAAACATGCAGTGATGCACAGATGTGCTGTGAAATTCTTAAAATGTGAGCTAACTTTAAGAAGATCCTCACTGAATATTAAACAACCTTGGAAACTGCTGCCCAGAAATAGCATTTTATTCTCTGTTCTTGGTGTGGGGGTGCAGTGCTGAGAGCTTGTTTTATCAGAAAAAAGGCAGTTGTCATTTTTTTCAGACTAATTAATTTAACTTTACAGGTAAGTTAGGCTACCGGATTTGTATATGTATGGGTTGTTATTAGACAGGGACTGATGTTTGCAAGGCCGTGTCATGCAGACTAAAGACTCTTTAAAAGTTTGCCTGTATTAATCCATAAATATTGGAATAAATAAAGGTATAGTCTGGGTGGCATTTGCTTGTCCCAGTAGGCAATGCACTAGGGATGGCTTTTTCTGCACGCAGCTCAGCTGCCTTCAGTGACATCCTTTCTCTCTGGGGACAGCATTTTACTGGCAATGCAAGGAGACAGGATAAGCAGGTATGGGAAAAAAGTGCGGTGAGAAAACATATGCAAATATACTGAAATTCTGTTTTCATGCTAGCAATCCAAACAGAAACTGTGGAGAAGGGTGGGCTTTTTTGCTTCTCACATGAATGGAAGCCATATTTTCAATCAACAACATTTTTCTTTCAGCAGATTGTCATTACTGTTAAGCATAGAAAATTTGTGAATGTAGAGGAAACTGGAGCAGGGGAGCTGTGAGGCTGATTAGTTTAACAGCGTTAATTTTCTAATAGGTGCCATAGGTAGGACCTAATGATGCCTCTGTCCTGGGCATAGCACAGTATATTTTATAGGACTAGGGCATGCTATTTAACCACTAGTACATTTCCCTTTGTGATTTTCTTCTAGCTGTCTAGTACTTGCTGAGCCAGTGCCTCTGCATGGTTTGAGAGATAGCCTAGGGTACAGGGTGGTCTCTATGGGCAGTTGGATGCGGCCAGCCTAATTTTCTGGAAAGAAAAAGAACTCAAGTATACATAGATGAGTGATGCTAGACCCTAGTCCCTGCAGGCCAGAAAGTGAGCCCTGGTCTATTTTTTTTACTGGAATGGGCATAATCAACAATACCAAAATCATAGAGCTAAATACCAGGCAGAATTAAGAAGGAGAGGAGGGAGATCACCGTTCAGAAATCACCTCATTCAGGAGAGTACAAAAGCATGTACTTATGCTCTTCTGGAGATCAGAATGTACTGAAGTCCCACTTAAATTTAAGTACTTGCTTAAGCGTACCATCTAAAATAAGATTTTTCTTTCAAATCAAGCCATATTATAAGGACAATTGAAACTTTGCAGTTTCTATTGGACTAATTATGGAAATCAGGATTTCTCATGCAATGTTTGTATTTCTCCATGTGTAGGTTGTCTATTAGTCCTTTAAAACCCAAAAAGCTTTAAAATCAGAGAGGAATAGATACCTTGTACCACTCCCTGACATCCTGTTAACAAGCAGGAGGAAAAAAAAAAGGATTAATTTTAAAATTTCCTGGTTTTGGTTCTGTAACTGAGAATTTCTTCAAACTTAATTAATATAAGTATAGTTTTATTTGCATTGAAAGACAGTAAAATATTTATTAATGTTGCTAAAATTTCAAACTTAGCTGTAAAAAGTTAAATTCTTAGGTGAATAGTTACTTGGCTTGACCTTCATCTCTACTGTGTCTTCTTCCCACTAGCTTCCACCAGTTGTCAGTGAGCTTGCTTTTTCATAACTTCTTTGGATAATTACTAGTAGTATTGCAAAATTTCCTTGCTAATTTTCAATATTGTTTCTTCAATTTAGACAAGTTGAGGGTTTTTTTAAATAACCTCCACACACACACCTAGAGTGTACATATGCTGAGTGTTGTACTGCTGTTTATTTTACAAGTGCAAATTTTTAGTGCCTGCATGTGCAAACATGTCTGTATGTGTAACGCAGCCTGAGATCTGTTCCCAGAAGCTTAGCAGAAGTCTTCTCTTTGTTCAAAAATAAATGAGCAGAATCTCGACAGCAGCCAGTGACTACCTAATAAGAGTGCCAAATAACTGAGCTGTCACCTGGAGAGACAGGTTTCAGTTCTCCAAAACAAAGGTGGTTGACTCCTCTGACATGTTTAAATGTATTCTAGCTCACAGGGATCAGTTTATGGTGCCTCAGTCACCTCCGCCAGAAGCAGTGCCTCCACTAGACCAGGCTATGGTGTGCCAATCTCCTTGAGTTCCCACAAAACCACCCCTATCAGAGACTGGTGCCACAGCCAGGGGTTCCTCTACTTAGACCATGGGACTCACTTTGAGAAACTTGGTCTACTGGGGGCTGACGGGGTCCATCTGTCAGAGAAGGGGAAGAGCATCTTCAGCCATAGGCTTGCCAAGCTGGTGAAGAGGGCTTTAAACTAGAGATGCCAGGGGAGGGGAACCTAAATCCATCCCAATCCTACCAGTTTGATGCCAGGGCCAGCAATAGATGCCCAGAGCCTGGAGGAGGAACACAGGTCAGCAGGAGAGCGCCTGAAGGCCAGCACAAAGGAACTCCAGCCACCACAGACAGTAAGCCAGCTTCATAGGGGGCCCAACTTAGATGCCTCTATGCAAACGCACGTAGCATGGGGAATAAACAAGAGGAGTTAGAAACATGCGCACGCCTGCAGGGCTACAACTTTACTGGCATCACGGAAACGTGGTGGGATGGCTCTTATGATTGGAGTGTTGGGATGGAGGGGTACAGGCTTTTTAGGAAGGACAGGCAGGGGAGACAAGGAGGGGGTGTTGCCCTCTGTGTCAGTGACCATCTGGAGTGCATGGAGCTCTGCCTGGGGATGGATGAGGAGCCGACTGAGAGCTATTTCAGGAAATATATTGCTTACAAACTGTGTGATACATCTGTTCCTTTGTGTAATTTCTGTTGAGAGTTAGGCTGCAATAGAACATCTAAAGCACATGGCATTATCAGTGTTAAAATTCTAGCACAGCAACAGTACTGCTTATGCTAGATGCTGTACAAATACTCAGATAGGCATGATTCTGATTTCAACTCTCTACAATTATCTTAAAAAGAAGATAAAATGAGTAAGTAGGGCAAGCAATCGCTGGAAGCAAGTAGGAATTTAAAAAACAAACAAACAAGGTTATGTCTAATATTTTACCAGAAAAAAACACAGGATAAAAGCAAAGACTAATCAAACTTCCTTTAGGGGTGTTTTTCCTGCCTCTGACTTTGACTCTAAAGTTATCCAGCCTCAGTATATATATTCTTGTCAGCTCTGTCTTGCTAGTCAATTCCCTTGGCCTTGACTCGGGGCCTTAATGTTGGCGTTTTTACACTGTAGCTAATGCAAAAAAAAAAAAAAAAAAAGAAAACATAAAAGGCACTGGCAGAATTATTTTCTTTGAACCCATCAGTTATGATGGGTGGAGGCCTTGAGTGCTTAGAGAAGTCAAGACTCACATTTATTACAGGTAGTGATGATTTCAGTAGATATATTGTTCACAAGGGTGCCAAAGGCCTAGAGGAAGCAGCTGCACGAAGCAGTCCAGGCCTGTCCTGCTTCCGAACAATGGTTCACAGGCTCCTTGTAGAAAGGATTTTATGGGACAAAGAGATTGGTCTTCCTTGAAAGGTACAGGTAATGATAGAAAGACACTTATTTTGCAAGCTTTAGAGAAACCATGCCAGAAAACAAAAGGAATGTCAGATGAAGAAACCAGATTGTTTACAAATGAAAGAGCTGTTGATGGCTGGTGTTGGTGAGCCAGCCCAAGCTCTGGTCCTGGACTCAGAAGTGGTTTCTGTGTCTTTCTGTGGTATGCGAGTAGCTTGTTCTGCATTTAACTTCAGTTTTGAGGTTTGAATTTTGGAGTGGGAAATCTGTACATGAGAAATGTAAAATAGTTATACATTGGACCCTATAGGCCCCATGTCCTGTTTCTAATTTACTTGCAATTCAAAATTGTAGTTTTATGATTACTTTAATGTGACAGCTGCAAATGGGTGATTCTGCCTTTGTCTATGTTTCCCTCTTCTCTTCTCTGCCAAGAGGTGAATTGGGTCAAGGAAGTGACTTGGCTGAAATTAACTTTATTAAAAAAATGCCTTTTTTTTTCCCTGCAAAAAGGAAGGAAGGAGACTGTATGGCCAGGGAAACAGCAATACCAGCCCATTTGCTGGCAGCCTGCACTTAATCACAGAATGGTTGAGGTTGGCAGGGACCTCTGGAGATCATCTGGTCCAAGCCCCCTGCTCAAGCAGGGACACCTAGAGCC
>NW_008824185.1:473403-473715 GCF_000699105.1 Pygoscelis adeliae
GGATTGAGAGCAGCCCTGCCGAGAAGGACTTGGGGGTACTGGTGGATGAAAAGCTGGACATGAGCCAGCAATGTGCGCTCGCAGCCCAGAAGGCCAATCGTATCCTGGGCTGCATCCAAAGAAGCGTGGCCAGCAGGTCGAGGGAGGAGATTCTGCCCCTCTACTGTGCCCTGGTAAACCCCACCTGGAGTACTGCATCCAGCTCTGGAGAACTCAGCATAAGAAAGACACAGACCTGTTGGAATGGGTCCAGAAGAGGGCCACAAAAATGATCAGGGGGATGGAACACCTCTCCTATGAAGAAAGGCTGAG
>NW_008824185.1:473900-494281 GCF_000699105.1 Pygoscelis adeliae
GGTTGCCCAGAGAGGTGGTGGATGCCCCATGCCTGGAAACATTCCAGGTCAGGTTGGATGGGGCTCTGAGCAACCTGATCTAGTTGAAGATGTCCCTGCCCACGGCAGGGGGGTTGGACTAGATGACCTTTAGAGGTCCCTTCCAACCCAAACTATGCTATGATTCTATGATTCTAAGTTTGTCCAGCCGTTTTGTAGCCAGAGCCTGTCTCTCCTACCTGAGACACCTTCCAGAATGCATAGAGCAATGCTGATCACACACCAATTACTTTAAGGGTGACAACATCCCAGAGCTCTCTGAGCTGTCACAGAAAGGATCTGCCAGGAGCAACCTAATGGGAATGTCTCTAGTCAAATACCTTGAGGACTGCTGACAAAACTACAGCTAGCGTGGGCAGGTTTCTGGCACCTATTTTCTACTATCACCTAAAGATTAGCTATGAGACCTGTGGTGGCTGTTTTGTAACCAAATGAAAGAGCATGAATAATCAGGTACCATTAGACTGTATTGCCACTGTATGTGACATTGCAGTAACACAAAAGCGCTGGGAAGTTTTGCATTCCTATGCCACCCACTGCAAAACAGACCAAGAAAAAGAAAGAAAAATCAAGAAAGGGAAACTAAAGTGCTGAATTTCATAATGTTTCCCAGCTGGGACTAAAAGAGAAAACACATTATTTAACTGATGGTCTAAAAGAACAGTAGATTTTTTTAAAAAATTCATTTTCATTATTTTTTGCAAAGCTCACAGTATAGTTCAAAATACAACATTGTTTCCCCTCAGTTACAATTTGAAACGTGGTATTGCAAACATTTTAGCACTTACAGAGCTTTCAAGCATCCTGTTGATGCAGAGGGCAGAGATATATCTAATACAGAAAGCATTTGAACAGAACAAGTCTAATCTCTATTTATGCAATATTCCAAAAGACAATGTTCTTGTTGTTGCAGGGAAATAAAGTCAGCAGCCTGGCCATTTTAACTTCTAGCTTTAGCTACAGAAGTAATGATATATTTAACAACCAAACAACTCAGCACAAAACTGTAACTTAGTTAACTTCAATATAAATTATATATTTGAACTGAGTTAGGAAAGCACTTAAGGTGGTGTTGACTTAACAGGACAATATTAAGTCATTATAACACATCTCTGGAAATACTGAGAGAAGTACTTACTGTTATACGTTCCATTCAGAGTTTTCAGTAATGACAATCACAGTGGTAAACATTCTTCTTGGCACTAAAAGCTCCATATTTTCCTGTTAATGATGAATGTGTTGTGAAAGTATTGGTACCACTTCAGTGCCTTCCATTTTAATTTAGCAAGAAAATGTACAAATTTTCTTTGAGAATTGAGTGGCTTTGCTAAAGGTCCCATGCATAATCTGTACGTCTACTTTACACCTGGCTGACATGAGAAGGTCTGAAGGGCAGAAGGAAAATAATATATCCTTCCTTAAAAGTATGGCTTGAACTATATTTATACAGAGATTTCTGGAAATGTTTGGTCTTGCTATGATTTCACACTAACATTGATATACTTCATTCTGTGTAGTTATTCTTGAAGTATACTGGACTGAATTCAGAGTTAGACATTATTTTTCCATCTCTGTTGCCTGCTGCAGTCGCTATTAATGTTTATGAACCACATCTGCTATTTAGAAAAACTATCCCAACAGATGTACAGGATCAGTTAATACATAAAAACTTGCTCAGATTTCTCTAGTTCAACCACTCTGGAAAAAAAAAATGGAAAAAAAAAATTTACAGTTTTCCCACAAAAGTTGCAGAGCCAACTTGTATGATACTTTGGATTTGTTTGTGTATTATCTCTCTTCCATTCTTCTGACACGTCATGTGCTTCAGGAACAATGTCTGTATGGCATTTTTACACTGTGTCCATTGAGGGGGGGCAGAATTTAACTCCATTTGTTTCTTCTGTGAGTCACTCTTGTACTGTCCAAGTTACTGAAAAGCAAAATTGAGATAATGAAAGCAAGGTTGTGCTTTCATTATCCCCCTCACTCTTAAATTTTTACTTCGGTAATTTAAACAAAACCCACACCTAAGTTGCTGTCATCATCCTCTGGAGTTTTTATATTACATGTCTAGTAACTCCAAGGGATCCCTCATTTTTGTTACATACAGTTGTTCTTTCAATAGGTATATAACAGTTAGGCAGTTGTCCTGAGAAAAGTATTTGGTTTCTATCATGATATTTTACCTTTCTAATATGGCTACAAGTTTTGGTTCATACTAGCTTTTCAGTAAATACATTTGCCCTTTTTATTTAATCTGAATATGGTTCAAGTAGTCTAAATGTATGCAGCTTTCACTCACATAAGAAAACGGACTTCACGGTTTAGCTATAGAAGTGAAGGAAAACTGCCAGTAGATTAAAAGAACTTCTGCTTCATCTGGCATTTAAGCTTCCTCCTATGGCTTTTTAGGATATTAATACGTTTACAGTTTTACAAAGAGAAGAAATGCAAAGGCCTAAGTTTGCATATCATGCAAATTAAAAAGAAACACAATTTGATCAATCTCTTTGAACAGCAATTGGCTGCTGATTGCAAATTCCCTCACAGCAGTAATATATTACTTTATTGAGATACCTGCTTATCAGAATGTTAAAAAGATTAAAAAAAAAAAATTCCTCCCCTGCCTCTATTTCTCTATTCTTCTGACATGTCAAGTGTGAAGGAAACTTCACCTAAAAAATTCATTAGTTAAGTTCTCTTCACCAAATAGAAGTGTCTATCTTCAGTCTGCAACCAAAATGGGAAATATCCATTGCAGTTACAATGTTCACAGATTGACTGCTGGCTGGTGGATTGTCCAAAATATTGATGTCACGCATATTATTGGGAAATTTAAAAGTAATTTGTTCTGATATATGCTTTCAAAGTTATGAGTTATTGGGGTTTTTTACAATAAATAAAACTGATTTTGTAACCTAGAAATTTTAAGGTGACAGATTATTGAGCAAAAGTACAACACACAATATTCCTGCAGCAAAGTGCACAAGTTTCAAAACTCTACCTCATACTCATCAAGTGTTTGGCTTATATGAATTTCCTGATGAATGTTATAAACCATACATATAATTTGCTGAATAAACTGCTGGTGTTTTATTCTACCGGTTCAATTACTCAGTGAAGATTTTCCAAAGACAAGGACCTTTACCAAGCTTATCAGACATCCATGTAGAGAGGTTATGGTCCTAAAAGTGCCCTTATTCTTCATTCAGAACAGTTTCTGGAGACTTTAGGACTTTGAAATTCAAAGGTATGGAAATGAGAGATATTGTTCATGATAAGAGATAGTTATAAAGCTGAAAGTTGTAACTCAGATCCTTGACTACCCATAAAACAAAGTGAGCTTGCCTCCAACAAACATTTACAAAATCACAGAAATTTTCAGTGAGGCTTCTCTCAATTTGTCTAACGCTGTTATTTACAATGTTCCATGGGATTATTTTGTTAGTGACTGAAGTTATGCCCGTGTTACTGCCTTGATATTAATTACCTGCATCTTTTACCACATTCACATTCTCAAACTTCCCTTTTTCTCTCTGTTGTCAACATCAAGAACTTATAAACACCTTGCTAAAATATCCAGCATTTGAGTCAGCATTTGGTTCTTGGCCAATTTTGACAGTTTAATAAATGGCTTGCATTAAGCCATTGTAACTGGACATGCAGTGCTTGCCACAATCTGGAAGCAGCTCAAACCATTCAGTGCATAACTAATCCTTGTAAGTAGACAGACATAAAGACATGGTGGAAAAAGACCAAAATGCTACACAGACATGTCTTTGGCAAAACACATGGGAGCCTGTAGATACCTTTTATAGAGTTGGGAATTAAACTGAAGAAATGTGATATTTGGAAGGAGAATGTGCCCCCCGCCCTTCCCCAGCCCTTCTGCATACAGAGCCCCAGGGAGGGATGTGGATATGTTCTCCCAGCCTGCCAAATTTCATCCACTGATGTTTGGTAGTCTGCTTGCCTTGAAATAGGATGGGTGTGGGGCCCTGCAGAGAAGGGGTCACTCTCTTATACATTGACCAAGTCTATTATCTTGTCATTGAAATTTAACTCACCTCAGCTAAATGTTGGATAGCAGAGTGCATCTACAAAGATCAAGTGAAACACCTCAATATTACAGATAAACATATTTAGCTAATTATGCATAGCAATCCATATTCCACACATAAATTCTTGCTGTCTAATATATGTCAGTCCTGGTCTGGGAAAACAGAAACAGGTTGGCATTATATTTTTCTGAGAAATATATGAAATACCAAGGAAGAACTGGTCTGGATGATTCATCTGCTCCTGCCAAGGGGTCGCCGCTTCTACAGGAAGGTCTTGCTCTGTGCCAGTGCCAAATCACTGGCGTCGCCTCCACTTACACCTGTTGACACACATGTGCCAAAAATATAAAATCCAAGACAAAAAGGTGTAGAAAAGTAAGTGAATGTAGGTGCTACTGACTGCCAGCAAGACAGGTTGTATTGCAGCTGGTGGATGGAAAAGTCATTAAAACCTGTTTGAGTGTCATTAAATACAGTATGTAACTTGAGAGCACAGCCTGCCATCACTCTGTGTGCAGACAATCGATCCACTGTCGAGATAGTCCAAGCAGGGACTTGGCTGAGCTGCAGGCAGGGGTACAACAGAGTTTAAGGCACACACTGTGTGCTTTCCCCAAGAAGTTGTCAACTGGTGGAAGACGCATAGCCATGGATGGTAAGGATGCCAAAGCAGGACAAGGAAGATGAGAGCTGGGCTGAATTTCACATTTCATACCTCAGTGAACATGTTGAGATGAGAACGGTATTACTTTGCAAATAAAACCCCAGTCCAGAAAAGGTTTGAGCATATGATTTACAAGTGCCAAATAATCCTAGTAAATACCCTGATAATAGTAGTAAAATTAAATATGACTCATTTGAAGGAAAGGGGCCTTGGTAAAATAACGGATGGATGCTTCTAAAGCAAGGATATACATTTACAAAGGTGAACAGTTTGATGTCAAAACAATGATGCTGTGGTAAAATACAGTATTTCCACTGACAAATATAGTTCACCAAAAAAAAGTTACAAAGAACCATCTATGAATAATGTCAGAATTGCCCTTAATTTGATTCAGGGGAAAAAAAAAATGAAGTGGATTTTTTTGAGAATGTCTTATTTATTTTGAAAATTTCTTTCATTTTCTAGATGTTTTGGAAAAATTACCAAAAAGCTGTAAAGTACTTGTTCATACCTACCAGTTAGTAACATCTCTTTTTTCTATTGTTTTCCCTTTCCTTGAGGAACTATTACACAATTTTAATTTACTGAAACAGTAAACCACAAGCAGATTTTGTGGACTGTGAGGAAAAAATTAAATACAAGTTAATTTGCAAACATTTATGCAAGGATTTTGATGGGAAAAAATATGGTCATGCAGTCAAACAAAAATATATGTGATGTTTCTTTCTAAATCAGATTAACTCAAATTCAGAATACTGAGCATCCACAATTAATTTTGTAAGACTAATTTAGAGATTTAAATTATTTTTGGTGCATAATTTGATGTATCATTTAACAATCATAATTCCATATAGGAAAGTTAAGAAAAATAGCTGTACAAAATCTGAGTTTTCAGGAATTGTCATCTGATGCAGTCATAGAAAATATTTGTCCAGTTTTGATTTTTATTATACTTACTGCTTTCTGAATAACAGTCAACTGATCCTACAAGCTACTTTTTTAAGTCATTAATCCTATAAGACCATAAGTAATTAACAAGTACACATGAGAGAAGTAAATATTATCGATGACTGTTAAGCAACTTACAAGGTCTATAGATATGCAAAAGGAAAGCAGATTTGTCAAGATGTGATATCGAATACTAGATATTTTTTTCTGGACTCAATGCACTATCTTTGCTCATTTTCAGTAGTAAATGCTTAATTACTTGTTGCAGAAATGCCTCTTAGTGTGAGGGGAGAGAAGATGGAGATAGAATAAACCTCGCCAACAGCAAATTAGTAGCCCATCAAAGGACTGACAATTATGTATCTAGGAAGATATCCCTGTGTGAGACAAAAAAGTAGAAATGGGGCTGTTGTACACCGGGATCTCACCATCAGGAGGCTTTCATTTGTTCTCATGGCAGAGGTCAGAGATAATCTTGTTGTGCTGGATAACTGTAAGGTGGCTCATCAGCTTGAAATACTGTGAATGCAGTGATGCTTCGTTTGCCCTAGATTTTACTTAAGCCTAAATATGTGTCACTAATTTTATTTTATGAATCTGTTTCTGTAAAACTGCAAACATGTTACTTCTGTTGTTAACTAAGCCCACCTTTAGGTATAAACACAAGGTTCATCACCCCTGTCAGCCAAATTCTTGTTTTCAATGAAAGAACTTGTATAAACAGTGCAAGACCAATTCCTTTTCCTAGCAAATGGCACATTCACACTCATCCCGTAGCTTAAAACTTCCCTCTAGGCGATTGCTGTCTGAGGAGTGGGACCTGGTGCCCCTCAGATGGCTCAGGAATGTGCACAGGGGGTGGCTCATGCCGGTGGGTTCCAGGGATGGGACCTACGTGGGGATCCTGAAGTCGTACCACAGTATGGTGCACAGGCAAAATGGTTGTCAGCCTCTGAGGCCAGCTATTGCTCAGACACTTAATAATAACCTCCAACTAACAATTAAAAAAATGTGGATCAGAAACCCTGCTCTAAGGATCATCCTTCCTCAGTCAGGAGATAGAAGTAGCCCTTTGGTGTGCATGACAGCAAATAATCACAAAACAGTTCCAGTACCTGGAGTACTGATATCTCTCTATAACACAACTATTAAGTAATTTTTCTTTATTCACTAAGCAGCCCTAGAGTACACATGAACATGGTGTACTTTGGAACTGAAATTTACTATCTATTTCTTCAAAAATTTGGCATGAAATAGGCCAAAGAAATAATGGTGTGCTTGACAAGTGATCTTTAAAAACATTTTCTGAAGCTGTTCTTTTTCCAGCAACCTTTTCACATTTGATTAATATTCCTTCCTGTTTTCTGGTTCAGAACATTGCTTCTTTGAGCTGTATTGGATCTAAATCTGAAAGTAAAAAACAAAAAACAAAAAACAAAAACAACCTTTTAATCCTAGGAAAACTGCCTCTTCATTATTTCCATATCTTGGGCTTATCTTGTAGGTTTTCAAGGCACAATAAAACTATGTATTTTTTGCATATGATGCAAGAAAAAGAAAGGAAAAAGAAACTAAAGTTTTTCAAGATAAACTTGCTTTGCAGCTAAACACTTTGCAGCCGTCCCAAACACAGCAGGTCAAATATTCTTGGATTATGTTCAGCTCTCTATGAGAGCATAAGAGTTCATTCAAAATACTCTGTAAATGAAAACAAAAGACAAATTCATTTAAAAGGGATCACACAATTTCCCTTCGTTAAAGCCATGTATTAATAACCCACAGAAAATGTTGAATCTGTTTTAGTAAAATATCTTACACTTTTCCCCACTGGAGACATTAACAATACTATTCCAAACATTTGTGGATTAGGCTGATATGATCTTTCAGTTACCTGGAAATGTCTTGGGCACAGTGGATTGTCTACATATATCATTTGGGAGATAAAATGCTGTATGGCTACAAAAAGCTTATTGCGAGCCCCAGGATGAGCTCTCACATGGTTCTGAGATGCAGTCCAAATAGGAAGGTGGTGTCTAGGAATGTGTGGAGTTTCCATAAGAAGTGTCCTAACTTACTTGTTTGAATTAAATCAAGTGCTCTAAACACCGTACTTTGTACTGCAGTAATAGCAGAGCTATAACGTCCAAACAGCCACACCCACAAACACACACACAAAGTGTGCTTGCTTGTTTGTTTTCGTATTTAAGGGCACTTTTTTTCCAGAGGGATGTATTATGGCTTAGGACAAAAATGTATGCTGAAGAGCATTGCTGTTAGAAGTAAGCCACATCTTTTTACGGAGCCTCAAGAGTTGGGGATTGGTGTCATAAGCATGAAGAAAGCGGAGGAGAAAGCAGTGAGCAGAGGAGCAGTGGGCGGGCTGTCTGCTCTGCTCTGGGCAGGCAGTGTGGAGGACCAACAGGAGCTCAGAGTTGGAGGCAGGAGGGATGGGGGAGACCAACAGGCCCCTCATAAGGGCGGGCAAGAGACTGCTGCGGCGATGCCAACACAGAGGTCAGGCCGGGGCACTGATGCTCACCTGGGCACCAGGCTTTGCCTGCAGTGAATTGCTGTGGTTATTTACTGCAGAGCCCACCTCCTGTCCAGAAGTAGGCTGTCCCTGGCTGAGGGACATGGCAATTGATTGCTCTCACTAATGCAGTTGAGTCTGAGGGAAACAAGTTTCATTCACAGATCAATATCAAGTTTTCCAAGCTGGCAGTCAATAATAGAAATCTCTTTTTTTGTTGTTGTTGCCTTGTGAACTGAAAAATTTTAATATAGAAATAATTGATAGGATCCACACACAAAATGTTATATCATTTTAACAGCTCCTTCTGTGGAATAACCATACTCTAAGGTACCCTTGCTCTTAGACAACTCAGATTCCCAAAGACCTACTTTCTATTATGAAAAAATAAATACCTTTGGAAAGATTTAATTTTCCCATGATACCTTACTTCCATGCATCAGAATAGAAGCTGGTCCATATAAGGCAATTTCTTCAGTAATAGATGAGATGGAGTAATGAAAAAAAGGAATTAATGCTTCCTTTGTTAGTTATCTATTTTACTACATATCTGAAGGATTACAAGTAATTGTAATAAATGGTTTGTTGGTGACTGTTGTCTTTGTTGTTTTGGACAACTGTATGGAATACAAAAAAGCCCTGATAGTGGAAAACATTTACATTTGATTTGGTAGCTTTCTGTCACTCCTAGTTTAATCAGCCTTCAAAAACCTCTTTAAATGTGCTGGGCTTTTTAAAAAAAAACTATTTAAAAAAATAATTTGCAATGAAAAACCAGACACAGTAAATAAAGCAGCATTTATGCAAACTTCCAAAATGAAACTATGTTTACTGCAATCTTTTATAAATATTTATGATACTAATTACAGAACTCGTCCTAGTTTGCCAGAGAGTGGGGTAACCAAAACTCATTAGAAAAATAGTAGTAAGTAGTATCTTATTATAGCTATAAACTAACATTGTGGTAATATGCAAAAGGTCTTACCTTAAACATTTTTATATAAATTATCTGCTGAAGTAATAAATGAAAGGAAAGCACAATGCATAAAAGCAGATGTAAACTCTACATCCTAATATTTCACAAGGCTCAGTTAATAATTTCTATTGCGCTTTGTGAAGAGGCATTCATACATCATACTTCTACTTGCTCTGAGTTACACTTGGACTATCCCAGCTTTGCATTAAAGCTTCCTTCTTCTGACAGCAGCCATCATTAATCACTGGGATTTAAAAAAAAAAAAAAAAAAACAAAACAAAAACAACAAGGCTTGCAATGTGAGTTACTGGCATTGGACTGAGTGTATTGGCTTGTTTGTTTAGCAACTCAAATGAATAACTTCCTTGACTCTGTCACTCCTTGACATAGGCTGCCATTGATTTTTTCATTCACTGCTTTTGCTTTTAAGGAACTTTTGTTCCCTGCCTCATCAGATTTGATCCAGAACTTACTGGTGTGAAAAGAAATTGCTCCTTCAACTTCAATGGGCATTGGAAAAGACTCAGGTTGAGACTTCTTATACATTTTAAAATAATTTCTCTCTTGCTTTTCTACACTGCTATAATTCAGGAGTTTTTCCATTATATTTAGTGATGACTGAACTCTGTATAAAAGATAATATGCCCATATAAAATATAATGTGTCCATGGAAAATTTGACGAGTCCTTCTCGTGTTTGAATTCAGCAGGCGTCAGCTGAAGTTAGGCATTAATCACACCAATACATATGTAAGGAGCATTTCCATAGGAGTATGTAGAGGACCAAAATTAGTCTTATCTTCAGTCTCTGGGCAGCTCCCAAGACTCTAAGGAGATGGAGAGGAGGATTCTGGGATTTATAAAATATCATCCAAATGAGAGGGTTTTATAACAGCATCTCCAGAGATGAGGAAGGCTGAAAGAGAAACAGTCCTTTAAGAGAACATTAGCACAGAGAAAGGACATTTACATACTTTAAAATTGCATTTAAAACTTTTTTACATCCCTCTAATACTTCTCTATTCTTAACTGTCCATCTGGATGTGCACTGGGCATGGCTCTATCTGTGTTGTGTCAGATATCCACTAAGGAAATGTCAGGCTACGTCCTTCCAGGGTAAGAAACCAGTTGTTAACAAGTTTACTGTTACTGTTTGCTGTAACGAAAAAGAAGTAGATTGTGCATTGTAATAGATGAATGGTTGTTTAAGGTCTTCACAGTTGTTGTTAAAGCTCTGTGTAATGCCCACACATGATCCCATGGAAACAGTGAGATTAAATCTCAGCCAGTCTGGCTCCATTACTATGTGGATGGTGAAGATATGTGATGCAGCCTAATAGTTTCTCTACTTCAGGAGTGGTGCTATAGCAAGACGCTTGCAGAGTCCCACCTGTAGATTTCCCTCCAATCAGATTTCCCTCTGACTTAAATTCCCCTGGGAATCTCAAATATTTTTCTTAGTCATTTTATGGTATAGGTCAAACTAAAAAATCTGTTAGATAGAAGGAAAAGGGAAGTCTCCCTTAAAACCCAAATACAGACAGCATACACCCTCATTGTTCTTCAGGGAGGGTAAATGGGATGCAGCAGTATAAAAGGGTTGAAAGAGCCATTGTTCTACCTGGAAGAATCAATACAGCTTTTCTCTACAAGAACTGCCACAATGTTTTATCACTGAGCACAAATGAATCTAGAGGTGCCTCAGCCCCCTGGGCCGGGCAGCAGGTCAATGCAATGCTGTCTGTAAGAGGGATGCAGCACCCTGTCTCCACCTCAGGGCTTCTTCCTCAAGCGACCAACAGGCACCCAGCCCCGCTGGCTGCCTGTGCTGACTCCCAGCCTGCAAGTCCCTGCCCCAGGACTGCAAACTGCAGGTACCTCTCCTCCACGATTTGTCCTTCCAGGCCTGCCACCCAGCTCTGCACACAGCTGCTGTAGCACAGGTTGTCTTCTGGCCACTCAGCCACAAGCATCCTTAGATTGCAAGTCTTGGTTTATGTTTGTTGGAAAATATCGGAATAAGGTAGCACATTCCTAGGAACTGCAATGCTGCTGTGAGCCCTAGTGCATCTCTTTGCATGTGAAAAAATTCTGTTTGATGTAACAGGAGCAGTTACTAGGAAGCAAATTGCATTTTAGAAATTCATCTTATCTCTTTAGGAACTTTGAGCTCTGAGTACTTTAAGAATTACTAGAAATTATTTCTTTATTATACCTGAGACATCTGAAAGTTACTTTCCTTCCCTACTGTTTCCCAGTTATCAGTTTTCAATTCATTATGACAGTGTGCGTTTGGTAATTCATATTATTCAGTACTGCTGTGTAAATCCACAGAGAGGTGCTAGCAATTTTATGGTGGTTTATACTGCAGCCAGCAATAGAGAGAGACAACAGAGAAAGGTGTAGAATTGGCTATTAAGGATGATTGAATGGTTAAAGCTATCACCCAAGCTGTGATGCTAGAAATCAATACTTGACATGGTGATTTCAAATCCAGTAGATAAAGACACAATAATTGCTGTATCAAGTACAAATACAAAGGAGGCTCCAGAATACCCTCCAGTACCACCCCGAGACTGACCAGTGGATAGTTGTGCTAGGAGAAATCTGAAGTTCAGAGGTAGGAAAAGGTGTGTAAAATGGCATGCTCTGTAAGAAGAGTCCATCCACAGGTTTTGCACAATTCACCTCTCTGCAGCCTGCAAGCTTTCTCATCTATGAATAAAGAGCTCTTGTTTCTGCATAGCAAAAGTGCCGTGGTACAACCTTGTGGGTAGGACAGCACCTGCTTGCCTCGTTGTACCAAAGAAAAACACAAAATGCTGATGCCTGAGCAGCAGAGGTCACTTCACAGCTGCTGCTGAGCACTTGGCTCAGCGTGTTTCCTTGACACTCCAGGAGCAGTTTGGTTCCTCTGATCTGTCTCACTCTTTGGTTTTTATCTTTAGATCTTAACAGAGCTACTTAGGACTTAGGAAGGCTCGCCATAGTTTTGTCAGAGAGGGAAAAAAAATGAAGGCAATGTGAATTCTAGTATTGAGACTGCCTAAGTCAGTAATTTTTAGCCGGTGGCCAGTGATTCTGTGGGCACCGATGGACAACTTTTAAGGCCGTATGAAAACTGGTGGACAACTTTCTTTATCGTTTGAAACAAATGAAGAAAAAAGAAAGAAAGAAAAAAAGGAAAAGTGTTTATATGCCATCCAGATATCTTACCCATAAAAATGTCTAAATGGCATTACAAATTTTTAGGGGTCCACAAGCAAAAAAAAAAAAAGTTCAAAACAACTGGCTCTACATGCTTTCTGTTCAAGAGCTGGTTGGTACATAACAGCACAATTTATATTACTTTTCAGCAATGACCTTTTTCCATATTAAAGGAATCATTTTCCCCTCAGGTGTGACTTGCTTATACCACTGCTTTCTACTTAAATTTTGCACTGGAAATTTTAGAAACTGCTTACATGAAGGCTCTGGCAAGAAACTGAAGTGATCCGATAATTCCTCTTCTGTGCCCTGCCTGGGAAGTGTCACTCAGTCTCCCTGTGCACTGCAGCTCTAAAGCACTTTTCTATTGACTAGAGGCTGCTGGTGGGAGGGAAGGATGCAAAGACCTCATGCTATTGGGTTCAGGTGCCTCTGTCTTGAGCCTGATGAAATCAGTGTGATTTTAGAGGTATCCACACAGCCAAGATGCAGCTTCCCAATGGCAATTGTACAGGTTATGTTACATTAAGAACTCAAACTGCTCCACAGTTCTAGCAGCATAAAATCATCAAGAAGAACTGGGGGTTTCAGTTTTGTTTTTCAATTTCAAAGGAAATTAATGAGCATGTATATTTGTGAAGGTATTTCTGTTGACATAGTATCATTGCTGTCTAGGGAAGAACTGAATACTTTAAAGCTCATTTTGTTTTGTTTTGTTTTGTTTTTTCCCAGTAGCAATCATTATTTCTCAGTATGAATTTTTAAAGTTGATCCTTACAAGAGAAGTTTCGGATCTGCTTTTGGAGAAAATGTTTTGTGCCAGTAACTTTGCTTGCATTAGGGAACATTACCAGCAAGGACTCAGCCAATCTGAGTCAACAGAAGCTCTGCTGGTAAGATCAGATCACAAGGCGAGCCAAAAAATTGCAAGCAGGCTTTACTTTCTCCCCTTAAGGTAAGCTTTTTCGTCCTGTCACTCTTACCTTTGTGATAGCAAGTGATGGAAAAATATCTCCAGCACAAATCTCCCGCAGCCAGTTCAGCTGCTCTCTTGCATTTAGTGATGTGGACTGAAAAGTGATAGACTTTTTTTTTTTCCTTTAAAAAGAAAAGAAGCTACTCTAGAGAGATATATTTTTTGTTGATAAAAACAGAGTGATTAATTTACATGTACAGCTGCCTTTGAGGCTGACAGTCATCCACTTGACAGGATAGAGCAGCCGGATGTACCAAAAATGAATATTTCATAGCAAAATTCAGCTCTTTCTGATAAACAGGGGAGAGGTGCTGGTGGCAACACTGCCATAGGCCAACTTCTGTCAGAGCAAAGGAATTGCCCCAAGTGACAATGAGCTTTGTAGCATGTAAATGGCCTTTGCTATACCACTCTTTGACTAAGGAGTCTTGAGTCTCTGATTTTCTCATGTCCTTTTACATTTTAATGCTATTTTAGGTGCTCCATGATATTAACATATATTTCCTTGGAAGAAACTAACATGATGTTGGTAGTAATGGTCAATGTGGTAAAAAAGTTTCAAAGGTAGAATGATAATTTTGTCTCCTGGAAGGACATGATAATGAAGGTCTTGTCTTTGTTTTAGTTGAAGAGGGTGTTGGGTAACAAAGTACAGTTACAAGAGAGAACTTTTCTACTAAGTCTAAAACAGAGAAGGTGTCTACCAACCATCTATCACTGTGTAAGCCCTATTATATCCATAGTTGTTTTTATGCATTGGTATATTTTCTGTATTATTCATGTACATTTTGTTCTTATATTAGTTACACAACTTATTCAGTTATTTGACTGAATTTTTAAGAATAGCTCCTTAATTTTTCTGAATGAATAATTAGAATTTGGTTAAAGTGTATACATAGGCACCTAATTAAGCACTAAACCACCTAAAATGAATATTTGGACTTCTGAAGAGAGAATGGAGTCCCTAACTTGGAGATATCCATCTTTTGAAGTCTGGTATTCCATGGACACTGTATGTTATCAAACTACTGCAGACCCAACCACTATGTTTTGATTAGTATACAACAGAGCAATTACTTACTTCAAGTTTTTAGTATCAGAATCATCCAGGAAGCTAACACAAATCTGAGTAAAAATAACTGATATTTAAATCTCCCCGATGGCTTGTTGGATGTGAACCAACATTGCAGAAGCTGTAACCAGTAGGCTATTGTTTTCTGATCTACATATCCATAAATCAACCACTATTATTTATTTCTTTACCAGAACAATCAGATGGATTGCTGTAAAGATGCTTATCCCAAGATGTTCCATTAACTAAAAATCTAGGTCTAACACAGTCCCTCTGAAACAATTAGGTCACAACATTTCTAGCTTGATTCATTGCCCATCTATTCTTTTCCAGAAAAATAAACCATGCAGTCAGATTTATGTGGTTATTACATAAAACTTAAAGACTCATTCATTGTCAGAGACACCTTTTACATTGTGCTATCAATAAACAGAAAAGCAACAAATTTAGCAGAAAGTTTAAATGCTGCTAATCCCTCAAAGAGGGGGCAAAACTCAGCCTCTGTAATTTGTGGAAGTCAACTGTTGTCTAAAGGAAACAACAAACCTGCTTCTCTGTTTCCCCTATATTTTGCAACTTAATTGACTAGGTACAGATTCTACTAGCTTTCCGCACGTGATTAAGTTTTTTAGTCCACAAGTAGTCACATACACCTGAATAAGAATACGGGGGAAGTATGGTATTAATCACTGCTAACAAGGATAACAGGATCTGCTTTCATTGGTAATATAAGTCAAATGCATTGTGTGTTTAACATTTTGCAGTCCAGTCATCAAAAAATTTAAAATATTACCCAGAAAAAAAAATCTTTTTGCTCTCTCATTGTCTCTCAATAATTGTATTTGTCTGTCTTCTGATGGACACCAATTAAACTAGCATTCAGTGTAAAACGCAAAGAAAAGAAAAGGGAATTCATAAGGTTAAATAATCGTATAGGAAGTTTCAAAAGTGTTAATGCTGCTGCTTTTGGAGCTAGAAAAAGCAAATAAATCTTGCAGAAATTTATTTTCTTACAGGTGGAACTATTGTTCCTTGACTTGTGCCTGAAGTACAACAAATTTTGCTGAAAAAGTGTCCTCTATATATCTCCTTGCAGTAACTATATACTTGGGCTCTAGGAACAGCAACATAAATACAGAAGTCTATATCATTTATAGCAAATGCAGATGTTACAGCACATAATTTTTCTCATGTAAAGCAAAACTTATCTGGTTTTCCTAGGTACTGTTCCTAGGCACATTTTGAGATTAATTGTTTGTAGCTCTTCTGAACAGTTCTAAGGAGAGAGGGGTAAAAGAAGAGGCGCTGGGTATTGTGCTTTTTAAGACTCAGAGGATAATGTGCAGAAATGTTCCAGTATGCTTGTTCAATAATATCTACTGCACCACCATAAGCATCTAAACCTATTTTCAGGGGCAAAATGAACAGACACACCTAAGATCCCTCCTTTTGAGTGTGTCTGGGTTTTGGCTGTCCCTGCCATCACTGCCTCCATCCCTTAAGGCTCAAGGTGAGCTCAGCACTCACTTCTGCAATGGCTCATGTAGAGGGAGAATGAGCTGCTCCATCTCTCTTCCCCAGTGCTCTTACATAGCTATGTTCATAATATAGCTGTATTCACATATATTTTAAAAGAATGAATAAAAAAATAAGAACTGAGAAGATATAAAAGATTCTCTCATTTTTTCTTTCAGAGAAGTATCATGAGCAGAGACTGGTTTTTGACTTGTTCTGGCACAGTTTGTGCTGGGAAGAGGTGCTTTCAGGTCAAAGCCAGCTATTTCAGGAAAAGATGCTGGCAATATCAGATCAGGACTTCCACCAGTGAAGTCACATGGGTTATTGTGGAGGAAAACGTTCATTAATGGGGCAGGTGTTGGTCTCAGAACTCACCAGGGTTTGCATTTAACTTGGAAAAAGCAAGAGGCTCAGAATTACATTTACAAAAAATAGTATAAATTTTTCAGAGTGAAATGTTAGACAAATGCATTCTCCTACCCTCAGAGTGCTATTAGCCAGAATATCATTGATTTCCTTGACAACAGAATTACAAAAACTGTAGCAAGAGCTGTAGTAATGATGGATGGCAAGATAAGTTATGAGGGAAATGTAAATGACTAAATACTAATTAAATGTTGAGAAGCAGCTGAAATGTTTTGTACCTCCAGAAAAAGATAAGAATAGGGTAATGACTGCAAATTGATCTCAGGAAAGTATAAATTTGAAATTGTTAAGTGCTACTAAGAAGGGTCAACTGGACCCTGAAATAGTCTCTCAAGAAAAGTGACAGAAGCCTTAAACATGTGACTACAACGGTGCAGAACATTTAAGAATATGACATTGATGATGAGATGGACTGCACAGGCAGTTCATATTAATTTCCTGCATAAGCTTTTTCTGTGGCTCCAAGAACACATTCAAGAAATCTACAGTACCTAAATATCTGCTGTACACCCCTATCACGCACAGAGGGGTCCTTAAAAACTTGTGTGGCTGTAAAATCAGCCATATGTGCTTATTGTCTAAAATAGCAGCAAAAACCACAGTATTGGAAGAGAGCTTCTGAGTGTGGTCCATTTTTAACACCACATAATCTCATTCAGAAATGTGTGAAGATCCATTTTAAACCTAATTAGGTTTTGCCCCTCTGATTTGATCCAGTAACTGCTGTCCCAGAACCTCACTCCTCTCACACAAATCTCCATCTAATTTCAACCCATATTTATTCATGACTGCTTACACTCATTTGTTCTTGTGCCAGCAGCATCCTTTGGTTTAAATAGCTCTTCTCTTCCCTGGTATTTTTTAGAGAGGACAGTTATACCCCCTTTTCTTCCTTTGTGTTGGTAAGCTAAACAAGACAAGTGCCTTTACTCTCCTCATCTAAGAAAGGCTCATCATTCCCCTGATCATTTTAGTAACGCTGCTTGGCACTTTCTGCAGCTTGAGTTCATCTTTCCTGCATGTGGGTGACCAAAGTGTGCATGGCAAGGTTTATGCAGTGGTATTTATAGGTTCCCTGTCTTTAGTGGGAATACCTCACCTGATGTGTTTGCTTTTTTCATGACTTACAGCAACATTTGAGGCTCACAGTCATGTTGTGATTGATTAAAACAGTAAATCTTTCTTTTTCTCTGTCACTTTCAGTTGATGAGTTCCCTGTTTATACTAACAGGTCTTGCTGTTTGTCTTTAAATGCATGAGGTGACAATTTGTATGATTAAATTTTATCCCTTCTCAGTTACTTCTGTTGACCAGGTCATTCAGTTCTTCCTGTATGATATTCTGATTGTCCTGTGTATTGATGATGTCTCTCAAATTTGAACTATTAGTAAATTTAATTATTACTTTCCCATTTCTTGTTCCCAATTCATTACTGCCTAAGATCAGTCTGTGCAAGTCTCTGAGGACTCCACAAGTAGCTTCTGCCTAGTCCTATCAGTAAAGTTTGTTATCATTTCTCTTTTGTCTTCTTTCGTAATGATTCCTGTAGTAATGACCATTTCCATCATCTTAATCTTGCTATTTTCTATGAGATACCATTCTATGATACATTTTATTGAAGGCAGGTGAGATAAGTCCATCACTCACTCTTTGTTCAAAAAATACATGTTATCAAAGGGAATATTTAGCATGAGTAAAACCATCCTTGGCAACATTTTTGTATGATTTTTGCTAACCTATTTAACTCAACCTATATTTCCTTATACTCATGTATCTTTCTTTTAAAATTTGTTCAAAAGCCCTGTACAAGGCTGATGTTGGACAGATTATATGTTTGTTCTGAGTACCTTTCCTTAGCATGGATATCTTTACTGCTCGGCAGTCAGACAGTATCACTTTAAGCTGGCAGATCAATCATAAAGTCTTTCTACTGGACCTAACATTATGGATCAGACTGTATATACTCCAGGGACTTCATCTGCCACCTCAATCTGTGGCAGATCAAATGTTGGCTTTCTACACATAGACATGGCAATTTCCAATTCTAAATATAATTCTGCTGGCAGTTTAGCATCATTCTCCTTACTGGAAAATGAAACAAAGGACACATGTCATGTTTGTCCCACATTTGAATCCCTTCTACACTGCATCCTGGCCCCTGAATATTTTCCTTGTCCTTTTTGTAGTTCTGCAACAAGAAAATCTCCTACTCAGTTCTTCTATTGAGAGGTTTGTGTGTGTTTATTTTTTAATTTCCTCAGCAAGGCCTAACATGGTTTGATTATTTTGGTTATTCTGACTTTATCATATGCCCCTTACTCTCCGAAAGATAGCTGACAGTCTTTTTTTAACGATCAACCATCTGTTCTATTTCTTGCAGCTTTTAGTTTGTTTTCAACGTCTTTGAGAGAAAGAAAGACATTCTTTGTCAGTAGAATATCAGATAATCTTTTTTAAGCCTAAGAGAACTTTCCTAAGGCAACTTCTTTATAAACTGCAATACTACAAGTATAAAAAGGCTCTCAAGAATAGAAGAGACCTGAGGCTTATATAAGCCAAGATCTGTTTGCTCCAGAGAACAGAGAGGTGACCAGGATGTTTTAAATGTGCTGGAGGAGGAAAATAACCCAGAGAAGGGGAGGGAAAGGTGGGCAATGGAAGGTTCGGGTATTAGCTGGGATTTTCCTCCACAGATGACTTTTTAGGATGGAAAACATTTATCATACTCATTATCAATATTTTCACATGTCTCTAAAGAAAAGATTGTGTTTTCTCTGGCTTTTTTCTTTGTCCTATCTTGCTTTTCTACAATGTTCAGGTAATCTTGCTAGATGTTTTTGTGGTACCTAATGAGATCTTCAAATATAGTAATAACCTCTTGAAAGCAGAGAGACTGGGACAAATGACAGGTAGAGCAAGAATAGCTGAGGCTTCTTGGGAGAGGGACAAGAAGAAAGGCACTAGAGGAAAGAAGTGTTTTATAATTCCATGAGCGAAGACTGGGGGGTGAAATGATGGATGGATGGATGGATGGATGGAAAGGAGGTAATAACAATGAGTCTCTGGAACGAAAATGTCTGTTATTTTTAATATTTTCTTCTGCTTATGAAGGAACTCTTATGAAACTGATTTAAATGAGGAAGAAAATGAAAGATAATTAATTCACTTTCTTCTGTGTTTCATCCATTTATTCTCTGTCTTTTCTCTACTTTTTTTCAGTTTGAGTAAAACTGTGCTACCTAGAAAATTCATATCACATCATCCTTTAGAGAGAGCTGAATGGAGATGGGGTGTAGTGGAGCTCAGGCTGCTACATGTCTCAATAACCTGAGCACCACCTTGGGCATCGGGCTGGGTGCTGCACCACGGGTCATGGCTCTGCTGACACAGGTGGCAGCACAGCATCTCTTGGCTGACTACAAAACTATGAACTGACAAATAGAAATACAGTAGAAGTATGGTAGTATAATGGAACAAATTTATAACACCTGTAAACATAAAAGATATTTTTATATTATGCATCTGTAGTATGAATAAGGTAAGGTCTTGACCAACTGCTGAATCAGTGGTAAAATTCTATTTACTGATGAAGTGATTTTCACCAAGGACTTAATTTTGTAGTATTGCAGTTTACAGTTGTTTGTTTTTCTTATTTTGCTTCCTACTGTTACAGTTCCAGGGTTAAAGAAAAACACTGGATGCAAGAAACTGGGTTTGTGCTCTTTAACCTTGCTTGCAACTGAAAATGGAGAAGCAGATAATATGCAACTTTAGTTACACAGCCAAGACCAATGCAAGTTGTCTATAATTCTTAGTGTCATGTTCTATTTGCCCAAGAGAAGGAGATGATCCAGATCTTCTCATCCTGTTCTTGTTTGCATTTCCTTGGTCTAGTGTGTCGTCGTGGTTTAACCTCAGCTGGCAATTGAGCACCACACAGCCACTCGCACACTCCCCCCAGCCCA
>NW_008824185.1:494866-504251 GCF_000699105.1 Pygoscelis adeliae
TTATTATTATTATTATTATTTTATTTCGATTATTAAACTCTTTTTATCTCACCCATGAGTTTTTCTCACTTGTGCTCTTCCAATTCTCCCCTCCATCCCACCGGGTGGGGGGAGTGAGCGAGCGGCTGTGTGGTGCTCAGTTGCTGACTGAGGCTAAACCACAACAACGATGCAATTGCTCACCATCCGCCAACTGATGCCCAACCAGTCCCCGAGCAGTGGTCACTGCCCCTGGCCAACTCCCCCCAGCTTATATACTGAGCATGATGTCATATGGTATGGAATATCCCTTTGGCCAGCTCGGGTCAGCTGTCCTGGCTATACTCCCTCTCAGCTTCTTGTGCACCTCTTCGCTGGCAGAGTATGGGAAGCTGAAAAGTCCTTGTCTTAGTATAAACACTGCTTAGCAACAACTAAAACATTGGTGTGTTATCACAGTATTCTCATGCTAAATCCAACACACAGCACTATACCAGCTATTAGGAAGAAAATTAACTCTATCCCAGCCGAAACCAGGACATGTGTGGAAGGACTGGCAAAGAGCTCTTCTAAGCTCTGTTTCATCATGTCATGGGTAATCTCAAACAAAATGTGATGCTTGTATGTAAAATATTATGGAGGAGGATGAGGATGTTTTTATAGGATAAACATTTGAAAGAAACATCGCATCTGTCAGGGAGCTTGAAGCTGAATTAAGTGAAATACAGGAACTTCTACTAATTTGTGTGGCAGCTGCAAAGTATTGATGAATATGCCAGTTTAAATGTACAGGGAAATTATATCCTTACAGAAACTAGGCTTTAACTTTCAAATGCTAAAATAGTGTTCTAGAAAAAATTTTAATCTGCTCATATTTTCTCTATGTCCAGAAAATGTGTGGATATCTTTAATAGTTACATTCTTACAAGGGTTAGAAAACCAATAAATATTTAGATGCTTGTCAATTGTTAATTGAAATTACATAAAGAGACAATGTGCTACATAACCAACCTAGTTTATTGCCTTTTTTTAACTCTTGAAATAATCCACTGCGTATACACTTTTAAGAATAACTGCAGGGATCATTAATGCCCAACTGTAAAACAAAGACAGAGATAGTAATGGTCATATAAGTGAATGGCAGCTATGGTATTTATAAGAAGCATGGATCCCATGATCTTATGATCTATTTCAGAGAAACATTTAGTAGAAATTACTGTCTTCCTGCACTGTATTGGCTTTGCCCTCACAATAAGTACAACCGAGAAGTGATTTGTCAGGGATGCATGTCACTGACCAGATTTTAGAGGCAAGGACACAGTTTATGCACTTAAATCAGGAGATTAGATTACCTATGAGTCAATAAAAGCAGCTTTCTAGACACAGCAGTTTCTGTCATCTATTTTAGGCTCCTGCCCTGAAATGTCCTGTTTTGGGGCCCATCTATTTCCACTGGCTACAAAGGAGCACACCTGATCTGCTACGTCTCCTGGGAAGCTGATGCCTGCCAACTGCTGTCTTCAAGGTAAGATACAACCCAAGATGAGGGTCTCCAGGTAATAGAGCCGTAATAGAGCTACCTTATATGGTCATAAGTGTCCTACTTAAACAACGATTTATGTAACATTGTTTTATTTCAGGAAGGTTGTGGGTTTGTCCCATCTTACTAACAAGCCAGAGCTGAACTGCACTGCCTTTGTCCTTGCCTTGGCTCCTGAAAGGCTCCACGTTATTGTATCCATCAGGTAGCCTAGCCTCCTGACAGCCAGGTCAATTGCCGCAACAATCCAGGTATAAGATTTCTGTATATACCTTGTTTTTCCATTGAAAGAGGAGAGGGACAGCACAGCTTAATTCATAAAAGCAGAAGAAAACTCCTTCAAACTGGGCAGCAGGACCCTTCTATCCCTCTTAAGAGAGATACCTCTTCCACCTAAGAAACTATTCACTGCATGTACCTCCTGCCTTCTGAGCTAGAAGCCTCTTAAACTTGCTAGAAGCTTAAAGCACATGTGAGGGCAGGAGTATGTGCTGATCGTGGGACTTCCCTTGATGAGTAACAACCTGGCCAACATGGCATGTGAGCCTGTAGAATAGAGGTTGCTTTTAGGTACAGATATAGCAATACTGCAGTCCTACAGATTGTAGAGAAGTCAGAATTGGGAGAAAGGGATGATAATGTCCTGCTGGAAGGATTGTTAAATTAATGCAGAGAGCTATCCCTTTGGTAAATGCATAAAAACTGTAGGCTGGGTATTCAGTATCCGAATGAATTACTTGCAAAATGATTACTTGGAGCTACACCAGCTTTTGCCTAGTTAGCATTCATCAACACGACTGCCATAGCTCTGTTTGCAGGCCTGCATACAAGCCCACATGCATGCCAAGAGAGGGAAACATGAGAAGAGATAAAATGAGAGAAGTGAGAAAAAAGAAAAGCCTCAACAGCATAGCATGACCATTCACTCTAACCAAAGCAGTCCTGCCCAGCTTTCCCAGAGCAAAGGCACAGAGATATAATGAAGAGAGGTTACAACAGTTGTGCAAATCAGGCACACAAGGTTTCAATGAAACCATCTTGTGCAGTGTAAAGAAAATGCAGGAAGGGTTGCATTATTACTGTGGGATATATAGAGGATTCATGTGGTATCAATATTCCTGAGTGCCTAGAAACGGAGGACAAGGTAGCCAAAACCAGTTAGCATTTCTGATGATGAAAACAAAACTGTTTGGAATAAAATTTACATATACTGTTATCTTCCACTTCTAAGGCAGGAAGTGCTACTCCCTTCCTTCACTCCCTTCCTTCACTTCTACAAACAACTTTCTCAGTCTTTTAAGAGATCATTGATTTCCTCTGAGAAGTCTCCCCCTCCTACAGGTGCTTATCAAGTGTATCTTCCGAGTGTTGGGTGCAGGAAATTCAGAATTTTATTCAGGCAATAAACTCTTATTGGTACACCTCACAGTTTCTCTGGAGAAAGGAGTACATATTAACTGTCCAAAGACATTAGGCTCCAGTCTATACAGTGAAAACTTCAGCAGCCATTCAAGGGACTGGAAAAAAAAAAGTTTGAAATCTACACAGATTCCTATTAGCAGAAGCAGAAATGTCAGGCATGTTTTCGGGGAGGATTAGGACAGCAGACTGACAACTAGGGCTTGAATCTCTTATAGGTTTTATTGTACTTTTAAGGAAGACCATTTTTAAGATTTCTGCAAGTCTTTCTTTTTAATTGTCAGAGGAAAAGAATGAAATAGGGGAAAAAAAATTGTTTTGACTTCTTAAGCTTTCCTTCCCTTCTCTGCAGTCTCAAATGGCTCTTCAAATTTGGATAAGATATTACAATATTGTAATTTCCAACCAAAACTCCATCTTTGCATAGGGTTGGAAAGGAAAGAGAAAGGTTGGTGAAATGACTAGCTGAAGAATACAATAATTTACCTTTAGGAACAGGAATACTCAGGGAAGATTTTATGGAGGGAACAAGGCAGGCACTAGCGCAGAAACTGATGTGTAGGATGTAGTCTAGGTCACTTCCAGCATTTCCTTAGCCCTTGCCAGATCCCACCCTGATGCCACCACCAAGCAGGAAAAGACCTAGAATTTAATCTTACTAATCAAAGCTTCATTTCTTCATCCCTCACTAAATTTTTTCCCCATATTTGCAACGCCAGATGATGGGATTGCATCAGAGAAAACATTCCCAGCCTCTCCTGCATGGCAGCCATCAGTAAGGCAAGAAAAGTAATTTCTGAAAGGGTGAGTAACACGTATAGGAGAGTTAGAAAATGCTTTAGGCTCTCAAGCCAATTGAAGGACTTGTGGCAAGGACCTGAGCAATTTTGCTGGGAAATGTTTTGTTTTCAATTTTACTTTCTCTAAGAAATAATGTGTGTTTTCACACAGTATTCTGTAAAGTGATACACTACTGGGATTAAATAACAACAGAAAAGTATTTAATTCAACTTTGGGGTTGCTAGTTCAAGCAACAGAAATATTCTTTAAAACCAATAGTCTAAAAAAAAAAAAAGGACTTGTTGGTGGAAGAAAATGACAATTGAGTTTTATCAAAGGGAAATGTTAGGCTACACCTGGAGTACTGTGCCCATTTTTGGACTCCCCAGTTCAAGAAGGTTGTTGGGAAAATAGAGAGGAATTGTAAAATCCTTTTTGCCTAATAGGAGATTGAGTAGTGGGTAGACACAGACTACAACCAGTACTTTAGGAAACAGCTTTTATTCATTAGCCTGTTGTTACTAATAGCAGATAACTATTCAGGCACCACATTCAGTTATTCCCTGATGAAGCTGACTCACACATTTACTCACAGTTGCCCCATTGGAGCAGCAGTGGGGAGGCCAACCCCAGCTGCAGACTCACAAGTTGAGGGTTGTGCTGCCTTCTGCATAGCTATTTGGAAAGTCCCGCAGGGACCGCTTGTTTCATCAGGTGCATGTATAGCCCTGCAGTCATCATCTGTGCATAGCAGTCACTGACCCCATGGCTGTGGTCCAAGTTACACACCCTGCCATTCACACCAGTGTGCACTGTTGATCTTCGGCAGGTTTGGCTGGCTCTTGGTGTCCAAGTTTATCAGTTCTTTCAGTTTCAACAGGACTTACAGCCTCAAGAGCTTGTCAGTCCTTGGGAAATTTCTGCATGCTTCCCTCTCAGGAAGTATGTTCCCTTGCCTTGGCCTGCTTTTCACTGGTAACTCCTTTTCCTTTCAAACCTGCAGGTACTTATAGACCCCATTCCCACCAGCTCATGCAGAAGGATCCTTCATGGCACAACATCCATCATTGGAACAGGTTATGCAGAATGATTGTGGACTCGCCATCATTGGAGGTTTTCCACATACAGTGAGATCAAGCTACAGCTGATCTGATACTGTTTTGGCTACCATCCTGCTTCAAGATGGAGGTTGGACTAGATGACCTGCAGAGGTCCAATCAACATTTCTATCATTCTATGAAATGTCAAGGCATCCATTCTTAAATATTTCTTTGGGAAGAAAACAGATTTTGCTGTTTGGTGTTTTCCGCATTGGGTAAACTCTCTTTGGCCAAGGAAATTCTCCCTCAAATAATGTGATCAAAGCCTCCACCAGAACTGATACATTCTGGAAAAAACACTTTTTAACATAAGGTGATGTCTTCTGTTCTGAAGAAAAAAGAAAAAAAAAAATCAAAATGGTCTCTCCAGTTCTAATATAATATTTTTTGTGGTCCTGTTACTCAAGTCAGCCATGAAACACTTCAGACAAGTCAATATATGTATAAATATGGGAAAATTTTGTGATTTTTTTTTTAATTTTGAAACCAATCTTTGAATATGCATTATTTTATTTCTTCACTTGAGATTATAAAACAGATTGAAAATGAAATTCCTAACTTCGGTCACTCTTTAGCTATGATTAAAAATCTGCTTTTTGAACTAAGAACCTAGATATGGCTGAAACAGTTTTACTCAAATTTTCCTTTGACTTAAAGCTAAATGGCATTATTAATGCAAGAATTCAGCTGAGAGAGAAACATGAAAATAACCTCACCATTTGCGTTTCATTACAGAAAGTTTGTTCATCCTCGTGCAACCTTCTGCCAGGTGCTGGCAGCAAAAAGGGCCAAGTGAATCTGCCTGTGGGCCCCCTCAAACACTTCAGTAATACTGGCTCAGTCCCCAAACAAATCATCTCCTGAAAGGCTCCTGTTGGGGCAAATCTTTCCCAGTCACAGCTGAGTCCAACTTTTTAAGGGGAGTAAAGTGGGTACCAATTAATTTGGGGAAGACAGCAGTTAACAGATCAATGATAGTTCAATCAGGTATCTTGGCAATAGTCTTAGGTGTGACCTTCCTCTTTGTTAACAACTTGTGAATGTAAGCGGTGCTGATATTCACTGAAAAGCCCTGCTCTTTTTCAGGGCCACTGGAGCCTGGGATGTCAGGGCAGGAGGCTTTGAGCTTCCCATCAACTGCAGGCTGAAGCTTTGCTGTGAAATACAGTCCCACACTACAACTACTCTGCTCTGCTGTGGTCTTCACACTGCCTCAGTGGCATCTCTGTATATCCAGCTGCCCTAGAGTATATCCAAGCAAAAGTATGGCAGCTCTGCACACAGAGAGAACTAGGCTTCAGTAACAATTTAGGCAAATTTGATGTGCATTTATCATATGCCACATTTTAATAGGGGAGAGCAAGACAGTGTTAATATCTATGCTGGTTTTGCTTTCAAAAATCTATGAAGGTCCCAAAGCCCAAGCAAGGGCGAGTTTGCCCAGGTGGTGGCTTTCTGGTCCTGACGTTTGCAGGGCAAAGGTACACGCCCAGGGGTGAATGACCCTCCACAGTGGCTGGGTTTGGGGAATAGCGCATGGTGTTTCCTCTGGTTTAGGGTTAACAGCACTCTGATGAAAGCCAAGTCCCACAGCAACGCGTGCATTGTCTCTGCTCTTGGCTGCGTGAAGACCTGCCTGGGTGGAGCATTTCCATTAACCTCCAAGGTGCTAACCTTGAGTTTTTCCATATAATTGACAGCAATCTCTACAGCATACCATTGAATTTCTTTACTTTTTATAACTGTTTCCCTGGTCAGAAATACTTTCTGAAAGTCTAGTGCAACTGACTCTGCAAGACCTGTCTAGTTTAGGAAACTATATTATTTTTAGTGAGAGAAAGGATTGAGTCCCATGTCCCAGTCATCAGATTCTTCTAACAGCTTGTTCTGCAAGCAGCTGCAACAAGCTCTTCTGTATAGATATTGGGTAACAAATGTCAGGCTTAGTGAGGAAAATGTTTAGAAAAACCATCTACAGAATTGTTGAATCTTCATAGCTAAAATGATGAATGGCAGTGGCTGCAGGTCAAGATGCTGTAGTCTTGACAGAGGATAATGTTTTCTAAAGGAATGATTTTGTGTCAGGTTTTAGTTATTAAAATGAAAATATTTAATTTTGCAGTCTGAGTAACATGCAGAACAAAAGAAATCAATGTAATAAAGTTAATAATTTTGATTCTATGACTCTCTTATTGAACAGTAATTTAGCTGAAAAACAGATGTGTTCTGATTAGGTGTACAAATATAGAAATATATTGATTACAGGAGTGAAACTCCTTGAAGTGTTCCCTAAAAGAGACCGATGTGTCTTTTAAGAGAAAAAGGTCTTACTAACCTTTCCATTTACACAAAGTTTTGTGAGTTGACATCTCAATAAATAACAGACACTTATTGACTTCTTTATGAACTATCAGCAAACCGGGATGATATTATGTTGAACAGCATTTGCGGAAATGTAGAGTCATAATTTGATTCCAGCTCACAGGCGTAAATCTTGTTAACTGCTGGAGACTGAAGCAACAGACTGAACTGTGAAACACCTGAATTTGCATAAAGTCTGACCCTTGGGAATCTTTGCAAGCTTGCAATCTCTTACACTAGTATTCTGTTTTACCTCCTTTCCTCTGTTCTGAAAAAATGAAATAAAAATTAATTTGTCTCTCAGGATCTCTTACAACTGCTACTTTTAGTGTACATGAACCAGCCTCCACTCGCACCCTGAGTCATAAAATCCCATCCTATTTGACCTTCACTCTCTGTAATCCCCTGAAGTGTCTAAGAGTTTACCCTGTGCTAGTTGTCCCTTTGGCATATTCAATACAGGGAATCCCTTTGGATAAGGCTTATGTCATCATTCTTTGTTTTCCTATGGTGATTTTATTTTTTGTTACCTTTCCTGTGAACACCATGATGAAATGCTTGCAATAAAACATAGTATTAGCAAAAATCTTCTTCATAATGCTCATTAAGTATAGATACAGGGAATCAACATTACAATTAGGCCCCAGGTCCCCTAGGAAACACTGCAAGAAAAATATATTTCCCATCCTACATACCTATACTTTTGTATAGAAATTCTGGTTGAAGCAATTCTTAAAACAAATAACATAGTTAGCAAAGAGATACTTCACCTATTTGGCAACATCCCCGAAATTGAAAATTCATTCCATAACCGGTAGAAGGCAGAAGATAGATTTTTCTGGTTCACTGCAATAACTTCAAAAGCCATACAAAGAATATTCTTCTAGAGAGTGTTTATGGGAAGTTCTGATCCTCTGCAGGTACTGGGGATGGGTAGAAGGCAACTGAGCCTGCACCCAGTTTTAGGTCTAAAGAACATGGAAGGGAAAGGAGATACTCATTATATCCATATAGAAGGTGAATGCAAAATAGTCTTATGGAGTCATCTATACTCCCTCTTTAATCAGTGAACATACTTTCGTAGGGTGACTTGTTCTGTCTTACGACAGGTGTATAAGCCTACATATAGTCTGGTTTTCCTTTAAGGGACTGAACTTGAGGTGTGTTTTGTGATGGCTTGAAAAACACAAATTTGTATTCAAATCTTACACCTGATCACACATTACATCTACAGAGATAGTATGCAATAGTTTAGTATTAAAAACCACTTTTCCTCCTCTCCTTATAACCACAATGAAATGCTAACAAGGATCTTTCTGACAGTGTTGTGTAACTGCCTAGATCAAATTCTTTTACAACATAAGTCTTGTTACACAAATTCAGGAGAAAATGCAGAATGACATCCATTACAGCAGCTTTAAACTTGTTCTAATTTATCACAAGTGGCACAAGCTGAGAGCTAGAGACAGCTCCTAATATTCCCTTACTGTAAGTAAAGCTTGGCTCCAGTTAAGAGTATATTATCAAATAATTCTACAATGCATTTGCATGCTACTCCAGATAAGAGTGGGCAAACTCTTACACTGTTTGGTGTCTTCTAAAGCAAGTAGCAGACCAGCAGAAGTCTGCCTTATACTCCTGTGGGTCTGATGTGCCAGGCCACTGAATCCACACAGTCCAGTAAACCCGGTTGTCCCTTTCCTCCCCCTGGCTGGAGGCAGGGCCCCTCTAATCCTCATCACAGTACTCATTTCTCATTTGAAGAGAAATGTACACATGAGTCAGAAGTTTCTTCATTAAGATCAGGAGTAAGATCAGCCCTTCTACTCTGTCTGGGGAACTGCCTGCTGGAAACTGGAGCAGCAATTTTCCTGGAAGAACCTCTTTCTCCGATTGTTTTCCCTTGCAATTCACGTACCCGTGCCCCTAGGGCTGCAGTAGGTTTTCCATCCCCCTTCCTCATGTCCTCTCCGTGGTCATGCAGGTAAAACCATAGAGTGCCCCGTGGTGTGTACCCTTTATATTCTTTCTCTTGAGCAAAAGAACGCTGACTCCTAATAGCTGAGATACTGGTCCGTACAGGTGAGGAATAGGACCTATCCTCTCTGAGCTGCTGGATCTCCCAGAACAGTTTCTCCACAGCCGAGACGAGGGAGGAAGAGAGACTTTCCTCATATTGCCGGAGTTGACTAGCCAATTCATCCAC
>NW_008824185.1:505124-511049 GCF_000699105.1 Pygoscelis adeliae
GTGCTGTTTGGGGACTGGCTGGGCATTGGTCAGCGAGTGGTGAGCAATTGCATTGTGCATCACTTGCTTTGTATATTATTATTATTATATTATTTTATTTCAATTATTAAACTGTTTTTATCTCAACCCACGAGTTTTTCTCACTTGTGCTTTTCCAGTTCTCTCCCCCATCCCACTGGGGGGGAGTGAGCGAGTGGCTGCGTGGTGCTTAGTTGCCGACTGAGGTTAAACCACAACACAAGGCTAGATGAGAGCAGTGAAAAATAATTAAACATTGGGGTTTCCTTCCACTAACTAGTAATTTAATTTTCTTCACTTTTCTATTTTTTATCTTTATTTATTTTCTTTTTTTAAACTATGCAAAATATCATTGGAAAATAATAATAATAATATTAATAATAATAATAATTTTTGCTTTTCTTTCCAGAGAAGGTTCAGATGTTCAGATCCTAGCTGCAGAAGTGCAGAGAACTTCTAAGAAACATTAGTGGAGCTTTCTTCTCAAAACAACCTAATCAATGCTTTTTAATCAATAGAAGGATCCACAATTATATCAGACTCTTATAACACATTAACAAAAGTTAGAATACCCATGATAGTTTTGACATGGGTATTGTATTTTGCCTACATTTATTGTTAATCACTGAAAATTACGTGAGTTGATTCTTAACATTTGAGAAATGTGTTTTTAAAAGGGGTGGGAGGGCACTGTGGTGGTCTGACTAGGGCATATTTGAATAGACTAAGGTTAGAATACAAAACAGTTCAATGCAAAACATTTTGGAATGCACTTTCAGAAAACAGTGATTTTTTAAAAAAATTTTTGTGCTTCCACTTCATGCAGACTCACATAAAAGAATGTAATTTCAAGAAAAAAAAAAAAGAGCCAAATATTTTCTAAAAATCAGGCCCCTTTTTAAGATCTCAAGTTAAAGCTCCAAAACCATAGATTCCCAAAGTCACTGTCATTGACCTCTCCTGAAAATATAAGGAAGAAACCTATGAGTTGTATGGTTTTTGTGGGACTGGAAATGAAAATTAGTCCTTCCTTGTTATTGGGAGCCCTACAATTCATATAATCAGAAACACATACTCACTGTTCAAAACACAGGTCTTATGTTCTAACTGATTTTCCTTTTCACCATTATAGAAAAAGTGAAGCCCCTTTAGTAGTACATGGACACTCATTTTTTATTAGAACTAATATAATTCATGGAATACCTCAGCAGAGCAACCAAGCATATCAACTTAACTTTAAAGACATGAGAAAGCCCCTTGAAGCCAGAGACATCTTTGGCTAAATTGTTCCATTGGTGTTTTTTAACTGAATTCTTTGAGTTTTAAAGTAAGTGTTATCTGGAACAAGTAACAGTAGTTCAAATTTATGTAAAATATAATAACACAGATTCTTAATAGAATAATTTATCTGTTTGCCCTTTGCATTTACATTTTAAAAATTGGTGTACTGTGTTTTATTTCTTGATTTGAGTTTATTTTGTTTTTATTAATCTTCAAGTGACTGACTTTTGCTTATGTCCTCTGAGCTGACTATGCAGGCAATGCAAATAGAAATAAGCCAGCATGATATTATTGGGTCTTATCATAGAACATTTTATTCATTTGGAAAGTTTCAGCGTACTTCATATGACATACCGACAGAAAAATCCTGCTGTCAGATATCACTAGGCACAGTACTGATATTGATATATACATATGGAGCTCTGTGTGTCTTGATTTTTCCCAAGATTTGTCTTTCCCAAACAGCTGCTGCCTTCCAGATATGGTAGGAAACATTTGATTTTTGTTAGTTTTTAATTTGTCATGGAAACTTAGACAGTATTCATGCAGCAGATATTTATTCTTATGATTCGTTTTGCTGATATGTATGGTACATTGAAGTCAAAGGAATTGTTTTCACAAACCCAGTTCAGAATGTGTATGTCTGTTGGAATCAAGATCTTAAAGTTCCTTTAACATTTTTTGTAATGGAGATCCTTAGAAATACACCATGGTTTTGATATTAAGGAATACTGTTCATATATTTTCATGTATAGCAGAGGATATGTAATGCCATTTTTTCTGAGGGTTACTCAGAGTGTGTTGCAAACTATGGACAGCTCACCAGATTGTGTGCTTTCTTCCTGTACACCATATATATTATCTAAGACTAAAATATCTAGCATGACCAAAGTTAAAATTCTTATTACTAGCACAATGTGGTTCTTCAGTTTTATAATACTCCTGGAAATCTCACAGTTCTGTAAACCCTGAGACTAGGGTTCTCCAAAGCCTTTGAGAAGAGATTTACTGTGGAAACTAGTTGGAGAAAGGAGGCAAGCAAACCACAAGAACCTCAGGACTCCGGAAAGGAAGATCCATTGGCATCTTCTCCAAGCAAGATAAAACAATTGTAAATGTATTTTTAAGACCTGCAAGAGTTTGGGGCAGCCCAGCCCCTCACCACCAGCTCAGGACATGCATCACCCTACAGCATCCATGCAGGCAGCACAGCTGGGAATGGCACAGCAGCACTAGCTTAGATCACGCAGCAGCGAACAGCAAGTGGAGCTCATTGCAGCAAAAAGACAGAGGAAGGAGGGAGTTAATCCTAACATGTTGCTTCATTAGTAACTCATGTTCTTAAAGGGGTATTTACATTAAAACAACTGCCAAGGAACCTTAATACAGCTAGGAGCCTTTCTTAAGATATATTTTTTGTTCAAGGATTGCCAACTTTCCCAAATTTATTCTGTTTCCTCTCCTGCTGTAGAGTTCCCTCCATCTTTAAACTTTTAAACTAATTATTTGTATGTAGGTAGTTTTTCATTCTCAAAAGAAATCAAGCAACTTACCTGACCCAGTTTCCTGGGAGTGGGCTCAAGTTTTTCATGGATGAACTTGCCTCTTTTGCTGTTAGAAACACTAGACATTTTATGGTACTACACCATTTTATCCCACCACTCTCAATTTTATTCCCCATTCAGAGACTACACAAAATCTTTCTGAGATTGAGATCTTAAATGTTTCCTGTTCCACTCTTCATCTTTGTAGAAGGTTTATTTTTTCCACTTAGGTTTCTTGGAATGACTTTTATGCAGAATTTCTGCCACAGTAGCATCTAGGAGCAATCTAGCTCAATGTAAAATGTATAAATGACCTTTAAAGCCATGCCAAATGGAGGTCTTGGCCCTTGTGTCTCAGTGGATTGTTCTTTGGTGTCAAATAACTTTTAAAAAGGCAACGATTTCCAGTACTTTCCTTGTCACATATGCTATTGGGGATTGAGCAAAGAACAGGAATCAATCAGATTAGGACACACTAAAATCTAATATGATGTTTCTAAGAGGAAGAAAAACCTTATTTCATGTGATTTATATTTTCCAGTTTCCTTCCTGTGAAATTACCCTATACACAGCTCATGGAGCAAACACCTTGATTAAGAGAGCCCCTGAAAGATGTTCTTCTATTCCCATCGTATTTCTACTGAAAATAGAGTAGCCAGTTGTGGGGAAATGCAATATTAGTAAATTTGTTTTCTACTTCCTTCAAAGTGATAGGTTAATGACTTTAACTTCAAAATATATGAAGTTTACCTTTTGTTTAGCTACACCCTTCATCTATTCCATCTTCTATTCCTGTGCCAAATGGCTGTTTCTAGGGGCTCTGCACTGCCCTCCACCAAGCATGCTGTCCCTGTCCTTCTCCCAGACAAGTGATGTTTACTTCTCTTCCTGCTCAGGACACATTGCTAATCCTGCTCACTCCAACATGTTGAATAGGGATGAGATCCATATCTTCACACAGTCCTCTGTGTATGCTGTCCTTCCTCCTTGGATGTCGTTATTTGCGTATTTCCAAACCCAATTAGAAGAGGAAGCATCAATCACACTGGTCCTGCTGCTGCATTTAACATGAGTGTGGTTTCTTCTTCTCTTACTTACATAGAGCTATTTCATAACATCAGTGTATAAATATAAAGCAGGTATTTATGAGCTAGCACACAAAAGACAGCTGGTGGGTTCATCATTAGTATGCTTACCACTCCAGTAAGACACCAGAGGAGTATCTTGCTGGGTAGGCAGGAGGGGACGCGTTGGCTTCAGTGCTGCTCTCCCACCAAATCAGTCAAGGCCCTAATTTTACACTTAGGATTTTGTACCTTTCAATTTTCCTGATTTCCCCTTAGCCCCTGAGTTAACAATCCCTTTCCCAACAGTCCCTGTTCTGTAATTTTACCCTTCTTACCATGTGTGTCTCCATCCTACAGACTCGCTCACAGCCCTTCCTCACAACTTGGCAGTTTCCTCAGCAGCCTGAGCCAGGGCTCTGCCCATACCAGTCCCATAGCAGAGCTAAGCCATGGACCCTGGAGCACCAGGAGGTCAGAGAGACAGTGACAGCTTCTGGCTGTGGCAGAAAAAAGGGTTTGAAGGATGACAGCAGCTGAGGCCTGTTTTCACTCTCTTCCCCTCTCCCCTCCAAGTTTCTGCTCCTTAGTAATTATTTTCTTCCCTCATAATTTCCAAACCAGTTTACTTCCTTGAACTTTGTTCCTCCATTTCATCAGTCCCCTCGATCCTAGTCAGCTCTGCTAACTTCCCATTTAGAGCACTTTGCTGCTTCAGTGCACTACTGTGGACACAAACCCAGCTTAGCCTTCCAAACAGGGAGAAAGTAAGGAAAATGGAAAGATGAAAATATAATCTGTCTACACAGAGAAGATAACCATGACTGAATTTATGAAGGAAATGGGAAAAGAGGATGAGCAAGAATGAAGGTGAACCAGAGCAGTACTTGACATATTTATCAGACCAACTAGCTACACAAAAACAAAAAAAAGGTGGGATAGTAGCAAACAGAGTGAGGTGTTCCAAAATGCAATAACTGTGGAGGCAGCAAGTAGCAGGAGGATGTCATTCACTGAAAGATTTAAATGCACCATTCAAGTTAAGAAGGAGGAAGAGAGAAGATTAGAGTAATTAATTTTTAAGGAGCAGCCAGGGAATACAATGCAATTGACAATATGACAATAACAAATATTTCTGTAAATACATTAGCAACAAAAGAAGGGCCAAGGAGAATCTCCATCTTTTATTGGGTGCAGGGGGAAATGTAGCGACAAAGGATGAGGCAAAGGCTGAGGTACTTAATGCCTTCTTTGCCTCAGTCTTTAACAGGCAGACCAATTGTTCTCAGGGTACCCAGCCCCCTGAGCTGGAAGACAGGGATGGGGAGCAGAATGAACCCCCCAGAATCCAAGGGGGAATGGTTTGAGACCTGCTACACCACTAAGACATAGACAAGCCTATGGGGCTGGATGGGATCCACCCAAGGGTACTGAGGGAGCCGGTGGAAGTGCTCACCAAGCCACTTTCAATCCTCTATCAGCAGTCCTGGCTAACTGGGGAGGTCCCAGTTGACTGGAAGTTAGCAAATGTGACGTCCATCTACAAGAAGGGCCGGAAGGAGGATCCGGGGAACTACAGGCCTGTCAGCCTGACCTCAGTGCCGGAGAAGATTATGGAGCAGATCATCTTGAGTGCCATCATGCGGCCCGTACAGAAGAACCAGGTGATCAGGCATAGTCAGCATGGATTTATGAAAGGCAGATCCTGCGTGACTAACCTGATCTCCTTGTATAACGAGGTGACCCACTTAGTGGATGAGGGAAAGGCTGTGGATGTTGTTTACCTGGACTTTAGTAAAGCTTTTTGCACTGTTTCCCACAGCATTCTCCTGGAGAAACTGGCTGCCTATGGGTCGGACAGGCATACTCTTAGCTGGGTAAAAAACTGGCTGGACAGCTGGGCCCAGAGAGTTGTGGTGAATGGAGTTCAATCCAGTTAGCAGCCGGTCATGAGCGGTGTTCCCCAGGGCTCAGTTTTGGGGCCAGTCTTGTTCAATATCTTTATCAATGATCTGGAC
>NW_008824185.1:511556-515989 GCF_000699105.1 Pygoscelis adeliae
CAAGTCTTATGAGGATCGGCTGAGGGAGCTGGGGTTGTTTAGCCTGGAGAAAAGGAGGCTGAGGGGAGACCTCATCGCTCTCTACAACTACCTGCAAGGAGGTTGTAGCAAGGTGGGTGTTGGTCTCTTCTCCCAAGTAACAAGCGATAGGACAAGAGGAAACGGCCTCAAGTTGCACCGGGGGAGGTTTAGGTTGGATATTAGGAAAAATGCCTTCACCAAAAGGGTTACGAAATATTGGAACAGGCTGCCCAGGGGAGTGGTTGAGTCACCATCCCTGGAGGGATTTAAAAAATGTGTAAATGTGGCGCTTAGGGACCTGGTTTAGTGGTGGACTTGGCAGTGCTAGGTTATCAGTTGGACTTGATGATCTTTTCCAACCTAAACAATTCTATGATTCTATGATTCTATTAATCCAAAGTTGAACCCGTGTTGTGAAATTAGCTTTTTTTTTTCTCTTTGCTTTTCTTGTTTCTTTACACTCCTGGTCTCACTTGGGTCTAGCGGGCAGAGGGATCAAAAGACTTCCTTCCTACTGGATTTCTGATCCTGCTAGAACTGAAAAGTGGAAGAAACAATTACAAAGGCTGTACTAATGAGGCATGCAGCTATACGGTTATTCCAAAACTGTTTAGATGCATCCAGAATACACTTCTGAAAGGTCAGTTGTAGCTTGTGCCACTTCCACTTCACTTCTAGTGTACAAAAGTGAATTCTGTCTACCACCTTTGCCCCATTTTTCCCAGATCATGTGAAAGTCTCAAGGCCAAGCAGAAGAATCCTCTCTCTTTATCAAAATGATTCTGGAATTAGACTGATGACTGAAAGGAGCTGAAAAGTGCTTCTGTGCCTTCCTTTCAATGTACGCACAGCACTGAAGGTCTTTCACATAAACTAAATCTCATAACAAAATATGACCTATATGGGTAGTTTTAATATTGCATTTCTTATCAGACTACTTTCTAACTCCTCCAAATCCATTTTTTTATAGTTCAAAAACAAAAGTTCAAACAAGCTTTTGACAAATTCAAGTACCTTCACTGCATTTCAGAGAAAAGATTTTGGTGCACAAGTCTGTCTTCTTTATGAACATAACTGACCTTTTCAATAATAACCTCAGAATTCAGACTGCTTTTTAATTACTCAAAAGGCTACCAGAAATGTTAGAATAACAAGTCTGACATATTTGGATTTCTAAGGTACCTAAAAACTGATTTAAATATGCTGAGAACTGCCACAACAGACATTGGTGAAGGTTTATTTTTTTTGCAAGAAAACATTCTATAAATCATGGAAGCAAAGCAAATTAAAAAAAAAAAAAAAAAAAAAAGTAGCAAGAAAACATTCTATAAATCATGGAAGCAAAGCAAATTAAAAAAAAAAAAAAAAAAGAAAGTAGCAATCAGCAGCCATATTTTTGGTGTGAAAGCACTGGTAAATACTATAAGTTATCCATGACCCTTAAGTAGGAGACATGCACGTTACACCAGGCACTTGCCTGCGTGTTCCCTCCCTGTCATCAAGACCAATGCTTGTTCATTTTTTTGAAAATGATTCAAAACAGCCTTACATTTTGGCAGGCAGGGAGGCTTAGAGGTCTGAAATCTTGAGTGGGCATAGAAATCCCACTGAAGGTGTTCAGATGCTGCAGGCCAGTAACTGGGATTTTTGTTAATCTGAGGAGCCCTAAGACATATTTCACTAAAGATTTTATTTTGTCACTTTTTTCATTTTAAGAGATCAGGGAGATGACTCATATCTAAAGCATGCTGAATTGTGTTCTTTCAAATGCTTCAATCCAGACTGGAAGGAAAGGACCCTTGAATCTCCTTGGTAAAGGCTGGCAGAAAAACAGGAATTCTGTTACTTGAAAAGATTGGTGGTTGTATTCTAGAATAAGATATTGAGGGGAGATGGGACAAAGAGAAATTCCAGGGGTACCAGCAACAGAGAATTTACCTGAAAATCTAGAAACCCACAGCTAAGTCCCTGATTCAAACCAGACAGTGCCCTTTCCCTTGTTTTGAACTGAAATTCCACTGTAGACACAGAGGACAGAGCCAGTCAGATATTTTTTTAGACAGAAAACATTTTTCTTTCTAAAATACAACCCTATAAAATATTTATTCTTAATGTGCCTGGGATACTACTGACACATTTTATTGTTTTCTGTCTAAATCAGAGTACAAAAGTGGCAGAGATTATCTCTTGGCAGTGTTACTCTTGGGAACCTGGGTCCTGTTCCACTGTAGTGTCATTGTGATTATTTTCCCTGTACTGTTAATATTACACTTCATCATGAAATATCTATTGTGTCTTAAGGTTATCAGCTACCTAGATATCTCTTAGGAAATGAGCAGATACTGCAGCTGATCTAAGAGAAAAATATTATTCAAGGTGTTTTTCTCAGGCAAAATAGTGTGTTTCTATAAGTGTTCTTTGAGAGGTTAAATGTAAGTCTTTGAATCTGGGACAGAACTTTAGTTATGTTAAAGTCTATGGAAATGCTGCCATAAACTTAAGCCATATCAGGACTTTTCCCCAGTTTTCCACTGTGAATACTTAGAAACAATAATTGAAAATAAATTTCCCATGAGTATTATGCAATATTTGCTTAAAAACTCACTGTTCTAGCTAAAGATTTCCATCAAGCTCATTACTTTATTTACAGAAAGCAAACATGATGGGGTGGGAAGACAAAGAAATGAATCACACTTTATAAGTCATCCTAACAAAAAAAACTTCTTACATGTTTTCTCCATTACTGCCAGCCCTAAATTATGTCTAAAATTTTTAGTCTTTCTACTGAGTTCAATGTGTTTTGGATTCGCCAAAAAAAGTAGGAGCTTTCATCTGAAGAAATTCTAATTTTAATTAATTATAATTGATAAAAATAATTTAAGGACTTTAAAAATGCTAGATAACTGTGAACTATCCAATTATGATTATTCTTCCACCAGATACCTATATACTTGAAATTTTAGCTCTGAAAACCTTAAAATTGAAAAATCTGACTTAGTTCTCTGTTGTTTTTACAAGTAATTATTAAGCAAAAAAGAGAGTGAACAGAAAGAGCGAAGACACAGCTGCAATGCACTCCACAGCAGAAGTACCCAAGTACCTTGGATCTTAGTCCTCATCCTGGCCTAGTGTAGCCTAGTGGCTCACAAGGCCAGAAAATCCAGTGGTAGTTTTGCTTTAATGCTATGTTCAAGGCAGAGGTACAGTGTGATCAGGCAGTCACAGGTGGGTACTTCACTCTGATTCCTCACTTGTCACCAGAGGATCTGGTTGCCCACTGAATTATGTGCCACATAATGCCTTTGAAAACAGTTGGATTGCTGAAGTCACCCATCTTCTCAGTCTTCTCTTTTACTAAGCATAAATGTACCCAGTAAAACGACAAAAGGAAAATCCATTAGGGAACCAGTAAAGAAGCATCAGAGCTGCCAACATTTGAGAAAGCGGAAAAGGGGAGAAAACAGATGGCCATGAATGGATGAACTAATGGGAACAAAAATGCAACAGAGTGGACAGGGAGAAGGATAAGGATGAGAAAATGTGCATGTATGAGAGAGTAGTCTGAGAGACAAGCTTCTCCTACTTCCTAGAAGCAGAAAAGATGGGTTAAACCAAATAAAAGGAAATACTGAAGGACTAGGTAGAAGTAAGAAGTATAGGAAACCTTTTCCGAAATGTTGACATGGTCAAGAAGGGTCAACCATATAAAGATCACAGAAAATGTTTGAGGCTTGTCTATCAATACTAAACACTTTCCAGAGGTTTCTTGTCATAGAATCATAGAAACATTAAGGTTGGAAGAGACCTCCAAGATCATCGAGTCCAACCGTCAACCCAACACCACCATGCCCACTAAACCATGTCCCTAAGTGCCACATCTACACATCTTTTAAATGCTTCTAAGGATAGTGACTCAACTGCTTCCCTGGGCAGCCTGTTCCAATGTTTAACCACTCTTTCAGGAAAGACATTTTTCCTCATGTCCAATCTAAACCTCCCCTGGCGCAACTTGAGGCCATTTCCTCTCGTCCTTTTGCCAGTTACTTGGGAGAAGAGACCAACACCCACCTTGCTACAGCCTCCTTTCAGGGAGTTGTAGAGAGCAATGAGGTCTCCCCTCAGCCTCCTTTTCTCCAGGCTAAACAACCCCAGCTCCCTCAGCCGCTCCTCATAAGACTTGTTCTCCAGACCCCTCACCGGCCTCATTGCCCTTCTCTGGACACGCTCCAACACCTCGACATCCTTCTTGTAGTGAGGGGCCCAAAACTGAACACAGTATTCGAGGTGCGGCCTCACCAGTGCCGAGTACAGGGGCACGATCACTTCCCTACTCCTGCTGGCCACACTATTGCTGATACAGGCCAGGATGCCATTGGCCTTCTTGGCCGCCTGGGCACACTGCCGGCTCATGT
>NW_008824185.1:517168-523663 GCF_000699105.1 Pygoscelis adeliae
ACTCTCTCAACCAGCGTCCTGAACAGGCCAAAGTCCGCCCTCTGGAAGTCCATGGTTGCAGTTTTGCTGCCCCCCCTCCTTACTTCACCGAGAATTGAGAATTCTACCATTTCATGGTCGCTAAGCCCAAGACGGCCTCCGACCACCACATCTCCCACCAGTCCTTCTCTGTTTGTGAACAGCAGGTCGAGCGAGGCACCTCCCCTGGTAGGCTCACTTACCAGCTGTGTCAGGAAGTTGTCTTCCACACACTCCAGGAACCTCCTAGACTGCTTCCTCTCTGCCCTGTTGTATTTCCAGCAGATGTCTGGGAAGTTGAAGTCCCCCACGAGAACAAGGGCCAGCGATCGAGAGACCTTTGCCAGCTGCTTGTAGAACGCTTCATCTGCCTCTTCATCCTGGTTGGGTGGTCTGTAACAGACTCCCAGCAGAATATCTGCCTCATTGGCCTTCCCCCTCAGATTGTCCCCACTGCAGATTTACTGGGATATTTATGATTGTTTTGGCCACAAAAATTAATGAAGGAAGGACAGTAGCAGTGAGGGAAGGAAGTGGAAACTTCTGATTATTTACATATTTAATACATTAATTTGAGTTAATAGTTTCCTTTAAAAATAATATGCCAGATTTGAGCATAAGCATAATACATCTTCCTAGATGAGGATTTCCTTGGCATGGCTATGCTCCACTTGATCTCCTGCTCTAAGATGAAAAATAAGAAAGACTTATGATGAAGTACACGTCTAAACTATTCTGGGAGCAGTGTAGTTGGCACAGACCTATCTGACTCCTTTGCCATCCCTAGCCCACACAGCTAAACTGCATATCTACGCAACCTAGTGGAAAACCTTGGGAAACAGCTCTTGTAATCATGAAATACATACAGGACTGAAGACTCCAAACTCACACCAGAGGATGAGAAACAACTCACAGCTTAAATGTATGGAAAAAGCATGAGACGTGAAAGTATGAAGGTAGAAACAGGATTTCTGCTTTCTCTTTAGAGAATTAGCACATTTGAAAAGCAAGCATTGCTCTTGTTAAACTATTTGTTGAGCCAACGCATGCACAAGTTGGGAAAGAAGGGGGTATTCACCAAAGTGGATAACATACGGTTATTCTCCATAGTCTCCTTTTTGGCTCAGTGTGAGAAGAGATGCTTTTCAGGGGACAGTTCTGAGCCAGAGCCTACATCAAAAGTAGTGGGTTGAGCTAATATTAGCCTTTGGGATTCTTGCCCTTCCATTCACCATACTTTATCATTAAGGCATATTAGATTATGTGTATGGCCACCAGTATACCTTTCAAGGGATACATTTATCCAGTGAAGTTTAATACTCTTTCAGGAAAATGTTTCTGTGGAAAAGGTCAGAGAAAACTCTTTCTGAAGTGCAGAGCAAGAGTTTTGCAACAGGCACTGAGAACTCTATGGGGCGAAAAAAACATCTACAATAGAAAACTAGATCTCAAATGATACAATAAAAAAAGATTTAAAGCCATTCTGGCTCTAGTCCCCTTATACATCATTAATATCTACTGCTTCAAGTCACTTCAAATCAAGCATCCCAGCACTTTAGCTTAAGTTAAAAGTTTGTCTTGCTTCAAAGAACATATAAAATGGTAGAACAAAAAAAATATTAAAATGTTACATTTTAAATAGTGCTGAAACATAGGGCAGGCTAAATGGTGTACAGAGAATAAAGAAAGAGATTAGACTGAAATTAATTGCTTTCATCCTACTATATCTCATACTGTTTTTTTCCCTCATGCTGCTACTTATAATGGTCCTGCTTGTCTGGAACTGGCAGCAAATTGGTGGAGGTTTAGACTCACATTTATACTCTGATCTACCCTTTTGTCTTTCAAGAGGATCTGGTTTATTCAGACATGCCATAAGATTACTGCACGTTTCAGTCTTGAGATTGCCTAAACTCTATGATCAAGACTACTTGCACCCTTCATGCTACTGATTACCATTTTTAGGAGCAGAGTTTAAATATATACGTTAGGAAATGTACATTTCAGGAAGTATAAATTTCCTGAAATAGAACTCACCCTGAAAGTTGTTAATCATGTTAACTGTAGCCCATTTGTACAGTTACGTACCAATAAGGTTGGTTGATAACTTACAGACTGAAGCACAATTTACATAACATAAATAAATGCATAGGTGTAGTATGCAATGAGCAAATTCCTTATTCCACTCAATAAAGTAATAAAACCAAAATTAAAAAAAAAATATTTACAACCAAATAGCTATTTATAAAGATTAAGTCCTGTAAACTTTGATTTTTAAAATTTTTTTAAGTTGAACTACCACTTTGGCAAAGCAGAGGGCCAGAGCATAAATCTACATTTGAGAAAATGTTGATATAATGAACATTTGCGTCATAGACTCTCAGTACAAAATTTTTTTTATACAAGAACATGAAATACAACATAAAATAATCCATCTGAATTACTATAAATAAGAATAAAGATAAAATAGAAATAGCTAGGGAGAAAAGCAGAGACATAGCTGGAAAGAGATACCATATGCATCATGTACCATATGCATCATGCATCATGAAACTTTGTCCAAGAGGAGGCTTGGACAAACCAAAAAAGAAGATCAATGGAAGCAGATTTTCACTTCATTCATTAAGCTGAAGCTGTGAAACTGTTCCTGATCAGGGGAGGGGGTGTGATTTAGGGGGGGAAGTATGAGAGGATAGGAATTTTTGTTCATTTGTCAAACAACCACGTAACTTGTGTTCACTTTGTCAAAGCAAGTTTACAACTAGTTTTGGATATGAAGATTTTGCACACTTAGCTGAAAACAAAAAGTAAAACTGGAGGCAGTAATATGGGGGACTGGCAAAAACAGGGGAAAAGCAGTAGGAAATGAACAGTAGAAGGAAGGGGGAAAGAAACAAATGGAAAGGATTTTCAGGCTGTGAAGTTTTAAAGAAATATTAATGCATTTTCCTTCAGGTAGGATTCTGAAAGGACATTAAAGATGCAATATGGGTGCTGAAGATTCAGTTTTCTTTCAATCTAAAAGCAGCTACTGCTGAAGATATCATTTCATATGAGAAAAAAATGATTATTTTGCTTATTTATTTCTGATTTTACAATGTCATCTGTAAATTAATCAAATGATAATCTTTCCCTCTCTGTCCTAAACTATCCTATTAAAGTGTTGAGTATTCCAGTATCGAAGTAATTTGGGCAGTTGATATAAACATTTTGTTGCTTTAGTAATTATCAACAATTAACAACATATGTCATATTAACTTTGCATTATTGTTAATTATATTAGCATTAACGTGAAATATATTTTATATTAACATTAGTAACATCACACATAAATTTACTTTCAAAATATACCAGAATTCCAGGGCTTTGGCAAACAAAAGCCTGTTGTGAAGTCTAAGCTGAGCTTCGAAGTAAAAAGAAAAATGCAGTAAGAAAAACTACCTGACTAAAGGACAACTGCAGAAACTTACTGTGAATACCAAGAAAAGCCTATTTCTACCTGCAGGAAAAATACATGGGCCTGTGAGGTGCCAATGGAAAACAAAAATAAATGTTCCTAATAAATAAAGCTGAGTAGAATGCATGTAAAATAATTCTTAAATGCATTTTTTCTGTATATGTCTACCATGGTTTAGCCCCAGCTGGGAACTAAGCACCGCACAGCCACTTGCTCACTGTCCCCTCAGTGGGATGGGGGAGAGAATCTGAAGAGTAAAAGTGAGAAAACTCGTGGGTTGAGATAAAGACAGTTGAACAGGTGAAGCAAAAGCCACATGTGCAAGCAAAGCAAAACAAGGAATTCATTCACTCCTTCCCGTCAGCAGGCAGGTGTTCAGCCATCTCCAGGAAAGCAGGGCTCCACCACGTGTAATGGTGACTTGGGAAGACAAACGCCATCACTCCAAATGTCCCAACCTTCCTTCTTCCCCCAGCTTTATATGCTGAGCATGACATCATCTGGTATGGGATATCCCATTGGTCCTTTGAGGTCAGCTGTCCCAGCTGTGTCCCCTCCCAACTTCTTGTGCACCTCCAGCCTACTTGCTGGTGGGATGGTGTGAGGAGCGGAAAAGGCCTTGACTCTGTGTAAGCACTGCTCAGCAGTAACGAAAACATCCTTGTGTTATCAACATTGTTTTCATCACAAATCCAAAACATAGCCCTATACTAACTAGTACAAAGAAAATTAACTCTATCCCAGCCAAAGCCAGCACACATACAGCTAATAGAACGTGATTTAAGTTTATGAATAAAAAGATCTCATAAATTTCCTGTAACCAAAGGTAATTTCCAAAGGAATTATTCTTGACAGAGAAATGCGATCTTTAATTTTGAAACAAGATTCTGATATTAATTGGAAGATTCTATTTTTGCCACAGAAAGTTGCTTTCTTAACCTTTTCACTTCAGTGTTTCCTCATTATCTACTCAACAAGAATTTAATTTTTTTTGTTTTGTCACTCAGGAAAAAGGTTTCTTAATTTAAGAAGTTATAGATATGAATAAGAGGTCTCTGCACAAAAATAAATAATTATAATGAAGGGTTTTTTGGAGGGGTTCTTTGTGTTCAGAAATTACTTTGCCAGTATCAGCAAACCTGAGAGCACACAGTCACGTGTATACCATTCACTGGCTTTTCAGAGAGTACAATGTAATCTGGAACACAATGAAATATCAGAACTACTCAAGTATAACAAAAAAACCCACCTTGTTTCATTAATATATAAACATTGTCCTCCTGATTATGTATTTTGAGATGATTCTTGAAATACTTTATAGGTATAAATTTATTTTGGTTTTGTGCACAGCAGCTCCATAACCCTTCAAATTATACTGTGGTTTGCAATAGGATTTACCACTCATCTGGCAGTTACAGCATGAAGTAATTAAGTCACTGGGTTCTGTTGTTGTTATGTATTAATTCAGCCTGAAAGCAGAATTTGGTCTTATTTGTTAATAAGGATTTTCCTGCATGATTACAATTGCTGTTGAAATAAAAATTTTAAACCTCAATCTTGATGCTAAATAACGTCTTGACTCTCTTTCCACTCATCATTCAGCAATGACAATACTCACCTTCCTCTGCATAACAACATTTCACTGTTCTAAATCATAACTGTATTAGCTGTGTGAGATCTTTGGTTCCATCTGAATATCACAAAACTGCAAATGCACTGTTTGGATAGTTATGGACTTTTCTTTTTAAGTCTTGGGTAGAACACACTCAGTTGCTGACTGGGTGAACCCAAGTGTGACATATTTTAGTTTGCCAATCTATTCTGAATCTCTTTGTTGACGTGGAAGCCATTATGCTATACCACCAGATTGGCTGTGGTATTTTTCAAAATTCAGGAGTAGTGAGATTTCTAAGAGTGTTATTCTGTACCAATAGGAAACTTGTGAAAGAATGGCACAGCACCTTCAGCTGGGGAATGCTATGAAAATGAGTCTGTGTACGTGGAACCACAGGTACACACATTGTGTTTAGAGAACACAAATGCTGTTCAAATTGTAGGACTAGCCTTGAAGTGATTGCTGAAACTGCAAGGAGAAAAATATTAATGAATTTCATGTATTTCTCTTCAAAGTCATTAATCAAGATGACTTTTTTTAGAGGTACCGTAAACTATCCTTACAACGGTGAAAAAATATGCTTTTTATAATCCCTAGTTAAAAATTACTAATGTCATAGAAATATTTTGTGGTTCCATACGGTGGTCAATAGCCAATTTTCTAAAGTCAGTCCTCAGATAGACTAAGCTTTATGACTTGTTAAGTAGTTTCTCCATGTTTTTTCCTCGAGGTATGCTTGTATGCGCTTGCTAATTAAGACAAAGTCAGAAGGGTAACTCTGTGCACTGAGTTGTAATGTGGAACATTTAAAACACCCATTAAAGAAAAAGCTTTATAAAGAGTTGGAAATGGTAGTCTATCAAGTGAAATTCAAACTCTGGTTTGGCATCTGTATTTTTGGTATAGTCAGTGGAATTACTTCTTCCCCTGGCCTGAATTTGTCCCTAGGACATAAAATGGCAGCATTTTGATGTTTGATTTCCAAATTAGGTGGAAGGTGCAATATGATGTATTAGTTGACTTATTATTACTTAGTAAAAGGATAAACAGGCTATTAGAAAGAAAATACAACTTGCTAGGAGACTTACCACACTTTCGGGGGTCCTCCAGTCATGTCCAGAGTGTGAGAATAAGAAGATCATAGAATCATAGAATCATAGAATCATTAAGGTTGGAAGAGACCTCCAAGATCATCGAGTCCAACCGTCAACCCAACACCACCATGCCCACTAAACCATGTCCCTAAGTGCCACATCTACACATCTTTTAAATACTTCTAGGGATAGTGACTCAACTGCTTCCCTGGGCAGCCTGTTCCAATGTTTAACCACTCTTTCAGGAAAGACATTTTTCCTCATGTCCAATCTGAACCTCCCCTGGCGCAACTTGAGGCCATTTCCTCTCG
>NW_008824185.1:523821-524138 GCF_000699105.1 Pygoscelis adeliae
TCCAGACCCTTCACCAGCTTTGTTGCCCTTCTCTGGACACACTCCAACATCTCAACGTCCTTCTTGTAGTGAGGGGCCCAAAACTGAACACAGTATTCGAGGTGCGTCCTCACCAGTGCCGAGTACAGGGGCACGATCACTTCCCTACTCCTGCTGGCCACACTATTGCTGATACAGGCCAGGATGCCATTGGCCTTCTTGACCACCTGGGCACACTGCCGGCTCATGTTCAGCCGGCTTTCGACCAACACCCCCAGGTCCTTTTCCGCCAGGCAGCTTTCCAGCCACTCTTCCCCAAGCCTGTAGCGCTGCATGGG
>NW_008824185.1:527299-529100 GCF_000699105.1 Pygoscelis adeliae
CCCCCCCGTCGCTTAGGTCCCCTCTTTCTACCTGGTGGCAAGAAGGCAGGGGATCCTCTGCTTCTTGTGGAGCCTCCATCTGCTGCCTTTGCCTCAGGGATGGCAGGGTGTGGCTCCACCAATCTATCTCCCTCTCACACTCCCGGATACTCCTTAGCCTTTCCACTTCCTCCTTCAGCTCTGCCACCAGGCTGAGCAGATCATCCACCTGGTCGCATCGCACACAGGTGTCGTCTCTGCCGCCCTCCGCTACAGCCGACAGGCTCAGGCACTCCCTGCAGCCAGAGACCTGGACAGCTGCGTGCTTGCGCGAGGGCTCCGTCTGGGTCGCCACATTCCTTCTGGCGACGGCTTTCGGCCGAGTGGACACCATAGCCGGTCCTCTTCTGGGAGGGTGACAACTACCAGTTGAGTTGGCCTCTAGAGCCAGGAGGGGGACTGTGCCCTGCCTGCTCGCCTGCCCTGCACGCCCTGCCTGCGTGAACTGCTGCGCTAACTGCCGCGCCACGCCCTTCTGATGAGCCACGCCCTGTTTGCCCGCCCTGTTCGCCGCGCTTCAGGTCGCTCGCGCTCCCTGGGAATTTGTATGCACAAATTTCTGTCTAAAGGAACTAAACCAAAATGTATAGAAAGGAATTTTTCAGATGACTTGTAATTATCCACAAACTCATTACCTCAGGACAGCCTTGCAGATAAATGTTTAGCAGGAGTGAAAAAATGTTATTCATATCACTAGAAATGTTACCCTGGTTTGAAAAGGTATTAAAATTATACTGTGTTACTTTAATAGAAATAATAACATAGAACAGTGCTCCAGGGCATGAGCTCACTATGAAGTGATGTCAGCTAGGAAGAAAATGCCCCTTTGGGCAGGTAGGATTTAGAAATCCTGACTCATGAAAGAGTTCTTTACACTTTCTTTGAAGAGTTTGCTACAGGTTCAGACAGAGCACACTGAACTGCGTGGTCTACTGGCTTGTGCTACAGAAACATATTCTTTTATGGCTTCCAACTGGAAGCAAACTGCTTTTGTACGTTCTCTTGTGTTGTGAGAGACTTCATAACAACATTTTAGTTGTGCTTCAGTTCTGAAGCTCCTGACGTGTCATTATTATGTGTACCAAGGTGAAATAAACCCCAGTCAGTAGTTATATTGTGAAACAAAACCCACACAGCATGGCACATTATTTGCTTAAGCTTTTACATTTGTTCATAATATTCTGAGCTAAGAAATACAGTTTTTATTTCTTTCATCATATTTGTGAAATACCTTTATCTTTGTTAGCAGAGGACTTGACAAAGTCTCTTTTTGACACAAGAGCCATGATCTCTGTTATTTTAGTACTGAGATATGGTAGACGTCTACTAAGAAAATTTATACACACTGTACTGCACTTATTTCAGATTATTACTGTCCTAAGTTTGCAGACAATAGACTGAAAATTTAAGAACAGCCTGTGTGCATTGCTTTATTGTGTTAATCATACATAGCTTTTCATAGACATTGTGCTGGTTTTGGCTGGGATAGAGTTAATTTTCTTCATAGTAGCTGCTATGGGACTATGTTTTGGATTTGTGCTGAAAACAGTGTTGATAACACAGGGACGTTTTAGTTATTGCTGAGCAGCGCTTACACAGAGTCAAGGCCTTTTCTGCTTCTCACACCATCCCACCAGTGAGTAGGCTGGAGGTGCACAAGAAGTTGGGAGGGGACACAGCTGGGACAGTTGATCCCAATGGACCAAAGGGATATTCCACACCATATAGAATCATAGAATCATTAAGGTTGGAAGAGACCTCC
>NW_008824185.1:529862-532327 GCF_000699105.1 Pygoscelis adeliae
AACCTCATACAGTTGGCCTCGGCCCATCGATCCAGCCTGTCCAGGTCCCCCTGCAGAGCCTTCCTACCCTCAAGCAGATCAACACTCCCGCCCAACTTGGTGTCATCTGCAAACTGACTGAGGGTGCACTTGATCCCCTCATCCATATCATTGATAAAGATATTGAACAAGACCGGCCCCAAAACTGAGCCCTGGGGAACACCGCTCGTGACCGGACAAAGTGATGGTCATATGATGTCATGCTCAGCATACAAAGCTGGGGGAAGAAGAAGGAAGGGTGGAACATTTGGAGTGATGGCGTTTGTCTTCCCAAGTAAAGTTACACGTGATGGAGCCCTGCTTTCCTGGAGATGACTGAACACCTGCCTGCCGATGGGAAGGAGTGAATGAATTCAGTTATTTTGGTCACCTGCATACCACTCCTGGATGTTTTTATCCACCAGCTCTGTGAAAAAATAATTTTTTATGTATCATAGACTTGAGGAGACAAATGGTATCTGGCAATGCTGTGCTCATATAATCTTCTGGGGTTTTGGGGGATCATTAACACTTTGTGATCTCTGCACAAATTATGTACAAGTGTTACACTTATTAATGGTAATAGAAGTTGAATGTCTGCTGAATACTATAGAACTGAATGGTTTCAGCTAGGTAGTTGATTTGGTTTTGCTCCCAGAATATGTTACAGAACCTCATTTACAGCAGAATACACATTTACATGCAGGACTTCACTTCAGTGACAAAAATGCAAATTAGATTACACAGTAGGAAAAGTCACATTCAAAGGAGCAGGAGAAATAAAGTTAAACTTTATCAAACAACCTGCCAGTGACAAAACGAAAAGAGTATTGTTTAATGCACAATAAATAACCTAGATCTCAATATGACCTCTTTGTGGAGTCAATACTAATGTTTACTCATGTTTTACCCAGCACCCAAGGACAATCATTCTAAGTTTAAATCAAATTCAAGAGCACCTGCAAAGGCACAAAGTATGCAAAACCCATGGAATGAATTTTCCAGCCTTCTTCCTGGTACCTCTTCTGCTATCACATTATAACCCAAACCTGCCAGGCTCTGTTAATTTTTCATCAGCGCAAGGACATTTCTGTCAAAGAAACATGATATTATAAAGCTCACTGCACTTAAGACTCACTCTGTGGACAACAGCAATGAAGTTAAAACCAAATATCTGGGACCTATATTTTCACATCGCACAGAAGGAGAGGTTTAGTATTCAAGACGTCTTTGATGGTTCAATTTTACAGGCTGGAAAGAGGCCAAGAGAGAAAGGCATAGTAACATTTTGGACTTAGACAAGTTCAGGATGTTCTGAGTCACCTCAGCCTAGAGGAAAAGACAAGAATTCATTGAAATGGCAGCTCCTGACCCTTGCAGTGTGCATTGACAAGGATGGTCAGCCCCACATGGTGGGGCAGATGTGTTTTTCAGTAGACTTTGCAGTCTTGTTTTCTGCATATTCTCACAGAAGTGCTTGTCTGAGCTTCTGGCTGCTTCCTGCTAGCTCATGTACCAAGATTTCCTTCCCCTAAGCAGGGAAAGGGACAGAAGAAGAGATGTGGCATGTGGAGACCTCATCCCAGTGTTGAGCAGGATGAGAACACCCAAACCTATAGCACAAAACTCTCCCTCATACTGGTATAAGATTGTACAAGAGGATTACCTCACTGAACCACTAGGGTTTTCTAATTGTTTGGTTTGATTTCAGAGATTTTTAAATGGAAAAGTGATACCCTAGATCAGCAGACAGTTTATTTGAAGAATTATTTTAATATATGTTATACAAAAACTTCACCAAGACTAAGCTAGAAAACTGTTTTCTTAGAGAAGTCCTTGGAAAGTCTTTGCAGGCTTTAATTTTAAAAGCTACAGGCAGAACCTCTCTCTCTCTCTCTCTCTCTCTCTCTCTCTCTCTCTCTCTGATTCTGGCATAAGACACTTGAGTTTCAGTCTTAAAGCTATCCCATTACCTCTTCTTTTAAAAGGAAACTTGCAGTAGCTTTTGCATTAAGCACCAATGACTACCATTTGCCTTTATAGATCTGAATGGCATCAAGTATACTCCTTTATTTTGTCTCTTAAGCGTTTTTATTGGCAAGATGCAAATAATTGCTACTTGACTGTGTAACCTTTCCCTCAGGGACTATATTTCCCCTATCTGCCTATTGACTGGAATATCTATAACTTCTGGCAGCAAAAGGACTTTCTTCTCTCTTCAAGGCTATTATTGTTTAGGCTAGTCCGAAACTAGATGGAGCGTATCATCTTCCCTGGCTCTTCCAGGCAGCTGTACACATTTCTTCCCTTCCCACCTGTTCCAAACACCAACTCTTGCTGTACCGGCCACAAAACCCTTACAACCTCTGTCCCATGGGCCTAGGCGGGTCTGTCTCTGAGACTTAGAAACCAAGAGATCCCTGCCTACAAGAGCTTCTTACCCTGCA
>NW_008824185.1:532347-538801 GCF_000699105.1 Pygoscelis adeliae
GCTGCTACATTTCCTTTTCCTCAACGAGAAGGACTACATGGAGTTTGGTTAGGATTGGGGGTTGGGTGGAGTTTATATTGTACCCACTATTTTGAAAAAGAAAGAAGCATGGTGGTATTTTTCAGGCAGTTTAAATACTCCTTTTTTGCATGTTGTTCCATGTGACTTCTGGCAGCTCATTCAAGTGCGACTAAAGTAACTGCACTTCTCACAGGTCAGTTAAAAGTAGTTTATCAGAGAAAGAACAAGCTGCCTCTTTCCTTTTATTTCTCGAGTAGTTTAGCAGTTTCTATATTCACAGAAGCAAGCATGAACAGACATCTCTTGGGTTAACCAGGGAGTCGGTACTGCCCCAAGTGTCTTCCTAAAGTGTAGCACCACAGGTAACAAATAACAGAAAGTCAAAGATATTTGTGCACAGGGCAAGATACTATTCCCCTCCCTCCTTTCTTTTTTTTTAATTAGCTGGACATAAATTTCTTTCTTTTTTTTTTTTTTTTATTTAACATATAGCTGTTCACTGCTGATGCATTTTGGCCTGATTAGTTCCTCACTGAAAAGGGCTTGTGTCAGTTAAAATGTAAAAACCCTGAAATGGCAGTTTGAACAAGAGCACTTGATGTCTGGGCCTGGGAGCTGGCACAATGGGTTGGTAGGGGGATTTATGCTCCCCAATAGATGAAGAAAAATTAAATCAAACTCAATTTTTGTATTTACAATGCTTCCTTTCCACATCATCTGACACACATGCATCCACATCATCTGACACACATGCACACAGAAAGTCATTTATCATTCTCAGAAAAACACAGGAAAGTTAATACTGAGGTGGCATAGTTAATAAACATTGCCTGTGGGAAATGTGCAGGCTGCTCTAGTTTGGACTTTGTACCTCAAAAGTGAAACTAGAATTTTCCAGTCAGTGTTGTACAGCAAAACTATGAAAAAGAAGTGGAAAGTATGTTCAGAGGCTTGTAAGCCACTGTCTAAAATACAGAAGAAATACTTCCTTTTTGATAACTTTCACTCAGCAGCAGGCAATTAGCAAAGAAAAGGCATAGGTTACTCCTAGTTTCAAAGAGTCTGTTAGGAGCTTTGCATTGGTATGTCAGGGACAGTGGAGATACAACATGACCTATGCTAGGATAGTGCAGAGCTATTCTGTATAAGAATCAGTTGGAAAAGAAAGAAAATATGACAAAGACCCAAAGGAAGGAGAGAACAATCTGCAAGAAATAAAGGAACGGAACAATCATTCAAATGATTTTGCAATTAGCTACTGCAAAGTCTTAAAATAGAGAAAAGTTCTCTTATTTCTGTGCATAAGGAATATCAAAACCAACCACTACAGCTTCAAAACAGTATTCTTGTCACAGTCTGACCATGCTTAGCAGTAGTTTCCCCATAAAAGCATTAGGATTTCTAATACTGCTATAAATCTAAAAGGAGGAACATCCTTGTGTTGCTTGTGTTCAATGGTAGTATACTGGCAGGCCCAAAAATATGATGACCCTGAAATATTCACTTTTTTTTCTTTTTTCTGTTAAGCAATGACAGGCAATGCATGTTTCAGCTTCCCAAGGATTAGAGCACAAACCTCTGCACACAGTGCCGTGCTATATTTCATTTGCTGTTGATGACAGCTTCCTTTTCAGATGACCTCCTGTCCCTGATTTGGTCAAAAGTTCAGGGCAATTTTGTATCTAATCGCATCAGTCTACAGACCCTGAAAATACTGAATTAAAATAGTGTGCACAGCCTATGATAACGTTTACAGTAAAAAGGACAAGTTTTAAGTGCAGAATGCACTGTAGAGAACTTTTCTCACTAATGCATCTTGATATATCTGAGTATAGCTGTAGGTTTTTATACTTTTCTTTCTTAATTATTTATTATGAGGTCATAGCATAGAAGGCAGTTGCAAGGTATAACAGAGAAAGGCCCTCTCCAAATGAATTTTGTAGCATACAAGACTTGTGCTAGATTAGTCATTTCATTTTGGTTTCAGTTTAAACAACAGGAACCCTCAGATCAGTTTGCTTCACATCAGTTTAGCCGATGTGAACATCCGTTTAGCATCAGTGAACAACAGTTGAAGTGGAGTACAACAACGGATTGGAGTTGCTCTACCTGGCGATGCAGCTTTTGTGTGTTGACAAGGGTTTTCATTAATCTGATTTAGAATCTGACACTCTGAGATATGCTGAATTAGGCTTTGTTTATTTCTAATCTCCCTCATTTTTCTGTTTTCTTGGCAAGATGTAGTATTTGTAGGTTTAGATATTAGGCTTTTTTATTGAGAAAGGAAGAGGGTCTGACACGCTGATAATAGAATGTTATTTTTGCACATAAAAAGCAGGATGGGGAGGGGGAGAAGGCAACATCAGAAAGTGGTTAAGATCTGAGGCGAACCAAATCACACCCTGCAGGAGCTGAGCTCTGTCCAACAGATTGTATACAACATCTTGGGCAAACAGACTTCTCACATAGGGGCTTTAAGAAAGTGCCTAAAGTTACTTGTATGAGTCCAGACCTGGTGTGTGAATAGAAAAAGAAGGCTGAAAGCAATTGTCAGCCCCAGGTGGTGTAGAGGGATTAGGATTTGCAGTAAAAACAAAGAAACCGCAGGTCTTTAATATCAGGTCATTAACCAAGAGAGGGTGAGTGAACTTACGAAAGCAAAGGAGATTTTTCAGGGACAAAAAGCAGGGGAAGAAGTTAAGAAATTACTGAGTCACAGAAAATGTAAAGGCAAGGGAAGTCCATAATCTGAAAAACTGGACAATTTTCTCAACAATAGCGCAAGATTAAAAAAAGAAAAAAAAATCAAGGGAAATTAACTATTCTCTGTATGGTTTACCACCAAGTTGTGAAGTCAAGTGCCATGCTAAAAGGCACATAATTCAAGGTCATTTGTCCTCCAAAAAGAGGGAGAGACAGTGTATGTTTCTTTATCCTTTATCATCATTTATGCCTGCAGTATCAACAAGGAACCGGTACATTTAAAAATTAATTCATGTACTTCATTTGTCAGTTTTCAAGATGAAAACTCACTATCTCTGAAATGACATACCAACAGTGAAGTTAGAGAAAAAAAGTAATATGCTATATAAGGATTCTCTCTCATCTTTCCCATAGTTCACTACTGAATTAAAATTACTATTATTGGAATTTCTAACATGCCCATCATTTAAATAAGTAGGCATCATTGCCCAATTCTAGGAAAGCATCTGTTCCTTTTGGTACAGAAACCAATCAGTGCTTCCATTGGGATATAGCCTGAGTCACTAATGTATCAGGCCATATTCTTTAGAAGCACTAGATATACTAACACTAAAAGTGGAATATGATGCCATAGTTTCATGTGTTATGAATCTTTGTCCAAGGCAAAATAACTACTTAATGTGTGAAAAATGAAGAGATGAGAGGCAGTAACAGGTTGTCATTATTTTCTCGAAGGAAAGTGACTGGCATTAACATGCTGAGAAGTTAGGAGGGCTAATCATGAAGCTGATCTAAATTACTGTCTATAATAAATCAACAGAAGGCATTGTCAGAAATTATCAAGTGGCAGATCTAAAAGTTTTTCTTTCTCTCAATACAGGCTTTACTATCATATATACATTCTATGAAAAATCTGTGGCACAAAAGATCAGTTAGGAATATGGGTCCGAAACTCTTTATAAAATAGCTCTGTCTATGCATTTTTCTAAACACAGCTGCTGTAGCCGCTGACAAGTATGAGATGACCTTGCATTACCCATTGTTTGTTTCACAATAAGTTACATATACTACAATTTCTTACTTTATTGCAATTCTTATCCATTGAAATAAAGTCATCATACTGAGTGTCTGAGATGGACCAGTCTGCACTGCAGTAACCATTTATAACTTTCTATTGTCTTCATAAACATGATTGATAAGACTCATAAAGATATAAAGCTACAGCAGCATGTTACTTGTTCCTAATAACTAAATGCTAGTTAGTTTCTTTGTTCCTCATGGTAGAGAGTCACTACCAAGCTTGCAATTCAGAACACCATAGCTTAGGCTACGTAGCAAAATTAATGTCTTGGCAGAATTCTGCTCTTCTCCTTCTCTAGAACTGTGCCATCATGAAGTTATATGATAAGCATACTGCTGCTTTTTTAATGTAAAAACAGCAAAGCACCCTGCAGTTATTTTTTGCAATAATCTTGCTGGATGGAAATTAGTATGTGATGATCGTTCTACTTCACTACGGTTTTTTAGTAGAAAATTGCCTTCAAAAGAGGCAAACCTTAAGACTTTCAGGATAACTCAATCTCCATTACAAGAACAGAAACAAATTTATTTTCTTAACCAAGCAAATGAAGACAAGCATTTGACCTTTGTTTTACTTTTCCTTTTTCATTCTTGTTTCTGTCTCTGTCCATTTTTCTTTACACACAAGCTTTCTTCAATATGTACAGATACAGCACACCTCTCACAGTTATATTTGCTTCAAAGAACTGGTGATATTTACATTGGGCAAGGAACCTTTCTTATTATTTTGATCCATCTTTAACAACATTGTCATCTTTGAGAAGCTGCTCCCACTCTCATTCACCTCTCCATTTCCCACAGTTTCTGACTTTTTTTGTTATTTTCCCAACTATTTAATTCATGAGTAGCAAGAATACATATTTCATGGAGTTATCAGGTCCTATGTTTTCTCCTTATGTTCTAGACTAAACAGAAGTATGAGTAAAATCCCACATTTTTTAACAGTCTCTCCAGAAAAAAAATTGGAACTGAGGCTTTCTGAGATTACAATTCTCACCTTTATGGCACTACCTATATGTGAGGCTCTGTGTCATAGAAGAATGTACCAGAAATATTCTCTCAGCTGTACTGCAGAACTCTGTGTCAACAGATGTAGCAAATCAACCTGCTGCCATTTACGTAAGTCCAGGAGATGATCAAGTATCCTTGAAAAGTTGGTCCTTAGTTTGATTTCAAGAAGTCTTACCTTTGCCAGAGCTCAATTCAGATGTGAATGCCAGTGCTAACTCACTGCGGGTGAGGTTCTGACATTTTGCTAGATGCCTCCACCTCGAACTTTCTATCATCTTGACAGTAGAATCTCATTTGCAGCAAAAGGATAAGAAAGACAAATCTGTGGTTTGACACCTTGTGACATCTTTCTATGGGTAATGAATTTCTGTTACATGACAGGTTCAAAGTTACCGAGCAATGGATGGATGAATGGCACAGTAACTTCAGGCTTGCTGAGAATCACAAGAATAAGTTAAGTCATAAAAAACAAAACAGTGTGACACTTTTAGATATGGGTTATTCTATGTATTTAAGTAGATGCAAATATATTTTATTTCATCGATACTTAAATTTTTACAAAAGTAACAGATCCACAAGAGACCATAAGAATAAATAAACTAACTACTACTTCCAGTCTTTTAATATATTAATCCTGATGGCAAATATCTCAATGTAGGGTATGTCTCACTTTTCTCTTGCACTGACCATATTCAAGGCTTTTTCCTAATTGTTCTTTGTTTTCTCTCTCCTTATCTTCACAGGTTTTGAGGTTTTTTTCTGTCAGTATTTATTGCTATATCTTCCCTCTTCTTATTCTTGTAGGTCTCTATAACTTTTCTTACCTCTAGAGTCATGCTGTTTAGAAGAGAGTTTCACAGGGAACATATATGTTGATATTTGTAATATACATACATAGGCATGCAAATGTGCAGAGCCACAAAGCTCTGGTTTCAACTGAGAAAATGAAATTAAAGGTTTGATATGACCCTGTGTCTCAAGATCTTAAGATCAGTTACCCAGACTATGGAAAACCCAGCTCTAATGTCCTTCTCTTTCTAATGGAATTTGAGCCTGGATTTCTGAGGTAAAAGCCTTGAAAGCCAAACTCATGTGTGCGCTGAGTTTGAGCATTTTGAGTTGCTCTTCCTGAAGTTGCTCTACTTTGTATGGGCTACATAAATATTCACTCTACCAATGAGAAGTAGAACATGACCATAGTTTAGTGACCAGGGCAGTCATGGCTTAACCTCAGCCAGCAACTCAGCACCACACAGCTGCTCGCTCACTCTCCCCCCCCCCCGGCAGGTGGGATAGGGGAGAGAATCAGAAGAGTAAAAGTGAGAAAACTCGTGGGTTGAGATAAAAACAGTTTAATAATTGAAATAAAATAAAATAGTACTAATAATAATTAATAATAATAAAAGAATATACAAAGCAAGTGATTCATGATGCAATTGCTCACCCTCTGCTGACCGATGCCCAGCCAGTCCCTTAGCAATGGTCCCTCCAGCCAGCTTTCCCCAGTTCATGTACAGAACATGACATAATACAGTATGGAATATCCCTTTCGCCAGTTTGGGTCAGCTGTCCTGGCTGTGCCCCCTCCCAGCTTCTTGTGCACCTCCAGCCTTCTCAGTTGGTAGAGCATGGGAAGCTG
>NW_008824185.1:539335-548528 GCF_000699105.1 Pygoscelis adeliae
ATTCTCTCCCCATCCCACCTGCCAGGGGTTGGGAGAGTGAGCAAGTGGCTGTGTGGTGCTCAGTTGCCGACTGAGGTTAAACCACAAGCCATATGTATGGTGGTTTCTCCCTGGCCTGGATCCGCTCTCAGAACAATGGAGCTGCTAGCCCTGGTGACTCCAAGTGTCTCAGTGCTTCCTCCGGGAAGGCTGTACCCACAGCCAACCACGCACCTCCAGGGGCTCTGGGCACTTTCTTCATTGCTAGCATGGATTTGTCATGTCTCCTTGTGTCCCTTTTCTGTGCTTCTCCCAAGACCCAGGCTTGGCAACCTCACTCAGCTGCTTGTGTGAATGCACAGCCAGAGAGTGCTTCTGAAAATGTGACCTGCAGTAGCAGAAAAGAAGGAGAAATGTTGATAGTTTGTGTTTGTTTCTCCTCTCTCACACTAGAATGACAGGAATGTTGCTGTATAGTTTTGAACACTTGAATTCACCAGTGTAAATAAGGAGAAATCAGGACTCTAGACTTCCTAGTGTCTACCTATGCCACAGTAAGGACATACTTTTTCAGGAGCTGGACTTCTGAGTAAAACATTGAATTCCAAACCCTAGCCACAGGGGCTGGATACCATGTAGCTCTTAGAATCAGTGGAGCTCATGGTAGTTTACACTGTGTTTTCAGATATTTATACTTGGGAGAGCTGTTTTACTCCTGTTGTCTACTGAAAACTATTGCTGTTAAATATGATCAACAAAAGTCATTGACATAGTGTGAAAAAGAATGCAGCCTTGCAATGGCATTTAGGCTTCTTTTAGGACTACAGGTAGTTCCTGTGGATGAATCACAGGTAGTATGGCATAAGCATAGTGAAGTTGATCTTGGCTCAGATATTTTCAATCAATGGAAGCTGACCTGATGTAGTATAGTCTTAGGTTATCTATCTTCTTTTCTCAGTAAATGAATTGTGCGTGTTTCTATTTTATGCAGTAATGCATTAACAGGATGTTAGATATTTTGAATTCCTGTTGTGCATGAGCAGTTGATGGCTGTAATGAGGCTGAAGTTGAAAAGATAAGAAGTTTTAAAGTTATGCAGGCAGCTTCTACCTCAGGTATAGCAGACCAAGAATGCTGTAATAGCTTCTAAACTGTCTACTTGTTTTAGGTAATGTAATAAAATAATTGCACTTTAGTGCAATTATTTAGTGTTCCATGTAAGACTTGAATGTTTTTTTCTTTAAATTTGACAGATAAGCCCTGTATCAATTTTTTCCATAGACTTCAGTGCAATTTTTAGAAGAATTTGATAGATAATTCCAATTACAGTTTCTTCCGTGGTCTTGATACAATATTGAAAATTCTTAATTTTCTTGTACTATAGCCTGTAATATTGCCTTAATCATTATAACACAAAAATCGCAGGTTATCTTTTCTTGCAGACTCTGACATTAGCAGAGTTCTCTTCTTAACGCTCTTAACAAGGTACTTAAACAGTTATTTCTGGGTGTTCTGAATAATACATAGAAATAGGGAATGTTCCCAACAACACTCAACAACCGCTTTTTGCATCATGGCTAGTGCAGGTACTGGAAGGAGATCATATTGATGATATCAGTAGCACACTATTTCTATTAAAAATGAGCTCCGTTGCCTGCAAAGAAAGGAAGATGAAGAAAGATGAATGAAAATTGAAAAAAACGTGAACATACTAAGACTTAAGATGTGCTAGACTGTAACCGCCCTCTATCCTCCATCTGTTTCTTTTTCTTCTCTTCCCTTAGAAAACTATTCGCAATTTTCTAATACTACAAGGGCTAGTTATAGCTGTTGTACAAGGGCTCTGCGGGATGAATGCATTATAGATAAAAAGCCTTATCACACCCCTCAAATTCCCATTTTCACCTGCTCACATGGTATTCACCCACAGCTTGTAAACAATGGGTTTCTTTGCTGAGTGAAAGAGACTTAGATTCAGCATGAGCCTGGCAAAATTACCTTTCCCCCTGCTCAATTTTAAAGCACAGTGCCTTAGAAAGTGTGAGGGAGAGTCTGCTAGGTAAGGTTTAACAGGTCATGTTTAGAAAGGAAAGAAAGGAAGAGGAAGCTAACAAGGGCTTGTAGAGGAGAAGTTAGAGGAATATAAATAAGTTGGAAGAAGAAAAACAACAGAATTTAAAAGCTGTAGAGAGACATTATATTGCACCTATCCTTAAGCTAGACGCTGTTCAATTTATTATATAGTTTAGGATACTAATACTCATCTTCTCTTGTTGCACAGAAAGACGTGAAGATCTGGGCAGTTAAATAGAGCAATTTCCAGTATATAGACCCAATTTTTAAAACTCAACATGTAGCATGAATTCTGTCACAAATATTTATTTAAAATATACTTTTTGTTTATCAGACTCAAACTGTGCACTTTGGGAGGTATTCTGCTTGGAGTGGAGCTAGTAGACTATGTGCTAACAAGATAGTAAGTACATGTTGATATCTAGGAACTACAACTAGCTTTTCAGAGGAATTTCTTCTATCAAAACTACAGATTTTTGATCAGCAGCTTTATGATTATTATAACGCAGATTTGCAATGAACAGTGGAATGAAGGCTGCACCAAAGTCATAGGATATGAATTTGCCATACGAAATGCATGGAGAGATACAGATATCACTGTAACTTAAAAAGAAAAAAAAATTTAATTTTCTTAAATAAGGACTGCAAAACTGTTGTTGACTTAAAAATTACTATTGTAGGCAATGGAGAAATTTTATTCAAAGTAAAAGAATCGTAATGACTCCTCAATGGAAAGTAAGATAAGTAATTGCTACTAGTAAGAGTCAGAGATATCACTGAACATAGTATTTGCATATAAAGAAAATGCGTTCTTTGGATACTAGTATTAAAGTGACATATTCCTGACTTCTGTAACTATTCGTAAATAAAATGCTAAATTAACAAGGCATTTTATCTCATTGGCAACCAGTTGTAATAATGCTGAGCTTCATGACTGAAAACTGAATAGACTGCAGTACAAAATTTATTGTCATATAGTATACTTGTACTTTGATTACCTGCCTTTCTCTATAGATTTGATGTCTATTATTACATTTTAAACATCTGTATGTCACAGAGATTTATTTGGAAGCTGTCACTGCTTTCATTTGTGTCAAAACATTGGAAGTGTAAGGCACCACTAGAAAATCCAATGAAATACTGCAGCAAATGGTTTGCTTCTAAAAAGGTGTTTGAACTACCATATACTGTTGGTGAAGGCTCATAAAGAAACAATCAAATCTGTCTTAAGTTTTATGAGAGAAGGGGAGAGGGGAATTCTGTTGCATTCCCATCATATATAAGAAACATAATTCTTCAATCATCTATAAAGAAAATAATCTATTCCAGTGTGATTTTAATCTTTATTTTAGCCTTCAATAGACAGCGTATGTAATAGGATAACTGCATTCTTAAATAGCTATGATAGTGTTTATAGAATGGCATTTCAGCTCATGTCAGTGCAATACCTACAAGCAAATACTAGGAACATGCAACAGGAAGGATTTCTAAGTGAGCTTTTCCTCTCAGACCCATATTTCCAGAGTTATAGCCAGAGGAAGAAATATTGGATATTCTGATCTGTTCATATGTCTTAGAATTTTTCATTTGTTCAACATTGCCACTTGACTGAGAGGCAGACATACCTGTCAAGCAAGATCCATGGTTTTGCTGTTAAGGTCCCTGTGCTTTTCTGCATTGACTAGAAGAAATGCCCACTAAAACAGAAGCTGAAACCAAGATGGAGAAGAAAATCTTAGAAATTAAGTTGACTAGCAAACTGAAGAAAGAGCTTTCTATTCTTATTAGGTTGAAACATTTAAGTGTTATTACCATGACAAACTCAATCAGAAAAATGGAGTAAATCTACCAAGAATATCAACAAGATAAAGCTTAACTGAGAGTATGAGAAGCGCAAACTGAAATTAGAGAACCAAAGATAATGTGAAGTGTCCAGTCCACACGGACTCCAGATGAGTAAGGATTGTCGTGGTTTAACCTCGGTTGGCAACTAAGCACCACACAGCCGCTCGCTCACTCCCCCTCCTCCCGATGGGATGGGGGAGAGAATTGGAGAAGCACGTGAGAAAACTTGTGGGTTGAGATAAAAACAGTTTAATAATTGAAATAAAATGATAATGATAATAATATGATAATAGTAATAATACACAAAGCAAGTGATGCACAGTACAATTGCTCACCACCCGCCGACCGATGCCCAGCCAGTCCCCGAGCAGCGGCCCCCCCGGCCAGCTTCCCCCAGTTTATGTACTGAGCATGACGTCACATGGTATGGAATGTCCCTTTGGCCAGTTTGGCTGTGCCCCCTCCCAGCTCCCTGTGCATCAGTCGGTAGAGCATGAAAAACTAGAAAGTCCTTGGCCAGTGTAAGCACTACCTAGCAACAACTAAAACATCGGTGCCTTATCAATTTTGTTCCCATCCTAAATCCAAAACACAGCACTGTACCAGCTACTAGGAAGGAAATTAACTCTATCCCTGCTGAAACCAGGACAGGATTACACTGACATGTTTTTCTTTTGCAATAAGATGTGCTTATTGAAGAAAACTAGCAATTAACATAAACAGGTCAGAAAGAAAGTTTCAATGGATTTCTTAGTGTTCTTTTTATCTTTTGTGTAAATAAAACAAATTCACCAGGGTTTATAAAAGGTTAAAGGTGTAAGAGCCAGCAGTACCTTCTAGAATACCTCTTAGAGAAGACCAAGGCAAACAAGACTAGTAGTCATAGTCAGAAACTCTCCAACACTAAATCATTGTTCCAGCTATTTCTCAGTATTGCCCATTTCATTGATTAATTTTTTTTTTTGCTCTGCCTGACTCAGTTGGAAGTGTCCGTTTGTGACTCACTACTCAATGAAGCAGTGTGAACCCAGGGATGAAGGACAAAAACTTTTGAGGATTTATCACATTGATAAAGATGCTTATCCTGATTGTTGGAATGCACTGAATCTACATCCAAAATACACTGGGAGAAAAAATAAGCTAAGACCACGACAGTGGGCTTTTTTTGGAAGCCCTTGCCTGCCTTGTACTGTCCACATAATGGCACTGCACGGGTATCTGAGGTACATGATGGTGGCCACAGTATGTGTGGCTTTTCAACACTGTAGTGAGTTCTTGGACTTCTGCAAAGAGAAGCCACACATCCAAAGTCACCCTCTACCAGATGCCCATCCTAGGCTTGCAGAAGAGTTTGGGCTTGCATCCAAGCAGTGCATTCAAATATATATATAGCCAAAATGGGAGGCTTTATCAGTGCTGAGTGATATTAAACATCATTGTTACAGAACATCATTTCAGTATGAATGCAATATTAATAACAGCAAGTAGATTGCCTCTGCATGTACATTACTCTGTATTATCTAAATCCATGCTTGTTGGACCAAATATCCATTAAATTCAGAGATGGTTATAATGTCTTCATTGTAAGCCTCTCCCAGCTACACCAAACCCCAGTTAATGAGTCAGGGCATTGGGTATGTATAGAAAAGAGTGAACAGTGTGACATAAAGCTTACCCTGAATTCTTTTTGTACCTGAGTGCAGCAGCAGTTTGTGTTTTCCTTTTGGTAAAAGTTGATGATTATAACAAATGGCATTGAAATTTGTGGGAATGATGATCCTGAACAGAAAAGTTCTTTATGTGATTATTTCAGCAAGGACTTCACAGAAAATAAATTGGGTAAATATGGTAAGCTCACCTCATGAATTCTCCAGCATTTTCCTAGTTGATAGGAAAGGAGTTGGGCTTTCTGAGGTATTCTTAACAGAACAACCTGACTCATTATCATTATTACTTATTTGTGTCAAAGAAAAAAGTTGAGATAGTAAAACTCACATGAAACAAGTAAAATAAGAATGATGCTTGAATGATATAAAATTTTTATTTATTTCCTTGGGGACTCACTCAATTCTACCAGTCTGATGAAGACTAATGTATCTGGAGAAGGAAGGTCATTACCAGATAATGGAGCCTGTTTATTACGTCTCCTGCTATTAGGATGAGCTATTTCCTCCAGTAGATTGTTTAGGATTTCTTAGGGATAGCATTTCTATAGCATATCTTGGTTTTTTCAGGTTTTTGTTCCCCATGATAAGAGAAAAAACAGCATCCATGATCAAAAGAAGCAATTTAAAGCTAGAAAGCTTTTCTAAAGTGCAAACACTCTCTAATATATCCTGGGAGTTGGTAAGTTTCTGTAACCACTGGGAGTGAAGGACTTTATCAATTGCAGCCATGCTATGCCCATAATGATTCTATTCAGGGGTAAGCAATGACAAGGAGCTTAAAAAATATGTGTGTTACAGCCAAAAACACACACAGGAAGCACTCTGCATTATATGCCAGGTACTCTACAGATATTGCTCCAAACTGCATATGGGGTCTGTCCTGCCTGGAGGGGAGCAGGAACCTAGCTGCAACCTGACCAATATTGCACCTTGTAGTCCTAATGCACTGCCAGGATTAGTTGCTCAGAGCCATGATGTATTGGGCTGTGCCACAGGCTCATCTCTATCTGTGCCTTTGGGAAGTGACAGGGAGATGTGAAGGAACCAGGACCAGCCTCGCGGACCCTCCCCGTCAGGAAGGTTGAAGGCAGCTGGCATGCCTTAATATAGGGGAGGAAGGTGTACAGCACTACATCTGGGCTGGACATTTCCACCTTGAAGAGCACTGAATCAAGCAGTAGGTGCTTTAGCATCATGAAAAAAGCCAGACCCTGGAAAACAATGAAGAAAGGAAGTGGAAAATCAGTGCCAGAGGCAGAGCACAAGGGCCACAAGCCTGTGGTGGGTTGCCTCCAGTCTTCAATATCTGGGAGGATGAACAGAAGCAGCTTTCATTTAGCAGTCTTGAACTGTACTATAATAGGATTCAGGACGGGTTGAAGGTAGCATCTGCAGACTACCACCAGATGAACTGCCCGCTTCCTCTCCCAGTGCAATAAGAAGTTTTTTCCAGCCCTGTTCCCAACGTTGGCCCTGCCTTGGTGTTCATTCGCACATGGAAAAAATATTTCAGCCACATCATTTCAAATATAATATGAGGTACAACTGCCAATGTTAGAATGTCTAAACAGAACATTTCAATAGTTTCCCAAATTAAATGCTAGCAAATTAAATGTTATATTTATGTAACAAATTTTAAAATTTATCAGTTCTGCCTTTTCTGATAGAAAACACTCCACTAAAAACCGTATCATATCAATAATGTTTGGAAATTGGCATGACACAAAGTTCTTAACCTTTATATCCCTAATGCTTTTAGGCAGCTGTTCCTTGATGTAATTTAGTACATGCTGGAAAAATGCATAAGATCTCACAAGAAGCAACTACTTCTACACCTGAATTTTTTTAGTTCCTCCATATATCATGCACTTGTTTATATATGAGTTTCTTATGATCCTGGAGGAACTATATCACTAATCCTTTTCACATTTATGAGTCTCATATTATGCATATTTTGCCTTACTGTGGTGAACAGGGATTAATTATGCCTTAGTAACAATTAATTTTACCATCCACTGTGCAGTAATGTTGAAGTTTGCTCAGGAGCAGCACTTACGAGAATAGTCAACACAGGTCAATGGAAGTGATAGGCATGATGGTAAAAACTGGAAGGAAATAGCAAGAAGTCATCAGGTTGAAGGGAGTTAAACCCTGTAGGGTAAAAAAGAAGTATTATGATTTAAAAGGCATGCTTTACACTAGCAATAAAACCAGACCATTTATTTTGGGAGAGAAAATGAGGGATAACAATTAGAAAATTGCATTTAGTATATTGCAGCCCATTGTTCTTCTGAGATCTTTGCTGCAATATTGCTAGCCTGATCTACTCACCTCAAGTTTATCTTTGAGCCTTTCCACCAAAAAACCTGACACTGCATATATCTTACTTTCTATGGCAAGCATGTCTCTTCCCAGGTTTTCTTGGTTAGCACAGGAATGGAACACAACATCATAGGAGTACAAACACCTAGCTTGTGTGCAACTTTTGGTTAAGTGCTAGCTTTATTCTTTTCTTACTGCTTTTGGCACTGGTTTTTGGTTAATTTATGTGCTTTGTGTATTAGGCAGTTACAAAGCTAATGCTTTTTTGCTAAAGGAAAAGATAAATCGTATAGAATGAATAAAGAGACGGCTTTTTAATGACAGTGAGAATATAATCCTTTTTAAATCCTCTGAAGTGTTGACAACTGGCTAGTAGAATCATAGAATCATAGAATCATTTAGGTTGGAAAAGACCTTTAAGATCATCAAGTCCAACCATTAAAGGTTAGAGGCATAGGAATGTTGTTTCTTTTTTTATTTCTACTATTTCTTATGCTTCTAAAATCACTGAGTAAGTTTGGGAATTTATATGTAGAAGGTCCTATCTTTACATTTTTGCCCCAGAATCCTAGATTAAATAAGTACTGCTTGTGTCAGTGTTAGAGAGGAGAAATGCCAACTGCTAGTCGTGATTAATCATCATTGAGGGCTGAAACCTTCAAAAAAGCGGTATTTAAATTAAGTGAATGTTGCCTTGTTAGAAGTATTTTTAGAAATCTCCATGAAGTACCATATTCTAGTGCTTTATACATTTAGAATGGTTCAAACAGAGCATAGGATGGAAGGAATAAAAAGATCAGTTCAACAAGAGGTGGTGCTGTTTTCTTAGTGCTGTCTAAAATGGAGGGTTACAGAGCTTGAAGAAGCTCTATTATCTATCGTTAAGCAGACATAATCCATCTCATGGAATATGTAGTGGGGGGATATTGTGAATACCTATCTCTGATAAATAGAAATAAGGAATATTCTGAGAATGTAAGGTCTTTCATCCACACAGTAGTAATCAAAACCAAAAGCATATAGAAAAGAGAAGAGCTATTGCTCTCCACTGCTCTCCACTGATAAAACAAAAGTAGAAAAGATATTGTCTACTTAGAAGCATTTAAGGAAATAAATTCAGGTGAGAGTCATGTCTTTCGTTCTAGTTGTGTCAGAATCTACCTCAACTTTCTGTTTGTGCTTATTTCTCACAGTAAATTGTCACTGTATAAGGAAACATTTCCTTTGATTTCTGTCACCCAGAGAATCTATGCATAAATTCATATTATATTTTCCTTCTTCTTGAACCCTTGAAGATAGAATCTGTC
>NW_008824185.1:548570-574214 GCF_000699105.1 Pygoscelis adeliae
CTGTTTCCATAAATACTTCAGTACTTTCTATGCTAGCAAAAATGAACATTTCAAATGAGAGTTTTTAAAAATTCTGTACCACAGGCCTTCCTTACTCTAATAGTACTGACTGATGTAAGAGTTTGCTGAATAAATCTGTAATTTGGTAACACAGACGGTTGTTACAAACTACTCACCCCCTCAGTTCAGTTTACTAGAGAGTTTTGTGGATTTGAAATTACAGTGTGAATACAGAAGGCAATGAATAGAAGACAGAAATGGTACTGCATTGAGATAACTGTGTTAAGTCAGTAGTGCAGGAAAAGAATTTCAGGTGGAAGGCATTTTTCTTTTTGTTAAGGAAACCAAATCTTTTAAAATATTTTAAAACTAAATGAAACTTTTTCTGACTCAATCTATACAATTCATGAAGACTTATTTTACATTTGCAATAAAAAAGTAAATTTGAAGGAAATTAAAAAAATTAAAAATGTCATTTGAGCAATAAAACGGTTTTGAATTTTCCATGAATTCTTTGAATTTTTCTAACAAAGAAGTTTAATAAAAGCAGCATGTATTCTTGAAAAGTTTTAGTGTCACTGAATGAGCAACTTTTCTCTGGGAAGTTCACCTAATTCTGATTTATCTCAGTTTAATGCATGGAAAATCAATAGGTACAGTGAATCACTATGGACATAGCATGCCTGCACCCCCTTTGGTAACAGTTGGCAATTTCTGACAGAATTTTAGGACTATTTTTCACATGCTCAAGTAGTTTGCTCTTAGTACTACTTATAATGTCATAGTTATTATACACTATGGTGTTATACTGTAACTACTTAAGTGTCATAGTAACCAAAAGTTACTACAGAAATAGGCTGTCACAGTAAAATGCAAGCACAGAAGAAACAAAAAAAAACTCCAAAGGAGTTAATGACATTAGGTCATTAGATCAAAAGTTATAAACAGAGCAATGTAAAGAATAAGAAAATGCAGAGCTATGCATAGGCAGTCTTAACACACAAATCCATTCAGAGCAACCTCAACAAGCTAGAGAAATGAGTCAATATTCTTCATTCAGCTTCTTTGCTGCTTTTGTCAGAGATGTGTGTGGCAGAACAAGGGTCAACAGTCCTAAGGTGAGATAAGGACAATGTCAACTGGGCATGAGGGGAAGACTTCCCCATCTAAGTAGTGAAACATTGATCAGCCTGGTCTAACTTCAAGGCGGGTTTTGAGCATAAGGCTGGACTAGATGACCTTAAGGTTATGCTATGATTTGGTAAGCCTCTTGACTCCCAGCAAACTTTTTCTTCTATCACAGCAAAAACTTTGAGGAGGGTTTGAAGAAAAAGGAGGCTGCTACTCAAATTCTGGGAAAGTGTCTACCAAACCTGTGGGGTGTAAAGAGAAAGGGGACGTGTATTTGAGGTGACTGCTACACATCCACAAAGATGTTAGGAAGATAAGTCACCATTTTGATATGTCTAGAAGAAGGACCTGAAATGGAAGATCTATGAGTTTTCAGTGATAAAAAAGACAGTACTTAATCTGTAGTTGCAGATGATATTACCTAGACATAAGGGCTGAACAGGAGAGATGAGGGTGCAAATAGATACCTACAGAATCATCATGGAAAGCGGATATATGTGATGAGAGGAAATGTTAAAAGGAAAGGTTGATGGAGGTATTATAAAGTAGGTGTAGGGGAGTCAGGACTGGATTTTGAGAGAATTTGATCACAGAGATTAAAAAAAACTGACCAGATGAGAAGAAGATAAAATTCTGGTTCTGTAGGAAGAGAGAATGAAGGAACTGTAGGTCACTAAAGTGGTCATTAGAGGAACTGATGAAATGCTGGAGGGAGCCTTGAATGCTTTTAAGGTTGCTTTAAAATAAGGAAAGAGAGAATGCCTGAACAGAACTTGTAAATTGAAGTTGAAACAGAAAAAAATCTGTATTGACAGTTGCAGAGATGGTTAGGGCTGAAAGTCTGAGTTTAGTTCTAGAAAAGAGGAAACTCGAATCTGTGAGGTGAGGAGCTGAAAACAGGACAAGGTTGAAGATAAAAGGTGACTCAAACTGAAGTTGATGTCAGAACATTGAAGACTAAAGAAAATAGTAGTAGTAGCAATGTAGTAATATGCAACAGCATAGGCTTGGGAAAGAGCGGCTGGAAAGCTGCCTGGTGGAAAAGGACCTGGGGGTGCTGGTTGACAGCCAACTTAATATGAGCCAGCAGTGTGTCCAGGTGGCCAAGAAGGCCAATGGCATCCTGGCCTGTATCAGAAATAGTGTGGCCAGCAGGAGTAGGGAAGTGATCGTGCCCCTGTACTCGGCACTGGTGAGGCCGCACCTCGAATACTGTGTTCAGCTTTGGGCCCCTCACTACAAGAAGGACGTTGAGGTGTTGGAACGCATCCAAAGAAGAGCAACGAAGCTGGTGAAGTGTCTAGGGCACAAGTCCTATGAGGATCGGCTGAGGGAACTGGGGTTGTTTAGCCTGGAGAAAAGGAGGCTGAGGGGAGACCTCATTGCTCTCTACAGCTACCTGCAAGGAGGCTGTAGTGAGGTGGGTGTCAGTCTCTTCTCCCAAGTAACAAGCGATAGGACAAGAGGAAACGGCCTCAGGTTGCACCAGGGGAGGTTCAGGTTGGATATTAGGAAAAATGTCTTCACTGAAAGGGTTACCAAATATTGGAACAGGCTGCCCAGAGCAGTGGTTGAGTCACCATCCCTGGAGGTATTTAAAAAATGTGTAAATGTGGCGCTTAGGGACCTGGTTTAGTGGTGGACTTAGCAGTGCTAGATTATCAGTTGGATTCGATGATCTTAAAGGTATTTTCCAACCCAAATGATTCTATGAATCTATAATATCAAAAGTTCTAATTCTGGAAACTCATATTATATTACGTTATTTGAATTTTTTCATTGAATTTTGTAATTTAGAGAGTATACTGTTCTTACTGCACAGTGTTGATAGAGAAACAAAGGAGGTAAGAGAATTTAGAGATGATGTTGAATAATGCTGGTATGTTTTTCATATTAATTAGGCTTAAGGTGGTGGGCTAGTTGCGAATTTTGACTAATAAGTGGTTTTGGTGAATTTGTAGGAAGAACTGACCAATCTTTAATTCACAGCTCTAATCCAAAGATAAACCTTAAATGATACATCTAACAAATCTCAAATTTCAAAATCAGGAGGAATGAGAAGATTTCCTTTACTTTAGTGATCTCTGGGGAATGCAAGTAAAGACAGAAGTCTGCAAACACACTTTAAATGAGTCCTGCTAACTTTTGTCCCTGAAGAAATTCAGTTGGCCAGTACACTTTATACCTTCAAAGATTTTCATTACAACTATTCAGTTAATGATTAGAACACTTCTGATTAAGCAATTATGTGAAAAAAATGTTTAAACATACCTAGTTCTGATTAATTAATATGATTAATTTTTTGTGTGTGTGCACACAGCTTTTTAGCATGTATAATGTAATATCAGTCAAAATTTTCATTTCAGTATCCCAGCGATGAATAAAATAATTAAACAATCTGAAAGGTATAGCTTGCAAGTCTATTTTTCTTTTCAATCTCTGTGAAAAAATTAACAGAAACATATAATTTCTTTGTTCTTCAGACCACTTTTAATGAATTTATGGAATTGAATATATTGCATATAATGTAATAATGGAACCTTGTCAGTTAACACTTTCAAGTGGTGACATAGCTGTTCTGGTGAATTATCTGTGAATGAAAAAATTATCCACTTACTGCAAACAAGGTTTCTGATTATCTACAAAAATGAATTAGATGGTCATACTTGAAATTATTTTCCTGTGAGCTAAAGATTGCATTTAGAACTATTTTTCAACTCAAAATGGAGTATAATTTGGCAATTTTAATGTGGCAATTTTAATAAAACTAGCAAAAATAGTGTCTGGGGTTTCATCATTGGACAAATCATACACAGTTCCATTCAGGTCTGGAGTGATGATTTTATTCCTGTCACAAAATCTTTGCTCAGAAATATCACTTGCTTCTGATGATCACAAGCTGTTATTTATACTTTTAAAAAAGGGGCAGGAGAGGGAACATGGCACAACAAGAGCTCTCGGGAAATCATGCAAGCATCTTAGATGAGGATGCTATAAGCCTATGTCATTTTGTCTGTATAGGCCCAAACTCCTCCTCATTATGAAAGTTAACTGTCACTTTAGAGTCAAACTTTTCCATCTTCCTCAAATGCCTGTATTTTTTTATCATATATTTACACTTTAAATAGCCCATAGTTATTTTTACATGATTTCAGATTATGGTTATGTGAAATCCAAATTACATCCTTCATCCATAAAATTCTAGCTCATTTCAGAGGCTTTTCTAACCTGAAGAACAGATTATGTTTACTTTTTACTTGCTCATCTTCTTTCAAAGAATACAGCCTTCTGTGCTATTGTTCATTGTTTAGAAACAGAACAAAAAATTCTCTAATATATTAATTATTCAGAATTATTCATTAATTTCCTCAGTGAAATTGCTTTGGTCTGTAGGTCATTGAAATTGCAAATATAAGAATGTAAAATTGGAAATAGAATTTGTATACAAGGCAGGCAACTGTAACATAATTAAGATCCCAGCAACTGTGAATTTCAAATGTTATATGCAATACATTATAATATTAATTTTTATAGTGTGTTGTTTATGTAAATCACCTACTGAGATACCAGCAACACTACACCATACTTTATAGACTTTATCATAAAAATTTTTTAGCATTAAAATTTTATACATACAATTTCAGTCAAATATTAAATACAGGAATATTTGGAAAATATTTGATCATATGGTCCAAAAAAGTTTGAGAACTCAAAATGTTGCAGAACTCAGTCCTTCAACTTCTAACTGCACAACTCTAATACTTCCTTGACCTTAAATGAAAGCACTTAGATTCTTAATCCAAATTACATGTTGGATCTCTGTTGCAACATTATTAAATCTTATCATTCAATTCATATTGATACTCCTAGAAACATTTATTCCAGTACTTTTAATCTCTAAATCCATTTGAGAATTTTTTTAAAAAAACAATGGAATTAAAGGTTCCAGAAGGTTAATGGTAAAATGAAGTGTAGTGTGTTAAAAGATAGAGGAGGGAAGAAAATTCCTAACTCAGGGATGCCTGAAATGCACTCTTGTAGAAAAGTATTGAGATTTTTCTTACTCATTTCTTTCCAAGATGATTTATATCTCCTCAGTTTCATTACTGAAGTACATTCCAATCTAAAACCTGTTGATGTACAAACTTCTATTCTGGCTGACTACTGTTCACCCCTCAGTAAGCAGGTCTCTTCCTAGTGTGTGTCTGGTTTTTGTAATTACATTGTTAAAAGAAAACATGTTGCACAAGAAAAGTTTCCAGTTGTAACTGATTAAGAGATGAAGTTCTTAATTGATTTTCAATGTGTGTAATGAACCAAGTTGTTAGAATGTGTATATTAATACAGATGATAATTTCTTGTCTCACTGAATATCAAGATTAATTGTCTCCTAAGAGAAATCTTGACCTTAGCTTCACCTCAGCTAATATTTACCTTTGAGGTCAATAAATCTTAATGTCTTTCTCTGAAGGAGTCAATATACACTTCTTGTGAGCCTGATGAAGACTTAAAAGCATATACATAAATTTGATTAAAATACATCGGCAAACCATGAAGAATTATGAAAAATTTGTTGTACACATTGGTTTTAATTATAATCCAACATTTCTACCTTGTAACAAGAACTGATTGGATGTTCCTTTTTAGGACTTTCACCTACTTTTTAGTTACTGAATCATTCACAAGCACATTCCATTTTATATTTATATATGTTTAACACTCACAGGATTTTGCTAAAAATCATTTTAATCCGTACTGAACAATGACTAGGTGTTTAAAAATTCAACATAAAAAGTGGTTACTGCATACAGTTACCTAAGCAGGAAACAAAGATTATTTTTTCTTCTGTGACAGGATCAAATCGTGCCATCTACATATACTTATAACCAAGAAGTGTAACTCTACCACCAACAGGCCTTGTTCCTTTGCAGGGTAACCTGGCCAGCATCCACTTCTCTTACACCCAAGCAGCCATATGTCTTCTCAGAGTCTTCCCGCTCTCTGATTTTTGTCAATCCTTTTACAACACAAAACCAGGATAAATCTGTTCTTTTTCTTTTGGCTAATGGGTGGATATACACAATCAAAAGCAGATCATAGGGTGTTTACTTACTGTCAATGTTTGTCTCATATTATTTTCTTCATTCACCATTGTGAGAAAATTCAAAGCTATTAGCTTTGCTGAGTATTTATCTGTTGATAGGCACTTGGTGAGGACGGATTGCTTTTTAAGTCTTTAAGCATCATGAATACAATACTGCATGCTTAAAAACCGTATCTGTGATATTTAATGGTGCCATTTAACATTTGCATGGACCATAACCAGGGCTAAAATTTACTTCTGTTTAACTAACAGGTTTCATTTTGCCAGGAGTGTGACCAGATCAATAGAGGATGATTAAAATTAATGAAGCTTTGAAAACCTTGAAAGCCTCAGCTAAAGAGAGAATGTTTAAACGTGGTAAGCTTTCAAATCTAAAGAGAGCTTAATGAAATTCTCACCAAACTCCTTCTCACCCTAGCACACACAAACCTTTAAAACAGCTGAGATCCATTCCCATCATACTTTTTCTGTACTGCAGACACAGCAATCATTTTCCCTGGCAGGTTTCACTCTAAAACGAAAGAAACAAATCCCTGGAATGAAATATTGGCAGCTTTCAGGCTGGAGTTTCACCCTGATAAGTCAGTATACCAGCCAAACAGCAAGGACTTTGTGTGCTCTTCTTCCATACCAGACTTAAAGGGGTGTAAGACTGGTGAGTGAGAGACTGATGATGATACTTTTGATGATTCACCAGTCCTTGACTTCAATGGAGAATATGTAATCATCACTGGCCTACACACATCTAGACTGAGCACATAATGCTATTAAGGTTAGATCGAACTATTACGCTATGTTTGTATAGACAGCTTAATTCATTCTTGAGCTCCAGAAAGCACTTTTGTGTATCTCACTAATGCTTTAAGCAGGCTAAAACTTCAGCTATGGAGTTTGAGCTCTCACTTATGCGGGACTCAAGATGAGTTTCTTGCTGTTCCTTATTATGGCATGGGAATAGAAAAATTAACAGGATGAAGTCCTAAGCAGGAGTATCTTTTAGTCCCAAAATAACTCAGTTATTCACAAAAGCCAAAATTAATTAAATAAAGTATTTAAATGAATTCTTCTCTTTCCTAACTGCTTGGTCTCATGAGCCAGGTTGCCAGCTTTGACCCTGGAGGTCTTCCAGAGCTGTGCTTATTTTGTTCTATTTATGTCTAGCTCCACTGGCAAATATTTTGTTCTCATCTGCTTATTCAGAAATTAAAAATGTAAAAACCACCCCCTCCAAAGTATTTTCTTAGTGAGGTCATACAACCATTCTTATTAAATGGTAATAAAGTCCTGTGACAGTGACCAAGGAAAATGGACCTTGCTGCCCACCTTAATTTCCTAAAGGACCTGCTGAAGGCATGATATATTCTGTACTTTGCCAGTAATTTCTAAGAATGCAATACAAAAATGGTAATTTAACTTGTATACCAGTATACAAACTATGTATGTGCCCTACATAAACTTAAAAAAAACTTGTCAGAACTAATTATTTAAAGTCTTTGGGAAAGCTGAGGGATTGTGATTGCCACAGAGATTTCTTTTCTGCTTTTCAGCAGTGACAGCACTTGGCTTGGACTCAAAAGTATAGCTCAGGTTTTCTGGGTGAAAGAAATTAGTTGACACTAGAAAATCACCTAGCATGTAGATGGACATTTACAAATAAATTGCATAGGACTGAACGAAAATTTCACAGGCTGGAGTCTTGTGCTGGTTTTGACTGGGATAGAGTTAATTTGAGAGCCATGTGACATGTTCATGAAGAACATGTCATGCTAAGAGGAGTTTGGCATACTGACAATTATTTTCACTCTACACATACTGTACACAGCAAAGTAACCATATATGTAAAAAGGATGCATTGTGTTCTTCCTTGCTGACTGTGACTAACTCTGAATTAATAAGATCCAGCATAATTTCAACTTTTTTCCCCAAAAGAAAAGCACAGGTTCAGACACTAGGATATGGGCTATTTTGGAAGTGAAAAACATGAATATTGAAACAGTTCTGATAAAAATTAGATCTACAGTCCTGAACCTCAAACCTTAACTAAGGAGAAAGTAGGTTTGAATTTCATCTGACCATTATTGCTGCAGCATCCAGAAAATAATTCCCAGATCTGAAGACCTATGTGCAATCCTTTAAAAATCTGGATCTGATTCCAATTTGGATGTTGTGAATCATGCCCTAATTAATCTAATTAATATGAAAGTTAAGACAAAAGCTAAAACAAATCATCTCCCACCAACAAACATAATTGAATAAAGAGGCCTGGCACTGTGTCCTCTTGCTGTTTTTATAAAAGCATGCTGTCACTCTTACACAGTGGTCTGAAAGAAGTGATGTCTGCCCAAAGCCCTAGGTAAAGACACTCTTTTCAGATGGAGGTAGAGTGTCTTGGTGTTCCTCCTAGTCCTTAGTATTTGCTTTCAAATTACTTTTTTGCATGGAAGATTTCAGATCAGCTTTCTGAAACACCTGAGTGTCCCAGGATACTGCTCAGAAAGCCTTTATCACTAACACAAAGTTCAGGATTACATCTGGGAACCAGACAGAGGTATTGCAACAGTTTACTTGTGAAGGCCTACGCTTTTTACTGGTGCTGAATCCTAATTAAAAGGCAAATGGATACTAAAATTATACAACAATTTGCAGATGTCTATACCTTGTTATCTTTTGGGGGATTTATTGTAATTTGTGTTAGATTTGCTGAAAGTATTTAAGCATGTAAATTTTAGAATAGATCATTGAGATAATATTTGGTTAGCAATGGTGAATTTGCCATTGATTATGAACTCACTCTTCCTTGAGATGAAATTTAAAGGGGGTTCATCCTAAAAGTTGAAGAGCTTAGGGAACACAAAACTCAGCTGAATGAATGACCTTGCATACATTCATTACTAAGAACTTTGCATTGCCTGCAGAAATTTAACATTTTTACATTCAAATCTTTTCCAGCTTAGGGAGAAGTGTTATGGTGCTAAATTTGTACATGGAAAATCCCTGGTCCATGTTCTGAATTAATGTATTTGAAGGCATTGAAATCTGTTGCACCATATTACATGGAGGTCTGTAATTCAAAATCACACTTTGAAACTGAAGGATAGAAATGGAGATAATAAATGTCTTTCTCAATTTTCCATTAGAAAAAAATTTAAAGGTTCTGAACACAATTTGCACCAGCTGATTAGAAGAATTAATCATAATAATGACTTTACAAAGAAGTTCTTAATTTATATCTCACTAATTGCAAACATATTAGCCTTTTAGGATGAAAATTCTGTTCTGGGAATTTTATAGAGCTTAATGATATGGATGATTATAAAGATATAAAGTAAGTATTCACAAACCATGCTGGTGTTTCCTGCATAGTTCTTTAAGATCACCGTTTCATGTTGTCTTCAATTTGTAAAAATTTATTTTGGGTGTTCGTTTATGATAATGTCAATTATCCTGACATATATTTGGTGTAAAGGATATAGGGTTTTCAGGGTATCAGAAAAAAAAGAGGTCCAAATTAAGTTGAAAATACCTCTGTCAACATTTTCCTGAGCAGATTGAAAGATGCTGCACCAGGCAAACCATGCAGCTGTTTTTGACTGAGAGGTTCATGCATATGTACAGATATATGAAATTCTGCTGCCCAAGACTTGATGATTTGGGACAAGAGGTGTCTCCTGCATGACAGACCAAGGGTCAAGGCCTGCAGTCCATATTCAGCAGAACTCCCCCTGCACTCACTGGGTTTAATAACTTCAGAGGAAGCTTTGTCAGCAGCTGTGAGGCAGGTATTATTGCTGTCTCGTGATGATATAGGCACCAGCTAGTTACCTTCAGTTCAGTTTTGACCCTATCATTCATTTTTATGAAACTCCAGGTATTATGGTGTTTGCTTCTGTGACTCAATGTACTTCCTGATTTGTCAGAATTTCCACTGTAAAGTATTTCTTTCTGGGTTTTTATATGTCTGTTCTAAAATTGTTCCTTTGGACTGAGACTTGGTATTTCAGACTAATGTTTTTCCTGGTCTAAAAAAGGGGAGTGGAAATCAAAGAAAAACACTCTTATAAAACTCAGCTGAAACAGATATTTTAAATTATTTTTAATTGAACTTGTTCTTAACTCCTGTTATTACAGAATTAAAATAAAGATATTTCTTGAAACTCTATTATTTATCAGTCGATAAGCTTAGTGATCAGATGTTCATCAGGAGCACTGTTTTTCTAAAACAACCCCACAGTAATAACGATTTTCTGTTGTCTATGTTCTTCAAAAATAAATGGATTATATGATGAAATTAACGTTTCTGAAACAGGGCAAATATCGCTAGTGGAGACAGGATATTGGACTTGATAGACTAGGTTGGACTAGATTGGACTAGATTGAACTGTTCTTGTTTAATAAGGTTATTCTTATGTTTATGTTCACCACAAGGAAATGTGTATGCATGTTTAAGCGATTAAAGTCACCATCTCAGAAGGCCATGAGGGCATGTAGATAGAAAGGATTTAACAATTGTGTCACATGTAATAATAGTAATAATAAGGATTAAAAAAAACTACACAAAATCTTGATATGGCATAAGATTTCTCCTAGTGACCATTCATGAAACACTATTAGAACAATACATGTGACAATTAAAGAAAGAACATTTCCTTCTCTTGAAAGATCATATGTCAGACATTGTTAGAGAAAGGCATGAAATTGATTGCACCAATTGAAATGTAGCATAGGTATTTCTCCCTAACTCCATCTTCCTAACAGCAATAATAAAATAGATGTTAGCAGTTGTCAATGAGTAAGGGCATCTATTCTTCAGTGATTGATCACTGACAAAGGTCTTTGAGGGGATATTTGTGCAAAGCCCACTCTTCATGTGTCTTTTCTACAATGACCATTTATTTTTCAGTTGGCAAATTAAAATTTTTAATAAACTAATTACTCTCATTCGGACTATATTTCAAGTCAGCATTTGTTTCTTTTCTTTCTTCAGAAGTTAAATGTTTGCCCTTGCATTAGAAATATTGTGGAGATTCATTCAGAAGCACTGTCAATATTCCATTGAGAAGGTGCATTAATGAATAGCAAAACAGTGACAGAAAAGTGTAAACAGCAGGTAGTTTATAGGTAAGGGTGAAACATTACCTATGTCCTCCAGAACTGAGGCACAGCAGGATGCTCTCTCTGACGTTATCTCAGAGCATCCTGTTGTGCTTAACTGCTGCAGGGACATATGGTGTCTGAATTCATCATCTTTACGGTGTCATGTCTCACTCTTCTTTTAATACTGTCTTGTGGAAGAAGAATACAGAACAGGGCAGTGCCAGGGAGCTGCTATAATCTGTCCGCCTTGAGCGCTAGTCCTTAGAAGAACAAAAGCTTGAATAAATAGAAAGTTACAAGTGTTAGAGGGCAGACATAAAAACAGAGAATATATAATGTCATGATTTAAACATGAATAGGTTAAAAGAACTGGCATGTGTAAGCTGTTATTTTTTAAGTATCAGGGCAGATGAAGCACAAATTTATGCTTTATACCCTGATGTGAAAACAATCAGAAAATGAACTGCAAAGCAGGATTGGTTTTTAGGTTCAATTAAAACATGGATATGTGTGTCTGTATGCATTTTTCTGAATTACTTGTTCTTTTCTCTTTGGGCAATTCTAGCTGCAGTGCACTTAGGAAAAAAGGGATAGAGTATTAAATTCAGGTAAATGTCATTCTCTCCAGTAAATGTAGGAAGAACAGTTCCTGAACGCCAGTATGGAAGGGAATTAATATGATTTTTTCCTATTTGCAATCATATTCTGCATTTGCTGTCAACATGTCGATTGCCTGGATTCTCTGCCAGAATGCAGGTTTTGAAAAAAGTCTTCATTTCCTAGTAACATTAAAATCATAAACAGCAGAAATGAAGACTTAAAACTTCAAGTCCTAAATGGGCCAATGGAGAGAAAGTGCTAGCAAAAGAGAAGGAAGCGTCTTGCATTTGGTGTGATTAAACTATTAAAAACGGAAAAAAATTGCAGTCATATTACCTGGAGAGTTAATATAATGCTTTTAGGAATGGGCATGTTATCTCCAGTAATGGATCTGCTAACTCTTTTGTAACTGAAATACACTGAAATCTACAGACTGACACTAATGAAAGGGGGAGAAAGAAGGCAAGCCATAGCCAAATACTTCTCTCCAAACTGGGGCAAACTGGGACCACAACCGTTGTGTGTGAGTATTTAGAGTTAAGGGTAACCATGCGCTATTTTACAGTATTATTTTACATATATATTTATGTTTGTAAGTATATATAACATTTATGCAATATGTGACTATGTAAATATATAAAATTTACATATTTACATTAATATTTTACGTATTACTGAGGTTCATGTTTGTGTAAGTCACACCCAGGGTATGCAAACAAAAGTCCACTCCCCACAGCCAGGGTGCTCATTCACCTTCACCACTGAAATGCCAGTAGCATGGCAGGTGCTATGTTAGCCAAGCTGAAAAATGCGTTGGTACTGCTCCGGCAGCTCTGACTTTTCATCTTCTCACCCCCTTTGCCTGCTCTGTGCTCAACTGGCCAGAGATACAACATGGAGCAAATCAAATAATAGATAGGTCATGATTAATGAGAGAGTATAGAAATGGTCTGATTTCTTTGACCTGAGTGAGTGGTGGAAGATGTTTTTACTGCTTGCTGTACAAATAACCTGTCTAGAAAGTAGAAAGTTGAGCTGTTTCTGACCACAACCAGTACCATAAGACTGGTTGAACCATTTATTAGATTTATCATGGAAATTATTCTGCTCCTTCCACAAATACAGTGCTACTATGAGCCTTTAGGACATCCATTTTTAATGCCAAACCCTCTGAAAACTGTAAGACTTCCCAGCTGTGCAATACTGGAAGAAGCAGCTCTATTTCCTGAAATTGTCCCTCTCTACTTGAAGATATTTGATTTGGAAAAGATGACATCTGCCTTGTTACTGCCCAACTTTTGCACCACGACCTTCTCTTTCCTTTCAGATGTGTACCAAAGTACCGAGAAAGGCACAAAGGTAAATCATTGGCTTTCATGTCAGAGTTCCACCTAACAATGTTGACAGAAAATCACTTAATTTACTTACTTACTTAAGTCCCTGTGACCTGGGCTTTGGCATTTAAAATGCCAAAAATCACAACACAAGCCATCAAAGTGCTAACTTTAAGAACTACTCAGATGACCTTCACTGTTATCTACAATGAATGGCATGTGACTACAGCCTTACCTGTTGTCCCTCTTTGCACACTGTTCAGACCAAAATATCCTCCAGATTTCACTTTCATCCTGTACACGTGGGTAGGAATCATTTCTCCTAAACCTTACTGATGTCCATAATAGCCCCAGGTTTATAGACTCCAAATTAACCTTTACAGAAAGTGGGAAATGTTTGGCTGATAGAAGTGAATTTGTGCACCACTCAGGATGGCAGTTTTCAAGCTATGAAATTGTGCACAACCTCTTGAGGGTTTAGTCTGAAATTTCTTAATCCCCAGGCAATAAGAAACACAGATAATTTGGACTATATAGAGGTTTATCTTTTTTTCTTTCTTTTAAAGAAAGATTAGCACTAGGAGGATATTGCGATAGAAAGACAGGTTTTTACTGGGCCCATTCCTGTCTGCTTAATTAGGAAAGCCAGCAATAATTTAAAAAAAAAAAATTCTTAAAAATGTATGGCTATACCTTTCAGTTAAGCTTAAGGTTTACTGGAAATTTTGAAGCAATTAGTCATTTAATATTGTGATAGAATTTCAAACCAATAGTTGAAATGTCAGTAGAAAACAAAGTCATTTGGAAGAGATACAGAAGTTGTCAGGTAAATGTCAATCAATGATAGTGTAAACACTAAATCTGTCAAAAAAAGAATGCACTATTACATAGGGTTTGACAGGTAGAAAGGGCTGTTGAATGTACTCATTGTAAACGCTATCGTATTAGCGTTTATTCAGGCAGCACTGCTACTTGAACTGAACCTGATGCCTGTACGTATCCAGTCATACACATACCTGTTCCATATGTCAGTGAAGAGCAAGTGTATCACACATAACCATACCCTCCAATCAAGATAAATGTCCATATGAGCTGAAATGAAAAGGTAAGTAACCTCGTTACAGAAAGCAGTTCAATGATAGACAGGTCAGGGTAATTTACCCTGATGGGTAAATCCCATCATATGATGGGATTTATTGGCAATTTAATTATGAATACATCCTATACAGAGCAAAGAGAGGTATTTTTTCCTAGTCTTCACTCATGCATAACAAATATTTCTTTAGAAAAACATAAAGTCAAACACAGGTTGTTTAGGTGCTTGTTAAAGGTCAGAAGCAGTGAAAGAAAATGTCTTCCTGTCAACTGGTAACTATTAATAGTTATTCTTCATCGTACTTTTTATATTTGTACAACTTTTTATCTGGTCTCCAAAATATTCTATGAACAGTCTGAGAACTTTCCATAGGACATTAGTTATATTTTCGTCTAGAAATCTGAATCTGAGAACATTTGTTATTATGCAAATTATTGTTTGCTATCAGCTGATTTAGAAGCTGAGAACAAGTCTTTTTCCAGGTTGTTCTTATTTATTTTATAGATACAGGTATCAACAATGTTACTACATTACTCTAAACATTGTGAACTTTGGGTGTCATTAAAAATGTGCACGTAAGCAATTAATAATAAATGGATAACTTAGGATAGAGATAATTATTTTTCCCTGCATCCTACATATAACTTAATTGATATATCTCAATTATGATATGCAGCAGCCATATTCCAGTCTTCTGTTAAGAGAACTATTTGGTAATCAACAGAAATTTTCCATATTTCTTTTTCGTATGTGACTTAGTGATGAAAATATGATGCCCCTTATTATTGTGTCATCACAGCATTCCATACCACTATAATCTAACATGGGCAATATCACTGCAGTAAAATAAATGTGTGATAGAATGGGGAATATGATCTTAATAATAATAATATGACATTAAAACGGAAACTAGCATACCATCAGAGTTGTGGAGATATGTGAAAGCGTAGTATTTCTATGAGGACCAGCCTATAATTCATACTGTAATGTCAGCTTTGGTGAAGGGGGAAAAAAAGGTGTACTGTCTTCTGATGGGATGATCCAAGGCTGTCTGCTCACTCCCCGACTTTTCAGGACATGAGATTGTTCTACCACGCACGCAGCATTCCTATGCAAATGGGATCCGCTGCTGAAATCCCGGTGGCTGTGACAAACTCTGTCTCTTCTGGGGACTTCTGTGGGAAATTCATAGCACTTACTCATGTAAGTAGAGGCTGCAGGGTCAAACTCATACACTGTAAGTTTTATTTGCAGCTGGTAAACACAGCCTTGGGATGAATTATGAGAACCAAAATATAACCCTTGGTTGAATGATCAAGGAGGACTCTAAGATCTGATTTACTTAGGAAATACTGCACTTAACTACTTTTGGTAATTTAGATTGTTTGATGGATATCTCTACCCCCACACACATACAACCGCTTTTGCTTATCTGATGATTTAAAAGAGAGGTCAAATGTTCACTCCTTCCTTGGAAGGAAATGTGAATTGTTTATGCTTGAGAGGAAGAACTGGGTGTAATCTACACATTCTCATTGCTCCATTTGATTCATCGAGGAGAAGTGTTTTTGACTGGGGCAGCAGAAACATGCGGCTGAAAGATGGGAAAAAAAAAAAAATCAATGCTCTGGAGGGCAAATTCATGCAAAAGCAACATAAAAGGATGAACTGTTTGTGTGAGAGGAATCAATATTCACATGCAAATGAAGTCCCTGAAGTTTATGAAGCAGTCCCATGCTTAAATGACTCACTCTGGAATAATCACGTGAAGGTTCATTTCTAGTTTATTCTGCCACAGGGATTTTTGAAAGCGTTCTTTCCCCCTGAATTTTTTATGACTAAAGGGTCTGAGGAAAATATGGCAAGTGGAAAAAGAGGGGCTTTGGGATCACTTATACATGAAAACATGTTTTGCCGCAGAACTAGGAGTCTTGTGCAATAAAAATCAAGGTTATGTTAAATATTTTGCACCTGAAATTTCAAAAACCTCTTTGATGTTCTACTTATATGTATTAGTCTTAAATTGGTAGAAGGATGTAGATCAATAGTCAAGGGAAATTATAAAGGCTTTTTCAAGGACTTTTGAAAAATATTTCCCTGGAGCTTTGGACTCATGTTATTTCACAACAGCTACCTGCAGTACAAGAAGGCGGCCTTTTGTTTTGAAAAAAAATTTAAAAGGAACCCAGTATAATGGATGCACCGTATTGAAAAATATGTGTTATTTGTTTTGGTTTCTAGTCTCTGTTTTGGTTTAAGTCTATGAGTCAAGAGGGTTGAAACTTGTACTTTCAAAGACAAAGGGGACTAGATTATAATGGTGCCTTTCATCTCTAGAGCAGTTAGCTGGAGGGCAGCACAAAATGTTTAGTCTAAAAATGAGTTTAAAAGGCTTTATCCAAAATATATACATTGCTGAGTGGACTTCACTGTTTTTTCCCGTTAAAAAAGATCCCCCTTTCATAAGGATCTTTATGAATCTGCCTAATAATAAAAGGAGCACATTTCTGTTCCTTTACAGAGAACTTCATAATTTTTAGCAGATATGAAAGTAAGTGTTCACTTTGAAGCAGCTGGTTTAACCATTAAAATTAAATGTTAAGGTCCCAGCTTTAAGTCCACTTAAAGCTTTCCAAACTCCATCCACTGAATGTAATGGAGTTTGGAAATTGACTTCAGAGCAAAGAGACACAAGCTGAGGAACTTAAAAGGCCCATTCTTTCAATATTAAGAGTTTATGCCTGTTTTAGAGTTAAAAGCTGGAGATGATCAAATCAGATAGTCTGACTTCCTGGAAATCTATCCACATGAAAGCTGTCCATGTAACACTATTAACATACGCCTTTTGCACCAGTTTATTTTCTCTAACATTCAGACATTCATATTACTGGAGCAGAAGACATCTGCTACTGTCATACTACTTAGTACATGCGTAATTTCCTCATGCGTTCAGATTTGGAATGAGGATACAGACGTAAAATCGGGAGTGAACAGCTCTGACTAATAGAAAGAACTCAGGTTCTGTCCTCATCCAATGCTTGTAAGTGTGCTCAGGCTTCATGCTAAGAGCCAAATTAAATAGGTCAGTATCTCACTGAGTATGGTCTGATGGTGATGGAGCAATCATTAAAGTATAACTTACTAATTAGTAAGCAGGGAGTCTCTAGATCCTAAAGCTTGCATTATTCTACCAAGTCTCTCCATGCAAACTTTTAATAATAATTCTGCAATTGATGCCCCTCCACTTGAAACACTGGGTGGATATCCTGGATATTTTTATGTGCATTACACAGGTTGTATCTCTTTTTCTTTTTTATTTCCCACGTGGAGTTCATATATACAATATTAAAAGCTGTTCATGTTCTCAACATATTTAGAATTTTAATGAGTAAAAGAGAAATTCCAGATGATGCTTTAAAACTATTCAGGTATTTCCAAAGAAGGAAGGGGCTTCCCAGTTTGTTTCTTGGAAAATTAAGCAAACGTTTTTCAATACTTCCCAGAAACACCGTTTACCAAAAGAAATACCATCTTACTTTGTTTTCTTTAATTTCTGCAGAGCCAGGTTTGGACTCCTTCCGTTTCCTCCTGGATGAATCTGCTCCCACAGCAAATGTGGCAAAACTTTCATGAAAAGCTGGAATCTGCAATTCTTAACTGTCAGATAGCTCAGCCTTCATAAGATGAGGTGTAAGAGGGATGAAAGAACCCTTCTGCTATTTGCATATAATTTTAAATACTTGCATACAGTTTGAATATGCCTGAATGCATTCCTCACCACAAAGTGAGCAATCTTAGCTTGTTTCCAGTAACCTTTAGGCGATGCACTTTCAAGATGGTCACACCGCTAGAGGATGTGACTAAACAATATGGCAGGTAACCTATTTTGACCTCGAGGACATGTTTGAGTCTGCTCGTGAAAAACAGTACATGCTCATTGAAATATAGAGTAACATACATAGCCTAGAGTAATTGGCAGATCAATGTCCCCACAGAAAGATGGCACAGCAGAGGGGCTCAGTGACTTTGAAGAAATGCTTGTTGAGTGAATGATATGTACTGGTGTTTTCCAGGTGGGAACATCCAATCCCCTTAATTCACATTCTCATTTAGCCTGATTCAGGTTCAGAGTATGGATTTTGCATTAAAATACATGCTAAGTAGATCTTCTCAGACTCTGCCATATTACTTTTGGTCTTCTGGAATAACACTTCTAAGAATCCCATTAAAGAAGATAAATTGCAAGGTAGGTAAATAAGGAACAAATAAAAGACTATCCATATATTGTAGTTCTTGTTTCAGGACTCGAGGTAAAATTTTCATTACATTGCTGTTTCTGCTCCAGGACTATTTTTTCATTTTAAGTTAGACAATTACTGAGTGAAAAACTACACAAACCACCTCAGGAGCAGACATTGGTTAAGTCATACTCTTATTCTTTCCAGAGAATGCTCTAAACTCTGGTTGTACAGCCATTTCTTCTTGTGCTTCCATTCTGGCTGAATTAACTTTACACTCCTTGTTACAAAACTTGCACAAGACTGAAGGAGTCTTTCTCTACCCTCCTTCCAACCTGGTCTTGAAGTGCTGGGTAAGAGATTCTTTCAAAAGGATGTGGGTTTGAATTACATCAGCCTTAGATTAAAACTACTGCCTGGATACATGCTCTGGCCCCGATGTTACTACCTGAAAGGTGAGAACCACATCTTCTTTAACAATCGCTATTCGAAAGAAATAAATCCTCCCTTCCAAGTGAAAAATCATGGAAGTTCTGGATCCTGAACAGATGGAGGAGTTACTTGCAATCTTTTGGCAGGTACCTGGAGCTTGGAAAATTGGTGGAATTAGAGACACATCTTTATGTTTAGTTTTCATATTAGCTAAGATGATGTATTTTCCCATTCAGCATGTAGGAAAACCAGTCTGAGGTGCCTGCCTCATTCTGTGGATGCTGGGGGGAGTTAATAGAGGTCATATCACTGACTCAGTCCACTCTGGGGGTCAGAAACTACACACACCTTCTCTCCTGTTCTCAGACATATTACCTTTAAAAAACTGAGGCATATTTAAAATTGGCACCCCTAAGCAAAACTTTTCTAAAGATGCAGCTGTTTTCACATGTGTAGATGCATTTCATATGAGAACAAGCCTTGAGGAGTCTAAAGCTTGGTAAATGTCCTGTGCCAATGGAGTTGGATTTTTTAATTTGTCTTTCTTTTAATTTTAGTGGGTGCAATTTTCACACCTTTCATTCCTAACTTAAAAAGAAAAAAGTCAGATCTTGCATTAGGAACCATCATGTACTCATAACATGTGACTAAAAGACATGGATGCCAAATAGGGATACAGATCTTTCTGAGGTGCTAAAAGGAGGTAGCTTCCTCATTTTTATTCATGCTCTCCTCTTGCCCTGGAGACTGTATTATGGATGGGACCTGTTCCCCTATGTAGTTGCTGTTGCACAGTGTATAGCACAATAACTACTGTTCACCAGGATCCAGATCTGAGATGATACTTTATTTTTCATTAGTATTTCAATTTTTTTTTCTCTTAGCTTTCGTAGTGTTTCCTAAACAAAGCATGAAAGCAAAACCCCTCAAATGGAGCTTCTGAACCCCAAAGAACACATAGAATTTAAAATTTATTTAGAAAACATTACTTGCTTTTTGTAATACATGTATACAGACAATTTTTTGTAATTACTGACTTCTCAAAAGAGATGACTTCTTGTGTTTATGGAAAGAAGCAGGTTCTGTCTCTAGTTGTTTCCTGTCTGAGTCACCTTGGTTAACCAAAGCATTTGGTCTCTTGAATCTTATCAGATCTGAGGGTTACTTCAGTAAACAATATATAGAACAGCAAATATTCAGCATATGTTCTGTAGCACTGCTGGGACCTATATTAAAATTCGAGTATACCAAATAGTCCTTTAGATTCCACATCTTCTGTGGCTATTATTTGTAAAAACAAGATGTCCTAATAACACTGAGTGAAGACACTTATTACTTTTTATCAAAATCACAGTGTTTCTAAAATGCTTCAGGGATAAACCCTATAGTCGGGTTATCTTTCTGAGTGCTTTAACAAACTGCACGGGATGGAAAGAGACATTGGCACAGGTGGCTGGAAAAAGATGACTATGGCTGTCAAAGATGACTATGTAGTTCAGATGAGATTACATTTAGTTTGAGTTCTGACTGTCTTGTGATAGCTATAAAGTCAATATTGGCACAATATGCAGACTTGAAAACTAGTGTGAGCTCATGTGTAGCTAAAGAAACATTAAAATATTCTCAATTAAAGTGAGTGACTCCTGTTCCCCTGTGAATTTCAGTGGGATTTTGTGAACTTACTGAATAAATATACTAATCACTCAAACAAAATGGAGTGATATTACTAAGAGAGTTGAATATGAAAAACAGATACCTATAGAATAATGGAATGTTCATGTTCCAGTTAAAAGCAGAAAACATGATGCCTACCGGTAACTGATTACAAGGAGACAACTCTATAGGGTTTTTTTTTTTTCCCTTTTTTTTTTTCAGAAAACAAATACACAAAGCCATAATATTAACCTGATTTTCTCTCTCTTGCAACTTTACTAATTCCATTAGAAAACAGAGCTTTCTTTGGCCTCTAATGAGTACAAATAACACACCAAATCATTTCATAGATGCATCTCTTTTTTAATTATCTTTGCTGTAACTAGCTTCTAAAAGCCATCTACACCCTCCAGTAGCCAGAGAAACCCCAGATTCTTCTTTGGAAGCTTATATATAGTGAGAAGATTCAACATCACACCTAACTCTCTGTCATGTGGTATTGCCAAGCTGGGAAAACCAGCTTATTCTTTTAATCTCACCTAATGAAACACATTCAATTTTCTTGTGTTCATTTATGGTTCCAAGTTTGTTTCTTCTCTTTAATCATAAGCTTTATCAGACAGTGAAGAAACTCATCAAATCTGAAGGATATTTTTACAATGAAATGCAATCCTTTTTAAAAAACTGAAGGATGCAAATTAGCCAAAGACAAGCTACTATTAGAGAATCAGTAGTTATGCATTAGAGAGCATTTGTCCTCTACATTTATTTTGCATTCATGAATGACCGCATCATGGTAAAGGAATTAACATAATTTATATCAATGATTTCCTGCTGTGGTGTGTGAATAAAATAATACCTACCCTAATATTTTTTTTAAGTTCCAATAACCGCATTTTTATCAGCTATATCAGTTATATAAATGGCCAGTGGAAAGAAGTACTCTGTGCGCTCAGTACTTATTTGGAACAACACCTTCTTATCTGCCTATACTGAAATAGCCTCAATTTGTCCCCCTCATTTGTTATGATTGTTTTGATTTTTTACTGATTCTTGACAGATTATTCCTAAGACTTGGCTAGCCAGAGCTTTAGAAAAGACCACAGGATTTCCAAGAGTTAACTGGGTGAACTTGGTCAGTCCCTCAACCAAACAGATTCATTTGATTTGTCTTTTTCAGCGACCATTTGACTTACAGTCATCTGCATTCTGTTCATGCTTTATTTCATTTTCTTTTACTGGAGAGCACTTTGGAATGTTTGTCATGAAAAGAGCTACATAAATATTAATGTATTGATAGTGTTATGGCTTTTCAAGCCTATTTTTCATTTCACGGGTTTTAAGAGCTACAAAATTTACTGACTATACAGAAAATATAGTATAATGGACTTTCTGAAATGCCCTGTATGAGATAAAAATATATGAATTATTAATCCCATGGAAGTCAGTGCTGTCTTGCTTATAGACAAAATTTTCTGTGCCAATCCGAGGTTGTTTTTTTTTTGTTCTACTCTGTAAAGTTTGTGATGAATACACTTTATGCCTCTAATTTTTAAGTAAGCATATGTTCCTAATTACATCCTAAATATAGTGATATGAATTCATTTTATGTGCACAGTGTTGTCATCAGGATGTACTTTGAACCTCCAATAACTACAGGGAACATGGAGGGAGACATTCATACAGGACTTTGTTTCCTACAGGCAGTACTAGCAGGCACCGTCCACCATAGAAGGGCAGCTTCAGATTCTGAATGAGCCAAGGGGACCATGCTTTAGGGCTGTCTTGATTCAGTTTATTCCTCACTCTTTTTTTTCCATGACCTGCTGATTCCCGGTCTTTTTTTTTTTTTTTTCCTGTGGATATTCTGCCATCTGGGCTCAACAGCTAAGTTATAATCTGTGAGGCTCATTTATCACACCATGGGAGGGAAGCCGTCAGAATCTGTAAACCTGCAGCAGAGCACCTAATACAGACTAATGAAAACAAATGGAGCTCAAGGTAAAGGCTACTCTCAAATCTTAACTCATCCAGCTGTTTTGAAAATCATGAATGTTTAAGCACCCTGAATCTTAGATAGCCTTTATAAGGTAGTGGCCAGATTCAGCTGAACCAGATGGAGAATGCATCAAGCCTGGACTGTTGTCTCTACTGATTTGCATCAGTTGTCGAGTTAGTATGAGCTGAGATAAGTTTTCCTATTAAAAACAAAACTCTGAACATTAATGTTCCATGCTGAAGAAAGGCCTGGAAGGTGTTGAATGACTTTTTTTTTTCCACTGGTTCAGCTGCAGTCAATTATATCCACCTTCTCATATCTCAGTGTCTCTTGTTTCTTCACCCCTACTCATTGCCCTATTGTATCATGGAACATCTTTCAGGAATTCTGTCCCCCTACAAGCCCTGGTTTCCTTTCCCTGTGTTTGTATGACTGATTAAGGCATAAGGTACCTAGCATGCTCGTGCATGCTTCTGCAGCTACAGAAGCGACAGACACATACATAATATTCTTCCCTACCCACCTTCACCCAAAACCATAGGTAATTCTTACTGGAAGCCAACACCAACCCTCAAACCAGGTAAAACCTGAGTAGTCAAGTACTAAGAAGGCTGTATCTGAAGACAGTCTGCAGCTGTATAACCTGCACTATACCATCCATCATCACAGCTTGAATTTGTTGACCTTCAGAGCATAGAGCAAGATTCATCTAGTAACTCAAGCGATTGCCAAAGTGATACTGGGATGTGTGTGATTGCAGTATCTAGTTATATTTTAATCTCTAACCATTCTCTCAGAATTTGCTAGTTAAGTGCATTTTAGAAATCAATCAATAAATAAATATCTCAGACTCACTTCAAGGGCAGAATGTATACCTCCTTCTGAGTCATAGTTATGGCAATATTGCATATAACCTGAGACAAATGGCAAGAAGTGGTACAGAAGGGTGGGAAGCCTAAGAAGCAGAACTGTACAATTACTTTACTTTTCTCATATTTTTAAACCAAAAAACACTACAAGAAAGACAATAAAATTGGAAGACTCTGCAGGTATTTTGGATATTTAAACTACATAGCATCTTTACTCTTAAGCTTGCACAGAATGATGTAACTGGGTGTGACAAAGAACTCTATCTTGCTTTTTTCCACTGTTATGCTGTTTTTCTTGTTATCATACCCAAAGCTGGAAGCCAGTTACAGCCTAGCTTTCAAAGCTTCCTTTTATCATAACAGGATTTTTATTCCTTCTAAAAAAAAAATGGGTAGCTATTTAAGTTGTGGAACTACTGTGTTCCATGCTTTTTGCCTGAAGGTTATTTATAGAAAAAAAAGAAAAAAAACAACCCACTACTCAAACTATTCAGGTTTAAACTACAGGTGTTTTGACTACATTTAGAGCATGTGCAAGAGATTACAGGTGATTGTCAGCACTATACTTGTTTTCTAATACACTTCAAAAAATTCAGTGGGTTATTTTTTTGCTGGGGAGGTTTCCCACTGAATTACTAGAGGATGAATGGAGTATACAGTTTGTGGTGACTATCTATAAACAATAGATACCTGGCTACAGATAAGTGTACTTTTTTTGTATGAAAGGTGTAAGAAGCATTACCTTTCAATCTGACTTGTTCCTTCCAGAGCAGACAGGAAATATGAAGAAAAGCATCGGTACTTTGCCTTAAAAGAGGTGTATTTTTAGCAGTCTCACACAAGCCACAAACACCTAGTCCAGAGTTTGAAGGGCTCTATGGGTTAATTTGGCACCTATCCTCCAAATTAAAAGGGAAAAACAAGTCATTTAAATACCCTGGGTCTGTGCAATGGTACTGAAACACATTCCCAGAAATCTCTGTTTAAAGACAGTAATATAACTTTTTACTGTGAAGTTGTTTTCAGGGAGTACATCTTGGTTTCTTTTCTGTTTCTTACGTCAGCGTTCAGAAAATTCATAGTGTTTGCTGAAGCTGATCATTGCTAGATGATCTTTATATCTCTCATTTTTCTGCCAAATTTTAATGAACTTTCTAATTGATATTATTAGCAGACTTTTTATTGAAGTTAGTTGCTAAGTTATGATGGCATTTTTATCCTTTACCACTGAACTTTCCCTAGGAATATAGTTCAAGTTGTTACATTGGTATTTCAGTGGCTTATTCGCCACATGTTTTAATTTCCTCTCGTTGTCCTAAGACTTGGTAAGCTCCAGTATGCTCACTCTGTGACCTGGCAGGACAGTCCATGCAGCTCTTTTTCTCAAAATCAGAATCAACTTGCTCTGTCTTATGTTATGGAAGAGAAGAAAGCATTGTTCCGTGTATTAGAAATGGAAATATTTCACCATCAACTGAAGCAATGTATACAGAGGTAATGAATATGCACCACCAATCTGATGGCACTTTAAAACAAAAGTTAAAAGTGACCTTTAACAATACTGATACTAGAAGTACTCTGCAAGGCCCTGGTTAGATCTCTGTAAATAAAACTTTACAAAATTCAGTAGAAAGAAAGGTGAATTCAACCTCGTCTGTGTGCAAGTGGAGATATATCATATGAACAGAGATTGTCCTACAAACTGAGATAAAACAAGTATGGTATGTTTCAGACTAGTAAAACACAGACCGAATGAATATGAATATTGGCCCATCAGAGAGACATGTGAGCAAAAACCATATTTAAGCCAAATCATGCAGCTGGAATGAGATCTAATGGGTTTAAGCTGATCATGAACATATTTTGGCTGAGAACTTGGAGGCTTTGAACCATCATAGCAATAAAAACTAGGAAGCTTTGAAACAGGGGTAATTGCAGGGAGAAAATGGGAAGCTGATGTAGTTCATCAGGGGAACTATGTGGTGGTACCTCTGCATGATTTAGGAGGCAGATGGCCTCCACCACCCAGGATGTCTCCTCAGGTCTTGTGCTCCCTCATCACACACATGTAGATCTGGTAGGATAATTGCAGAG
>NW_008824185.1:574280-575935 GCF_000699105.1 Pygoscelis adeliae
GGATTGATCTAATTACACTGAAGAATTTAAGAGTGATTTTGTACAGCAGGGCATTAGATTAAGTGAATAATAATCTGGTAAACTCTGTAGCTAGAGAGCAGAAGAGAGGAGGAGGATCTTTGATGAGGAGCAATACTTACATTGAAAAAAAACTAATTAAAGTGCTACCATTTTGTTGAACAAAGTGCTGTCTTTCCACTCTCAAAATTAGAGATGACATGTAAGTTTTGAAGTGATTGGCCCATTTATCATGGTGATCACACTTTCCACAAATAACCTCCCTAACACTGCCAAGGCAATGACGCCCGAGCCCCGGGCTGCAGCACTTGGCTCAGCCCATGGGGTACCCTGCTCCTGTGGTGGAGCTGAGGGGCTGCACTGGGACACCCCACGGCAGCACCAAGCTGAGCTGCCAGGCCAGTGCATCCTGTCAGGGGTTTTAGGTGGAGAAAGGCTATATGACCCTTGTGGCAGAGGGACGGGTGAGCAGAAAACGCCTCTCTAGCCTTGCAGGTGCCTGTGGGTTTCTTGGTGTTGGAGGGCAAAGGAGGAAAGCAGAGATGAAAAGCTCACAGCTAGACTATGGAGAGTGCCAGGTTTCAGGGTGACTGATTTTATACATCCCAAAGCACAGGCTCGTTGGTGAAAACTGGATGTAAGTCTTGGTTTAGTTTTTGATCATGCAACACAGAAGTTTTTCTGTATGCTTGGATCTGACATTGGGAAAAAATGACTGCAGAAGGTGTTGTGGTGTTGGCCTCCTTCAAAGCTGTGGGCGAACAAATGCAAATATATTTCTGCCTCTGAAAAGAAAAGAAAGGCATTATGTGTACTACAGGCTGAATGGCTTGAATAGCGTGGAACCTCTGGCTACAACTTTAGGAGATTTTCAGGAGATTTTAAAATATAGTTGCAGGATGTTTAATATTAGCAGAATACCTATGAGAAACATATGCTTTCTCTGCAGTCTGTTTCATCTTGATTTCTAATTCAAGAGGGCCTGATCCCAAATTTCCTTATTTGGCCAAAACTCTGATGCCTTTATTACAAGCTTTGTCTGAATAAGGTTGAATTAGTTCAAGGGCTACATTTTTAGCTCTAGTAAAAATAAAAGAATAGGGATATAAACTGTGAATTGGAATGTTTGTGTCCAGGATCTTGAAAATCTAGTATAAAAAAGAGATTTTTCTCCGAATAGTTTCTCTTGCAATGTCTGACTTGGAAGGGTGATAAGTAACTGTATTTGGACTTCCACATAATTTTGCTGCACTCGGTACTCATGTACAATCTAACAGAAACATCGCTCTACACAGTACACTCCAAGGTCTTGTACACAGTACCATTGATGAATGCTCTTTCATATTCTTGTGTGGTGTCAGTGTTCAGCAGTCTACAAACATTTGGCAGCAATTCACATTAGAGAACATCCTAGAAAGTGATAGGTACAGTATCTACAAAGAAGGAAAATTTATTTGGAAGACTTTCTTTAAGCTGTTTTTGCCAGTCATTTTGTGTCAAACCACAATTGAGAAAGCTGGTGAATCCTGGTTTCTCACCAGATTCAGATCCTTGCTTTCCATGCCACATGGTGCTGCTGACTCCTTGCACTACTGCCCATTCTGGTCTTCTTGTCACAGCTGTCTTTAACTCAGTTC
>NW_008824185.1:575964-588087 GCF_000699105.1 Pygoscelis adeliae
TTTCTTCTCTTCTACTTTTATTAATTGTCTTGATGAGAAACACTGTTAATGAAGACCTAAAAAGACTGCCTGCAATGTTAAAATCACTCAATATATATTATCTTTTAAAATAAATGTTGTGAAATCTTCACATTCTGACCTTCTTCACAAATTCTGAACTGTTTTCAACCTTATTTGGACTACTGGAGGGCAGCATTTGGTTGTGGGAAATGTGACTTCGGTGGGGGAAGAGAGAATAGTGGGAGGAAGAAATTAAGTTGGGTAATAAACAAAAAGTTGGGAGAAATGTGAGACTGAGTAGCTGAAAGGCTGGAGAAAAGCAATAGGATAGCGAAGTGAGGACCAGAAAAAAAAAAAAAGTGTACCGGGGAGAAAATCCATAGGCAGAGCCAGAGATGGGAGACTGTACTGGTGACAAAAGGTACTGAAAGCCCATCAGTTGTACATAGAGGTGGATTTGACTTAATTTTTCTGCTGTGTTCTTGATCATTTATCATGATAATTGCTTTGTAGAAAGAAACAGGAAAATACTGGGACTTTTTATCATTTACCTACATGAATCCTGCCAAACTCCCATTATTGGCCCCTATAGGGAAGGGAGTACAAAAATGTGGCCTAGTGCCTTAACACTTAAAGGAGTTTTTTTTCCCCTTGAGTTGATCCAGAGAGGAATAATTGTGAGATCAAAGCTTTGCCTGAAATGTACGACTATGCTGGAAACACTTTGCTCAGAATTCTTTCAGGCATTTGTGAACAGCCTGCATGATACAGCCCAATAATTTTGTCTTTCTTCTAAAAATATTATGGGGGTTTTTTTTCTCAAAACATTAGTTAGTTAACCTGTTCTTGCAGGATAGGCTTATGATTACTATAAGCTCTGATTTGGAGTTCTTATCAGCCACTACTTAAGAGGATGCCTACAGCTTGAACATTTTCATTGCATTAGAAAAGGCACTTCAGAATTTCAATCTGACACCCTACTTTTGATGTCAGCTGCTTTTCTCTGTGCATAAGAGGGAGTGGGATTGAAGGTCTTCCCAAAGAGTATTAGAAAAGATGCCAGCAGCAAACTGTGGGGGTACTTGAGTCTACAGTGATGAGAGCTGGATAATCATTGAGTTCCTGGTAGAGAGAAGTATAGGATGCTATTTTTTCAAACTTCTCTTTTTGTCCACCATAATACTCTCTCTGAAGTGGAATGAGCAGGGCTCACCAATGGTTTAAGTTTCATTGATACAACCAATATTGACCTTGTTCTTGACCATAGAAACAGGTTTTCACCTCAACCTCTGTATATTATTGCATCAGTAGTGAAAGGTTGGACCTTTTTCTTCAGGAAAGTTTTCCTTTTATGTAGGTTCACAATAGTGCTCAAGAATTATCCTTATTAAAATCTGAGTATGGTGGAGAGTTGTGGGGATAGAGCATGATGAGGGGTTCTCGGTTTTGGAGATACTCATAAAAAACTCTGAGAAACCACTTGACATTAGCTGAGCTTCAGTCTACTTGAAAGTACTAGAACATGTGGTAGTCTCAAATGTGAACAGTAAAATCTGCTCTGCTTTTTGGGTAGAGCCTTTTGTACTGTACTTCCTGGAAAGACAGCACAAAAATATAACCGTAGTGTCTACTCTTGGTGGACCACGTAAAGCACTCCTGATGCAGCACAAAGACTTTTAGGATTGAAGCCAAGATAATTACATGGTGTAATTTTACCTTTCAAGAGCTGCTCTCAGCTCTAACAAAAATATCAATAAAGTTTGTTTTCTTTCAAAACAGACTTTATCTTATAGCAGCAGATATACAGAGTTCAGTGTTGGTAGCTGTGACACAGTAGGCCCTGCAGACCTCTGCAGCCTTTGATTCTCCTAAAATCACTATGTGCCAGATGCTTTTGAAAGAAGCAATGTGACTGTGTCACTCAGCAGTCTGAAGCTTGTGCCAAGAGTAAGACTCTGCCAGTGAAATAGCCCTCACCCAAGTTCTGTTCTCATTCAACTGCTGGCTGATATTTAAGATGATCCTTTCTACCGAATTCCTCATGGAACTCTAAAACAATATTGAAATATCAAATGTTTTTCTGCACTGCTGAATGACTATGGAGCATGGAATGGAATTTTTCCACATCGCTATATGTTCAATCTTTTACTCAATTTCTTTGAAAAGCAATACTTCTGAATTTCATGTGAAGATTTTCAGGTAAATGTTTCCCATTAGATAGAACTGATCTTATTATCACTATTCTGACCTAAGCTTTATGGTTCTTGACTATGCCTTTAGGAATTCTCTATAGGGAAAAATCTCAAAGTGAAGGCCAATTGAACTACATTAGATATTTTATTTTTTGAAATGCAATTGGAATGATAAACATTTTAATAACAGAGGTATAGACCTCTGCACTGTAGCCTTTCTAAGAGACATAGATTCTAACTTCATCCTTTCCAAAACAATCTGAGTCATGACTTACCAGTATTTCCATTTCCCTCTAAATACGTATTTCTCTATCTATAAATACTTGTCTATTTATAAACACACATGCACACTTCCACTCTCTGATATGGGAAGCCTTGTATTAAAAGGTGACTTTAATTTACCCTCCTCCAATCAAATTACATTTTCTAATACATAATAATGTATCATACTGCTATAGGGCTGTATTTTTAGCAGATGTAAACTGTAATGGCCATATTGAATTGCCTTGTCTATCTACACAAGCTGAGGATGCAAACCATTGTAGTTAGCTGCGTACCCCATAGATAGGTATGATGTATGATGAGAGGGAGTGCTAGAGATCTAATGGTGCCATGTGTATTAAACCAGTCACTGGGTTTAAAAAAATAAATTGATTGGGGAAATAATATAGATAAAATGTGTGCTTGCTGGAAATGAAGAAATTAATGTGATGAATTGTATCCAGGGCACTACTAGGGCGTATTATAAATTGTACTCCAAGGTTTTGAAATAGGGAAAATTTATAAAGTGGATGATAATTGCTAAACAACTGCAAACTTTTTTAATGCATCTTCTGATAAATCTGCATAACAATGCAGTAGGGAAATAGATTATTCTGGATGAATTTAATGAATTTCACAAATGGATGTATTCAGACATGCTATAATACAAAGATATCCCAAGCTGTCTGAACAGGGTGCAAGAGGGAATGTCATATTTTTTCAATTAAAATAATATGCTTTTAGTGTTGTTCTGTTATTTAGCTCAGTACCATCTAATAAGCATACACAGTACTCCCAGAACACCTTGTTTTTGTTGTATTCTATTTTTTCTCTTCTGCTTCAGTTTATTTAAGCAAAATTTTTTCAGCTTGATTTTGTGCCTGTCTACCTAAAACGCAACAATGATACAGCCAACAATGCACTGTGAAAGAATGTACTTTCTTGCAGATATATCTGTCTAGGGATTTTTTAAACATTGTCTTCACATTGGCTGTCTTTAAACTTTCTACTGGAATAGTCCAACATGAATGAAAATGAAAGGAGTGTGCAGTCCTGGCTTTTGGTCAGAATGTTTTGTTGCTTGAATGAAGACGATTTGATGCTGTTCAAGATCATTGAATTACTTCAGATTCTATGACATTTAGTTTTTCATGGGCTCCAATCCTACAACACTGACATACCCAGACTGCTCTTTGCAAATATACAGAGCTTTGGAAGGTTCATAACCCTAGTTGTGAAGATCAGGGCCAAAAATACTAGGGTGATGGGAATCCAAAATGAAATTGGGTCTCAATTTTATAATCACAAACATATGCACACATATCCCTTGCCTGTGGCAGTCCAGCTTACAGTAAATAACTGTAGATCTTTTCTGCCTAGTGTCCCTGCAATCCCTTGCAATGTTTCCTTCTCTGAAGTGTAGTAGTTCTGTGAAAGAGTGAAGAAAAGAGACAACACAGCAGACAGTTAAGGCATTTCTCTGAAATATAGAGAGGATGAGGTACAAAACCAAGGAAAGTGGAAGGATATTACAGCATGAAGTTACAGGTGGCAATACAAAACACAAATCATCATGTACATGTTTAAAGTGTTTTCTTATTTATATTAGTTAGATTTTACATAATCTTCAGTGAAGCAGAAGACAACATAGAATTTGTTGGTAGCCTGGCAGCTTTGAAGCAAACAAGCATTGGTTCTGTAAAACTAAAGATTAGAAGTGAATACTAGAGTTGAGGCTAATAAGCAGTAGTTAGATAAGAAAAAGTCAGGGGAGGACCCATTTAAACACAGGAGGGAGTTGTTCTTAAAGGTACACCAGATGATCTGAAAAAAAGCATAGCAAAGCAAATTGGCCAAATTCAAGACACTCAGAGAAAACTAAATTATACTTGCAATTACAGAGTTGGTAAGAGACAGAACCTGCTTACCTTGTCACCCCACTAGAAGCATTGTTGGATGAGCAGTCCAGAATTTTGTTACTTTGAGGTGTAACCCAATACCCAGGGTTATGCACGTGCATTCCTTCAGAAGCAGCCTAAGCTTCTTAGTAGTAGGGCCCTCTAAAGCTGATTTCAATACAATGAAATCAAGATGTGACCAGCAGTGTAACACTGACCCTCTAGTAACTTCCACTGTTGGTAAAAAGCAAAGCTGTGAAAACCAAGCTGGAAAAAAGCATCTGTAACTGTTGTAGGGACTTTCCATAACAGAGAAGTTGTCGCATTTTTCATGTCATCAGCATTGATGGGGTGTCTCTACTCTAAAGCTGTTTACAACTAAAGGCACATGAAGTTTTTTATTTAAAGTTCTGTACAGACTTCAAAGACCATTTGCTGATTGGATATTGCTTAGCTTTGGCCAACTGTGCTAATAATTCTTTTGAAGTAATTGTTTTTGCTGAAAAGAACTCCTTTTTGGATAAGGCTCACACGGTTTTGCAAGGTTTAGATTTTGGACCCAGCATTAAGTTGAAGTGTTGGCCTGGAACTGTTCCCCTTGCCCCTCTTCTTGTGCATGCTGGCCTAGGATGGGAATTAAAAGTAGGAACCATTTCAGACTTTCAGACCATCTGAAACTGCTCACTTAGAACCCCTTCTTGAATATTGTATTCCATTGCAGGATGCGCTGCCTGCAGTGTCTGGGATAGAAGCAAGAGGGTTATTACTCATTGCTAAAGAGTTTCACTATGATTTGTAGCATGAAATAATTATGGAGGTGCTTAAAAAGCAGATAGGGAAGATTTTTGTCTTACAGGCAAAAACTTCAAACAGAATATCTTCCATTTATTATCTTCTTAAAATTGTTGTCGTAATGCAATTATGCAAATGAGGAGCCACAACCACACAGAGTATTTGTTCCATTTTTGACAAATATACTTACTGGATTGGAGCAGTATTTTAAAAAATTAAAAAAACCACACATGCACAAAGACGTACAGCTGAATTCAGGGAATGTGAAAGAGCATGAGAAATTCCCATTGGAACCATTCCCATTACATTGCATAAATAAAAGATAGAGAAGTTTTGGGGTGTGTTTCCCCTCCTCCATTTTTCAAAGAATGCTGAGCGTGGGGAATGTAGCACTGCTGAGGCAGTCAGCAGCACCTCTTCTTTTCCGATTTCTGCCTTGTTTCCCCTTTCAGACACACCAGCATTCTCTCTCTTCCCTCACTCTTCCACAAAAGATTTCCAGCAAAGAGCAGCTGGTGCCTCGTTTTGGCTGCTTTCCCCAGACTCTGGGGGCTTTCACTAGAAATCAATGGCTGCTTATTTTCCCCAGTACTGTGTTTTTTATGTATGGACTGACATGGCCTCAACCATACTGACCCATTCTGCTGAGCTATTTCCATTCAGACGTGCCTCTTTACAAATAGCGGAAATTAGTAGAGGGCCAGTGTCAAACTGCTTGTCACATCTTGTTTTCAATCTGTTGAAATCAGGTCTATAGTGTCCTATTCAGAAGCCTAGACTGCTTTTGAACCCACACAATGGATTTCAGGCATTCCATCAGGCGATAAATGCAGAACTTCACATTGCTATTAAAAAATAATCAAAATGATTAGTCTTTTGAATTTTCTGAAGTAACTTATTTGCTTGGAATTTGTTGTCTTAATTGCACTACGTCACTTGCTCATAGCTATTCATCTTCATAAGATGTAAAATCATTCCTAGTTGATCTGTCAGTGTAGCAGTTGTACCATGTGAATAAGTTCCTCTATCGATTTAGCAGTAATGAATGAATGAGTGAGTGAATGAATGAATAATCAGAGGATTGCTAGAATGGATGCAGTAAGCCTGAGCTACTGGTATTGCCTTTCGGCTTCTAGGAACTTCTGTTAAATACAGTTTTGTTTTATATCTCCACCTAATGAGCAACCATGCTAAAATTTCAATGAGGCAGAATATGGCTGGAGTAACAGTAGGTATCATGCGTTACTTCAAAAAGAGGAAGAAACTTCTGAAGTGCTTATAACCTTAAAACTTTGTGGAAAGATATGTTTGTAATGACATTTCTTAGGACTATTATTCTGTAATTTAGCAATATATTATTGGTATATTACTAAGTTATTGTTGTGGTTTAACCTGGCAGGCAACTAAACACCACACAGCTGTTTGCTGACTCCCCCCCCCAAAGTGGGACAGGGGAAAGAATCAGGAAAAAAGGTAAAATTAGTGAGTTGAGATAAAGGCAGTTTAATAGGACAGAAAAGGAAGGGAAAATAATAACAATAGTAGTGGTAGTAGTAATAACAATAATAATAATAATAATAATAATAATAATAATAATAATAATATAAAAGAAGATACAAAGTAAGTGATGCACAATACAATTGCTCACCACCTGCCAACCGATGTCCAGCCAGTTCCTGAGCAGCGGTCGCCGCCCACCGGCCAACTCCACCCAGTTTATGTACGGAGCATGACGTCACATGGTATGGGATAGCCCTTTGGCCAGTTTGGGTCAGCTGTCCTGGCTGTGCCCCCTCCCAGCTTCTCGCTGGCAGGGCATGAGAAGTTGGAAAGTCCTTGACTAGTGTAAGCACTACTCAGCAACCACTAAAACATCAGCGTGTTATCAACATTGTTCTCATCCTAAATCCAAACCACAGCACTGTACCAGCTATTAGGAAGGAAATTAACTCTATCCCAGCCGAAACCAGCACAGTTATCTAAGCACGAAAGAAAATCTTATCACATGTTAAGAAACTTTTAAAACAGACAATAATTTTAGCTGAACTCATTTAAAAGTTTTCACACTTGCTAAGGACTTTATCCTTGATGAGTGCAAATGCTTTGCGCGTTTGATGGCATTTGGTTGTGAAATAACAAAGCTATTGAAATAACGTATGCAAATGTGCGGTATATGATTTTCCACTAATTTTTAACAATGTGCAGAGGTGTAGAGCTCCAGGTACAAGCACTACTCGCTACATGCTCTAAAGCAGCTGCTGTCATGTACTTGTGAGAACCTTCAAAGGGTTACCCTAGGAATATTTATTTGAATCTCAATATGTGTTTATTCAAATGAACAGTCAGCCACAGCTTTCCCTTTTCTTTGAAAAGAGAAAAAAATCAAATGGGGGTGGCAGAACCCCACAGAAGTTCACTGCAGTAGTGGAAGGAAAGTTAGAAAAAAAACAAATGTTCTGTAGTGCACAGTACCCAAAACTGCTGAAAGTTCTGTGAATTCCAATATTCATTAACTGTCCAGCTGTTAGGCTTGACTGCAAGGAATGAAGCTGTCTCTGTGTCAACGCCAATAAGGGGCTCCTTCTGCTAAGTGGGATCCGGCAGTTAACACCAGGAACTGTGTGTGGCTTGGAAGCAGATCTTGGAGTTCTTTGGCTACGGAGACAATAACAAGGATAGAGATTTCCCGTAAACTGAATTCTTACTGCCCATTTTCTTTGTTTTGGGTGTGTAGACACTGCAGGAGTTACACAATTTAGCAATCTGTTCTCCTCCTTTCCCAAAAGCAACTGCTTTTGTAGGTCTGAAAGTTCTACAGAAAAGGTTGGTGGGGAAAGATGCATTCTCCATTCTTACTGACTGCAGGATAATCATTAAGTATGACTTGGACTATATGGTGGGTTAACTATAAGCTAGAAAATAAAAAGAAATACCACACAGCTTAGAGGAGGTGGTATTTAATTGTTTAAGTATCATCTGAGGTCAGTTGTTATCTTATCTCTTAAGTCTCATGTAGCAGTGCTATGGCCAAACTCGATTAATCAGTGGTCTGACTTATGTTTAGCAAAGCTTTTCTCATGCTTCTTATGTATGACATATTGAATTGTGGCCTGAATCCATCAAGATCAGTCCATTATTTCAAGTTAATTGGATGCAAAGCCAAGTTGCAACATATCACATCTTTCAAATGCAAGGATATTTGATTCCAGAGCTTAGTATGACTTCTCCATTTAAAGTACTTTTCCTAAAATAATTTTCATGGAGGCTCAACAAGCTTACTTTATCCTTTACATCTTAAAAAATGCTTTTTCTTTCTAATCTTTCTTTGTTTATAGTGTCAAGAAAGATACATCAAATTCACTGCAGGTCTGCAGAAAGGTATATGGGCAAGCTTTCAGTGCACTATTTCTTACCTAGCCTGTGGAAGAGAATGTGGAATTCTGAGCTCTCATTCCCATAGACTAACATTAAATGTTGGAATTTTACACACCAAAATGGATTTTAAAACTCTGTTTAGAAAGACAATGCTTACCTTTTTGAGAGTTTATGTTCTTTTATTTCTTTGTAAAGCCATAATTTCAATTTTGTCAATTGTTGCCAAAGCTTGAGAACATCTAGATTTTTGTTCTAAAAAAAACACTGAGCAGAATATGGCTTTGTTCAGTGGTTTTTAACAAAACTCTTTTAAATATTATTTATTTATCATGAAAGTGGAAAAACAGACCAATTAGCCAAGGTTTTATTTCCCTCCTAGGTCACCTTCAGGATAAGGCAGAAAGTATTGTGACTGAGAGGAGAGAAGAGGAGAGGGGAAAAAAAGAAAAAGAATATTCAGATAGGGTAGAAACAGGATGTGAAATAAAGGACTGAGATGCTAACTACGACATATCTCTTCATTTCGGCAGAGAGTTTATAGAGAAAAATCCTGGAAGAAATGGATATAGCTTTCTAATACTGCTGGAGATGACTTTTTCTTTTTCTGGATTAAGAAGGTGAAATCTGATCATAGACTTATGGAAGAAACCATGGAAAGAGTTAGTCTTAGTTATTTGTCATTTTTAAAAGAGAAAACAAAATATAAGCTTGGCTGAGAAAAAATTAATGTTTTCAAAATTTTCAGTAGTTCATATGAGTAAAATGATTTTGGATCTGTAATGATTATTTTTCAACACTGAATTGTTTTGCTGACTATTTAAAAATACTTTTTTTGTGTGCGTTCTTTATAAATCAAAAAATTCAATTTTGAAATGAATGTATGACATGTCATTTTAAAATACAGGAAATGCAAGAATCTTCCATCATTATGGCTATTCCAAACAGCCACTTTATTCTAATTTCAATTTCAAATTCTTCCTGTGTTGCCAAAACTGAACTTTAACTGCTAAAAGTTTGGAAGTATTGCCGAGGTTTAAAAGAAGCATTTTCTCATTAGGCACATTTACACCCTTCTTAGATTAAAAGTCTAAGCAGAACTTGCTTAGTCTTAAGAGAAGCCAGCTAAACGCACTGCCACATGCAGAGTGTCATATGCAGTGAAAGGAACGGTGTGTCTCTTCTTACAGCCAATGCAGTCAATTCTGTAATATCTTTCACGTGATGAAGGACAAAAGCCATCCTTAACGACTGGGGGCCATGGAATGAAATGTTGAATATTCCTTTTTATGAGCTCTATGATTCCCAGCTGGTGTGTACATAACTAATAAAATGACTGAAACAATATTTCTCATATGCTTACAAGCACAGATATCAGACATAGAGTATTTTAATAACCAATAGCTATTAAGGATACCTATTAGGCATATAGAACAGAGAATGGTTTGGATGACTGCATAGGAGCAGGGGAAGAACCAGTTTAGGGACCAAATCCATGAGTATAGACTGTAAAGGAAATGTGAACAGGTCTGTGTGTCGGAATTTCGAACAGTAACTTGTTCCTGGAAAATACTGCTATCTAGTGTTTTTATACAGCATACCTATTTTGCCTTTTTTAGCACAAAGCGGGTAATAAAACTATTTTACTATATTCAGAAACAATTCAACAATTCCAGAGGGTACTGGTACACATACTTGTACCCCAAACAATACATCGAGAAGACACTTCAAACACAATAGCAAATTGAGTGATGAGAAGTGTATCCAACCAGAATAATTGGCCCTGAAGATCAAAATTTAAAAGAGGATGGTGAATGCCCTTGGGTAAAAACAGCGTAGAGCTCTTTCTCTCCACAGAGAACCATCAGAGGAAACACAGATTTCCAGAACACTGAAAAAAAAAATATTGCATGTTATTTCCTATCATTGTTTTCAATAACTAGGTTATGTGAAAGATAGAGAAAGTATAGTGTTATATTTATGATCTCTTAGTAATGAAGGATGTTAAATTACTGATTTGCATAGAAGCACTAATTTACCCTCTTTCTAATAACCTCTTAAATCTGAACTTGGAGTAAGTTACATATCAGGAAGGATATGCCTCAAGCAAAGTATTACAGCTATAAGTTGCATTTTAAGGCAACCAACCTCTTATATCCATGTGTATGTTAATAACAGCACCTACTTCTTCTACAGCACTTTGCTTTCCAGAAGCACAGGACTTTCAGAACATCTGGACTAGAATTTTGTAGAACTTGTGTACATGCTGCATTCTTATGTACATGTGCTGTAGACAGGTACATGCTTGCGTTGTGATTAGAAGCCCATTCTTCATGTCTTAATTCTGTATTGACACTATAATGGGATAGCATATGTGCTGCTATCTACACGCTAGAAGGTCTGGTTATATTACAGGGAATGTATATATAACACATCTCATGACTTCACTTTAGTATGCTTTCTTTTATAATAATAAAAACACTTTTCCAGGAACAGAAACCATGTTTTCTACTTCATGGTCCATGGTTTTAGGAGGGATTCTCCTATAATTTTTGTAATTTTATAGTACAAGTGTAGAATTGCATAGTGTTAGAAATAAGATTTTAAGAGGCAATAATAAGATATGTCAGCCTGTCTTTGAGGCTTCCCAAATGTCTGCAAACCATACTGGGTTTTTTGATCATCCATATTCTTTCCCTGACCTGAGAAAATATAATTATTGAAGTGAATATTTAAGTGGTCAAGAGTCACTTAATTATTGTCTGAATGGGCATGAAGAGAAGTGTGCTTAACATTAGGGCCAATAGACATACAGAGTTCACCGAAGTTTTATTATACAATATAAAGATTTAATTTATCCCACTGTCTTACTATAAGGAATCTGCTGATTTATCCTTATGCTCAGTTTCTGTACATGTCCTAAAGGCTAAAGATGTTTCCTGCTTCAACTAAATGCTTTATAGTTTTTAAAAATCATCTGCTTTTATTCAGGCTGCTTGCTTTGTTTTAGGGCAGATACACCTAATCCATTTCACGGTTGTTAACATGACTAGAGCCAAATACTTAATGAGCACTTGTGGGAAATTTTCAGAAAGTTTGCAGGACTCAGCAAGGGTCTGATTCTTATTTAGTATTTCCTCATAGAATATAAATAATCTGCCTCTTTCCTATCATGCTACATACATAAAGGATTGAAGAAGCAGCAGCACAGGGGGATTCTAAAACATCAAATATCCTGCTTTTTTAGTATTTGTGAAGAAAGATCATATTTCAAGGGAGAATGGATTTCCTGAAAAAAAATCTGCATATATATACATTGTTAATAGTGGTCTTGAAATGTCTAAACTTGGCTAATTCAATTTTTTTTCATTCAGAAGGGAAGCTTCCAATGATGTACCCTTCAAAGCTTTTAACAGTAGATAGAATTTCTACAGGAGTCTTAGAAGCTGTTGACTAATAAAGTATGAAGTTAGTGCCCAACTATTTAGAGACTGACTCTAAATACACCCCTACAGTGAATGGCAGTATGGCTACTGAGATTAATGGGAGCCCTTAAACCAGAACAGAAGTCCGTCCAACTAGCAAAAGTGACAAGTGAGCGGAGTTCA
>NW_008824185.1:588142-639156 GCF_000699105.1 Pygoscelis adeliae
AGAAGTCCGTACTAGCAAAAGTGACAAGTAAGCGGAGTTCAGCTGGTTTCCATTGGTGCTTCTGTAAGTGGTGCACATGACAGGACATCTTTAAGACTTCTGCAATAGCTGCACTGTTAGGCTTGTATTAATGTTGAGCTAGAAATATTCCACCAGTAAAGATCATCTGTGCTGTTACTTTTTCTGACAGTTCAGACTTTTACATGTTCTTCTGGGATAAAGGACAAAATACAGAATGCTAGAGTAATGTATGGTATAATACCTAATATATAAATACTTAATTATTACTATTGAGATAAAGAATTGAAATTATTTGGGCATGTCCCTTCTGGCCAGTGGTGATTTCCAGTTTCAAGACAAAGCCTACAGTTTCAGAAGCTTGGGCATGTAGCTGATGTCCTACGGCAATGATCTGAAAGGCAAGTCCATTAGTTGTATATTAAAGAGTCTGATTTTAGTACTGAAATCTACTCTTCTGACTTTCCTATGATGAAGGCTGGCTCTTGATTCAGTGCCACTTAAAGCATGAAGCTATACCATCGATGAGTAATCCTTTATGGGCTCTCAGCCTGTCAAGGATGAGATTTTAACACTATACTGTGCTGTTTCACACCTGGGTGGATATAAGCTCATGTACATCCTATACTGTCCTTATATTCTAGAGATATACACTGGTAAAATATTAATTCCCTCACTTCTGTTTGTGACATCTGGGGGTTTTTGTTTTGGGTTTCTTCACCCATTCTGGTCTGACAGTGTCATGACATTATGTGTTGTTATCTGCTTGTCCTATCCTTCCTGACTCCTTTTTTTCAGTAACTATGCATGCTTCTAGCACAAACACAGTCCATTTAATTGGTCCTATGAATACACTATAATTGACCGTTCAGATGTTAAATAAATAATGAGCAACTCGTATATGTCAAAGAATTTCAGATCACCAATACAGAAAAATCATCAGTCTTAACAGGGAAGGAGAACCTCTGCAAAAGTCTTTGCATGTGAAATGTTTATCATACAAGTCAAGCTTAATGTGTCATAGTTAGTAATCCACAGAGTCTTGGGGTGGGATTAGTGCTTGTTTGCACTAATGGAAGAACTATGCAAGCTGAATAAACTCTGTTATTGCAGATACAACCCTTATTTCACATACATATATATTTCATACGCAGCAGTATGCTGTGTTTGATACCCTACTGCCGAGTGCTCTGTTAAGCTGCAAAAACAATTTCAGTGAGTTATATTGTTTGGACAACAGAATTTATTGACCCATCTTTTCAGGTACTGGTTACACTTTGAAAAAAGCTGGATGGTGCTGTTACTTTGCCATCTGTGGCAGCAAAAAGAAAATGTGAGGGTGATGGTCATGATTCTTACTGACATCTTATATCCTGGTATCTAATAACAGCTGACAAAGAGGCACCTGCATATGTTCCTTGAATTCTTTAAAGGTTACAGACTCAAAGCTAGCAAAAACAAAAGACCACCATGCAAAGTGATTTTGATGTGCAAATTTTGTTTATGTGAACTAAGTATTGAAGAAACCATAATAAAAGCTACATCTAAAAATGTTATCAGTAGCAACATCACCAGGGTTTCTATTCCTGATGGGCCTAGTCATATCAAAGCTCTGGCAAAGATGAGAAATAAAATAGCATCATGTATTTTTCTTTAGTTGAATTCCTTTGGGTTCTATTCCTACAGTATTTATCAAAACAGCACTTTTCAGCAGCTCCTCTGAGGATAGCAGCATTCCATTTCAGTTCACAAAGTTAGTGTGATATTGTTGGACCAGGCCTGGGGCAGAGGAGGGGGGAGAGAGGGAAAACAACCAAGCAAAATCTTTGAGCCATCCAAAAGAGAGGAATGATGTCTTTCACATTTTGCAGTCCATGAGTATTTTCTCTGAAATTAGATCAAAATTTTACTTAATAACTTTCATGGAGTGCACAATGGCAGAAAGTTAGCACTTGCATATCATATCAAAACAAGTTATCATAGATACAGCTACTTCTTTGAACTGTAATTTGAACACTGGGATAAAAATCCAGATGCCACCTATTCTGTCTCTTCTCTGTTAACCTAACTGTGCTACTCTACTTTTTTTTTTTTTAAAGAGCTCTCAGTATTTTTGTGAAGTAGCAATTCTTGCATATGGACTTAATATTATGTTTATTTCCCAGCCTGTTAAAAAGCAAATTCTGGATTGCAGTTGTCATGTCCATGAGAATATCAACTCTGCCTTGGGAGTTTACCTAAGAAGTTCCCCTCTAATTTCCAAGTACTATGGATGCTACACAGGATTTTTTGCAATAGCAAGGTGCAAGTGAGAAAGAAAGGTATCCATAGTACTAATCCCTGGCTTCAGTACTTTGAACTATAAAGTAGAAATGGGAAGGAGGGGGGGTGGGTTCCTTTTTTTTTTTCCTTAAGCAGTTTATGTTTCCAATATTAAACAATTTCATGTTAGCTACAAATAGAGGGCAATACAGTTTTAAAAGTATTTTAATGAGACCCTCTGTGGATGGGATCATCTCCCTTAACTTCAGACATCCATATTTGAACTATTTGTTTAGATTCCCTTGACAACAAATGGAGAGAAATAAACCTTTCTAAAGTATGATTCATCTTATCTATTTCAGACCTCTACCTTAGGATGAGATAAATTGCGTTCTAGAGATACCAATTTTTCTCTATTGACTGCAAATAGTATCCAGATTATTAACCTAGAGATAGGTGTCTGTAACGTCTAAACTTCTCATGCAGAAAAAAATCATACATCTGAAGTTAGAGGAGAACTATATTTCAGTTCTAGAAATATTCTTGCCATCTCAGTTTAAGAAAAATACAACTGTTAGCTGCAATGCATCTCTTTTAAGACAAACATAACACCACTGATGCCTTTTTATTCTCCTTTTATCCATATAGCTGTCAACCACAGGTAACAAGTTTGCGCTTATGGATAATGTTTTTAATTCAGATATATCACTGAATCTGTGCCAAGACTGAAAAGTAATTTAGGGTCATATCGGACATGTTAACATGAAACACTGTTAGACTCAGGTTTACATCCCAAGTGTCAACACACATGACAATGTGAATGTAATCCTCTCTTGTGACTTCTGCCTTTTTAGTATATCCAAGGTGAACGATAATATCTAAAGTGGAGAAAATGCCACTGAGGAGATAAATTAAAACCTCTTTTAGGAACAAACTACATCACAGAGCAAAACGGTTAGCATCAGATGCATGGGTTCAAATCCTAGCATAAGAATTCTAGAAGATTCAGGACAGGAGATCTGCCCTTAATCATGCTGCTTACTGGCATGAACAGATTGGAATTGTATCAGACACTGCATGTGCCAAGTTGGTTGTGAGGCATTGAGAATGAAGCACAGAAAGACACATCCTATTGTGACCTTAGCATTGTATGTACTGTTTTGGAATGGTCAAATGTCTTTTCATAGGAAAACGCTGATGTTTGGAAAAAGTGACATCTCAACAGGCTACATCTGGGAAACAACTTGAGGTCACAACAATACAACACCAAATTGAGACAGAGCACAGTCAATTAGTCGCTGAGAAAAAAATATCTCTATGAGCAATGATTTAAGCTAGTAATTCTTAAAAATTTAAAGTGCTCGCCTTGCTATTCAATGGGATATTGCTAAATGCAGTCTTTTCATATTCTATAGATTCTTTCAGTAAAACAAGAGACAATAACTTTGTGTTCTGTAAGCTGAAAATGAAAACCAGATACATGTTCAAACCATTTGTTGAATGTTGTTTTTTCAGGAGAGAGGTTGAATATATGGATTCTAGGGGTGAATATGCCACTGAATAAGTACATTGATGTAGTCTCCAGTTTACAATGCAGTTGACAGGAGCCACCGTTACATTTTTCCTAAGCACAAAAAGGTGCATTGTACTCAAAGGACACTTCACTTCGACTAAGCAAAATGGTAAATTTGTAGCCAAGATCCTTTCACAAGCAGCAGGATGACACTGGAAAAGTCTGAGTGAGGAAGAGTTGCGTTGCTACCTGAGTGCCTTGAAAGATGGCTGCTCAGATGGCAAGTGCTCAGAGCCTGCAGGGAGTATGGGTGAGCATGCAAACAACCCTTTAGAAAAGGCAATGTACTTCCACTTCTGTGTTTTGTGAGATAGTCATGTAGCACCACTGCAATGGGGAGACAGGAGTATGGCTCCACTCAGTGCTCTTTGCTACTTAAAGTCTTTTTCTTCCCTGGAGTTTTTAATCTCTCCTTCGTGACTGCTACTTTACAGTGGTGTTAGCTACCATAACTTAAGTCTATTCTGGCGACACTTCAGAGAACAAATGCAGAAATGCATGAAAGAAGAGGTACTTCATGTGCCAGTGGAATTTTGTTTCCACTGAAGAAGTGCAGTGGCTGGGAGTCCTTTCTGGGTTGGAAACTTGCCACAGAAAAGATTTCTATAAACCCCTCTGTCAGGAAAGAATGCAGGGGTTTTGTTCCATGACATTCAGCATCTTAAATGAAATGCAAAATGACAGCTACCTGTCCTGCAGAGCACTGGTGACTGAGGCACATGGGAAACAAATCAGTAAACAGTTGAAGGACAGACCTCCTACCTTATCAAGAAATCCATGTGCCACGTGTCATGTCATTTCTTCCTACATAACTATCTGTACTACAATTATTTGTTACAACTAAATCAATATAATTAGTGTAATACTTAGATACCATTCTTAAAAATGTTCGTGAACAGAATTTTTGTGGCTTGCTTTTTAATAAAAGAAACATTCTGTGAACCTGTTTCTTAGACTTATTTTAAGAGTGTTAAACTGCGTTAACAAAATGGTTAATTAGAGGCATCATGCTTCTAATTGTTGTGTATATGTATGTGCAGTAATTGTACAGAGAAATGCAACTGAGCTGTTACGTATTCATAATACTGAGCCTAAGTGAAATGCACCTTCTTTGTTAAGGCCCCAGTTATCAGCCATCGAATATCCACAGAATGATACAGAGCCAAGGCTAACGGGGATGTTTTGTGGTTTTTACTTTGGGATGCACACAGTGCCTCCAAAGGAAGCAAAATACCCAAAGGAAGAGTCTGGATCTGTAGAACACAAGGAAGAGGCAGAAATGCTAAGACTCAATTACAGAAAAGTTGGGAATTATTATGATAACCTAGAGACCTCCTACCTTACCAAGAAACCCATGTGCCACATGTCATGGCAGCACTCCATGGACGTATTGCATGTGCTATGGTCATAGATCCTTGGAGTGTTAGGGCAGGAGCACAACCGAAGTATGCACAGCGGTGTAGTGTAGGGATAGAGTCCCTCTGTTGTCCTGAATACGTGTCCTGGCATCAGGGAGCATCTGATCTGTCCCTGCAGTATGGTGTTTGTCTTCTTGTCAGGTTCCATCATTCCAGAAGAATGATAGTGGTTAGCTGATGTGAGTGTTCCTTATGTTGGTGTGTGTTTTGCTAGGGTCAGTGTCAGACTGTATCATCTCAGCAAGTTGAATTGATTGGTGTTTGTAGAACAGGCTAGATAGAGCTGGACAGTTCTTATTGCCCAGATTTGTTGTTTAACACTGCTGGCATGTTCAGATAAGCATCTGAGGATTGGGACTCCCAAGTAATATTTCACATTTTTCTTTTTTACAGTAAGGTACAGAATCATTGTTTAGAAAGGAAAACTGAAGGATTGATGCCATCATGTATCTCCAGAATTGGAGGCAAGAAATCCATTTTTGCATGTATTGGGAACAGGTAAAAAGTGATTAAAGCCACGAAACAAAATGTAGAAGTGTCCTTTTCCTGGTCCAATAATAAAAGTACATACATTTTATAGTGGTATGTGATAGATGATTATGACATGCCTTAGGCTTTGATTTAGATCTCTCCTCAAAAGAGGGTAGACTTGAATTTGGATCTAATTTCCAGTAGGTCATACTTGAAAATCATGACCCTCTTGTGCACTCTGTTCCCTTTGTCTATTAATCTATGGCAACAAAGTGGAATAGCATCAACAAAGAGATGAAGACAGCCCCACTTGAGAATACTTTGGTAGTTAGCTTGTTATCTTTGGGAATGCAAGGCTTAGTTTTTTCTTCCTGCTCTAGATGTGGTTGAATGAGGCTGACCTAAGAGATTTGCCAACTCCAGGTCTAAGCAGTTTTAAGTGCTTAAGAATTGGGCATGATCTAAGACTGCTACCATATAAAATTTCATAAACAAGACTGACGGCAGCTCTGAGATTTGGTGGGAGACTGGAGATGCTGTTGGCATCCCATGGTTTTTCATATGCATGCAGTGGCTGCATTGCTCTCGACATTTTGCTACAGGACCAAGAAGTAGATAGGTCATTTCACTTGATGTTGCACATCTAGCCTCAGGCAGGCCTGCAGGCTCACTCTATAAGCAGGGAAAGTTATCTGTGGAATGGAAATCAGAGTTTTGACTGTTGTGATTCTGCCATTTCTGGACTTGAATACCTTTCTTTTGTTTCCTACAGCTTGTTCAGATGTCATATAAATACCGAAAATCTATGTTTATGGGCTGTAGTCTACCCCAAGGGATGACTGATAACCACTGATAGTAGACACCTACCTTCAAATGCCACAACTGACTCTGGAATGTCTGCATCCCTCCTCTGTCAGTAGAAGGATCTTGCAAGTATAACAGAGTAATTTTTAGAGAGCTAACTTACGTGAGACGAATTCTACACTCGTTGCCTAAAAACTGGACTGAGGGGCCTAAAACAGCAATGGGTGCTCATGTCCTGAATGTCTTACTTAAAACCACAGAAGAAATTCATGGAAGAGAGGTTTGCAATAGAAAGCAGACATTATTTGAACTAATCTTGAGACTTAACCGGACAACCATTTTACTGAAGCATAAACATGGTTTTTATAAAAGCTCACACATTTGCCTGGAGATGCCATCATCCTTAAAAAGGTAATTCCTTTTAGCATTGTTATTAGTTACTAAGCTATTAATTGAATTATTATGTTAGTGAATTTTATGGATTAAAATTAACATCTATCAAAAACCTAGAAAAAATAAACCTATAGTTTTTTAATGTTTTATAATTAATGTACTTGCAATTTCCTCGTCATTTCTAGCCAACAGTAGTGACATTTCACTGATATCCTTAACAGTGCTTGGCAATCTCCTCTGAAGGCAGAGTAAGCAAGAACTAAGTCATCATAGCTAAGAGACCAATCAAAAGCTTGCACAAGGCAATATAAAACCATTTTGATGTATTGATTTTGGTTTTTTTTCATTATTTGTACTGTTTACTCATGTCTTCGATTGGATTTGTCCTGAAACTGAATCCTGAAATCTTTGGGGAAGAGAGCTTACAAAATAAACAATGACTTAACACTGTAACATTACTGACCAACTAGTTGTAGAAGTTTGCAGATTAAGATCCCGTAAACTGGTTAAGATTTTGAGTAGACAATGGACTTTTCTTGTCATTTTCTTGCCCAGCTAAGAATCTTTTAGCACCAGTATCATAAAGCATCTGAACCTGGCTAAACTCAATTTTGCTTTCAAACCATGATTTGACTGCTTTATTTTTACTGTTTCCAGATTTTTCTGTATTTGTAAAAGCTTTTAACAATGGCAAAAAATCTGGCCCTGCTACATACCTCCTTTTAAAAACAGTGCTTCTGCTATTTTCTAACTTTCCTACAGCATTTCAACAGAAGTCCTACAGCATGTACTCAAAATAGTGTTTCCTGATTTTTGTTCTCTCTCATTTTATGTGATATCTGAAATTAACTAACTGACAAATGTGCCATGCTATCAAAATTTTTTATAATTCTCTTTCAGAGTGTTTGGGCATCACAAACTTATTACACAAGGGGCAATTTGATTTTTACTGGTACAGTAGCTTGTGCCTGAAGACCACCCTTAGAGAGGCCCCAAGTGGCTTTACACTCCAGTGGGCTCATTGTAAAAGTAACATAATAGGATGAAGCATGGGGCCGGGGGTGGAGAGGGGGAGGAAGTGGTATGCAACTCTAGCAGTAAGTTTGGCAGTAATGAACAATTCAAACAGCCTGGTACAAAATCAAAATGTAACCTGACTTTTCCTGAATTTGAAAAGAAGGAAGGAAGGAAGGAAGGAAGGAAGGAAGGAAGGAAGGAAGGAAGGAACCAGGCCTGGTTTCTTCCATGCCAGTTTGCCCGTCCCTGTGAGGATGCACCCCTGGAAGGGGAAGAGGAAGGGGAAGGGGAAGGGGAAGGGGAAGGGGAAGAAGGGGAAGGGGAAGAAAGAAAAGAAAATGTTTTGACTGAAACATAATTACTTTCTATTTCTGTAGATCACATGACCAGGTTTTCTCTGGTATTCTCTCTCCTGTAGATTTTAAACCTCGGTGGGTGGTTAAGTTTATTAAAAAAAAAAACAAAAAAAAAACAAGCACAGACACGAAAGAATGGTATCCATGTGCCAATGCAGCTGTACCACACCAGTTTCAGAGATATGAATCCCTCCTCCTCCTTCAGCGCCTATCCTATATGCTCTCCACCTTCCCTTCTCTGCTTTTGATCAACCTTCAAATGCTGCAGACACAATATGGTACACAGCTTTATGGGTCCCCCATATTGACCTATGCATTCATTTGTTCTACACCATTTCTACCTTCGTGTACATGTTTACTTTGCTCCTTAGAATGCACTACCTAAAATGGTTTTCTGTTTGTGCTTTAAGATTGGGAGTATGTCTCAGAATCTAGTTTCTTTAGATAAGACAAAAGTTGTAAATAGTTTTGTGTTTTATACCTTTCATGACACTAAAATTGAATGAAATGTGAGCTTTGAAGGATGCAGTCATTGTGAGGCTCTTTGTCAGCTGCATTAGTTTCCATTCTCACCAGTTTGGCAATCTTTAGACTTTTTTCTTCATTTATTAGCCTTGCTATTTTCTTAGCTATATTTTTTGAGCGAAATCAGGACTTTTCTATTCCAGCAGGATATAGCTGCTGCTCTGATTTACTTCTTGAATTAATTTTTTGACTTCTCATCTGACTGGTGAAAGGACTTCTCGTTCTTCCCGTCTCAAGTTATTACACATAAATAAGGTGACTCGAGAAGCCAGTGGTCATATGTGGTATTTCTGAATCATTCCTTATGTTCCACATAGGCGTTGTCATGAGACTATGATCCCTCTTACGCAGTTCGAATTACCACTTATTTCATTATCAATGAATTTCACTTTTTTTGTATTTGTCATCATGCCATTTGAGGGATAGATTTTAACTTTTTGCAGGGGTATTTGAATTGTTGTGGGTGCACTTCAGGCTAGTTTTTCTCTTTTGCATCTGAAATATAGTCACAATCTGCTACTGAACTATATTAGTAACAAAATTGTGGGTTTGCTGTGCACAGGTATAAGGTTAGTACTTGAAATCTAGATCAAAGAATATGGAATAAAATTAAAATTATTTTTCCAGATGTGCTGGAAAGGGCACTTGACTTACCAGTTGAAAGGTGTCTGCTTTATAACTTCTGAATTTGGTTGTACCATGTAGTAGCACAGTTGTGATGCCATCCAGCAGAGGGTAGTTGGCATATAGCCATATTTTCTTTATGATATTATAATACATGATTTATATAACCAGAGGCAAAATGTCATTGGTTATCCTTACTTCAGGAAAAAGTGAGAGATCAGGGAAATGACATTATTACTGAGCTCTCAGGCAAACAACTAATGATTTCTAAGGTATCACAAAGGTGATATCACTGTTGTTTGTGTACATGCTATCTTCCCAGAATTTTTAATAATACTGTTAAAAAAAAAAAATCAATATTGATTCTAAAAGCAAGAAGAAATAATGTAAGGGAGGACAAATAACTACACTTTTGGGTGAGAAGGTTGGACTGAGAATGGTTTGAAATGAGTCTCTGTGAAGAATCAAATATTTTAAAGATTCTTTAGGAATATTTAATGGAAGAATTCCATTCTTTAATGGCATCTTGAAGCTTTAATGGAACCTAGCTTAAAATTCTAAATATCAGATTTCTCAAGAATAGTTGTAGAAGAATAGCTGTAGAAGACCACAATAAGCTGCAGTAGCAAGTAATTCTTTTTTTTTCCCAAAAATGCTCAATTTTTTTTTGTCTCTAATGAAACAATTCTACGTTAGAAATCTAGTAGATATTGAGAAAAACTCCAAAAGATGTCATTTTTCCATAGAGGACAGACATGGTTTAGAATGCAATAAGAAATAAATAAATAGCCCAGTCTTGCACAAACATCTTCAATTCAAAAGAAACAATACGTCACAAGAAAAACACACCACCATATGGTGTATTATTAATGCAGCATCCTAGCTTTCAAATCTTATAATGAAATGGTTATTTTGCAGCTTTTCTTGTATCTGATAGAAATCAAGGGTGTTTCCCCAGTATCATACTTCTAAACTCCTTTTGAATGTTGTGATTCTGTTTCTTTAGGAGTTCTTTGGTGAAGGTCAGTAACATCGTAAAGTGATTCAAGATCCAAATATCATTAATGAGATTTTTTTCTCCCTTGCAAATACAAATTTGCTTTAACAGTGGGTTGCTCTAGGTACACTTGTGTTCTTTATTGGATTCTTTATTTCACAAACTATTGAGCCAGTGGTCAAAGTGCTCAGACATGGTTTCCCAGCTTGAAAAGCAGACAGGGTAAGTGGGAACATATATGGTTGCCTGGGGCAGCAGAATTCAAAATACAGCTGTACTGAAAAAGAGATTTGATCAGTTTCTTCTGGCAGATCCTGCTTCAGTAGTTTAAAACATGGCCCTTCCAGGACAAACACCATTGAAAAGAATCCTTCCTCCCTTGGCTACTTTGACTACAAATGTGACAGCCTCCAGCAGAAGAGCACAGTGATGGTTGGAGCTGGTGATACATTAAGACTCAATGTTTATCAGAGTCTATAGAGCCATTTCTTAAGAAGGCAGCAGCTTTTTATCCATCTTTGGCAGTGAAACTTGAATGTGACATTTACTCCGTCTCAGTTAATTGCATTCCTAAGCCTTCTCCAATAAGGAAAGGTATTTTCTTACTACTTACCTCTGAGAGCTGAAAGCATTGGCATAGCTTCTTCTGCAAACCCTTTCCACAGACTCTAATGTACTTGAGTTACTTTTCCTTGATATATTACTATCATTTTCCTCCTCTCTTACTGGGTATGCCTGTTGTCAAAATTTTGTTGCATATTTGTTATTTTTTTGTTAAAGTCTGCCACCTCTATTCACAGTACTCTATCTACATCAAGTCTTATCAATATCAGTAAAAATCCTTGTATGTGTTACTCAACATGAAACAATCAGAATCTGGCCTCTCAGCTAAAATCTCCATGATGGCAGGGACCTGTAATTTTTTCCCCCTTCTCTGTGGTATTATAGAATATATGAATATCTTCTCTCTGGCATTACAGAATGGGCAAAGCCATTTCATAGTCACTATTTCAACCAGTTTACATTTGAAGTCCTGTTTTTTGTTTCTCTATAATTTAGGCTTGGATGATTGTTTTGGCTTGAAAATCACCAAGTGAATTTCAAATGCAAACTGCTATATAAAAATTAGCCTAGAAACAGAGGTTATCTCCATTTACATGGTAATGAACAGTTCTCTTCCAAGACATGTCAAAACAATCAGAAGGGACTAATGAGATTTTATGTGAACCAACTGCTGGACATTCTCTTTTATTTTCAAATAATCTTGGTGGCAGTGGATTATTATTCAATTTGAAACAATATTATTGAAAGCCTGACAGCAGAAACATATTGCAGAAAATGATCTGAAGTCAACATGAGAAGCATCAGTGAAATAGTCTTTGTGAATGAATATTAAATTATATTTTTATGACAAGACATTGGACAGTGAGTTATTTAACTGGGATTGAGATAAACAGTGTTACATAGGAGATGCATTGCCCTGGTAGGACACCGCAGTGCAAAATCCCACCTTCTTTGTATTCAAAGACCCCAAGTTTTCCACAAGCTAAGACAAAAATGATTCCCTGGGTTTTTCACAAGACCCCTCACAAGAAGTGGTGACAATGCAGCTCTGGATTCCCAAAGTATTTGAAACAGACTGTCCCCAGAAAGAAGAAAAAGATGCAAAGCTTCTACCAGCTTGTGAAATACCTTTAGTCTAATTGAACTATAAACCAAAATCTGAGATTGCCTCAGTGGTGTCCGTGTAGCCTTAGAAGAAAAATAAAGTTTTGTTGAAGTGTGCTCATGGTATGATACTTTGCGTACCAGAACTTTCTCTGCTCTTGCAACACTATGTTTTATAGTATTGACATAGAGCCATTTTTTTCTTGTGGGAGGGTCCTTTTTTTTTTTTTTTTTTTGTTCTGTGTCTTCTAATTTCATTTACAACTCAGGTAATTAGATGTGGCTGTTAACTGTGTTTGAGTAGATTCTTCAGAGGAGATGATGTCTGACTTAAAGGGATAGGAAAGAAAAAAACAGTATCATAGTTAGTCAAAGGCAAAAAGTTTACAATTACCTTCCCGTGACATGCAGTGAGATACTGTCCTTGGGCACAGGTGTCAGGTAGCACAAAAGCATAAGAATTAGTAAGATATTGCCAAGCTGCAAATGAGAAATACCACTGATCTAACTGATATGCACTTGTTTTTCTTAGCAAGTGATAAATGTATTGCTTGGCTTTCAGAACACCTGCAATGAAGTGGCAGAGGTTGTGCTGTTTGGGTGTTTTTTCCACACTGCTGCTGTAGTTGTTCTCAAGTAATAAGATGTTGTCTGATAAATCCATCTGAGTTTTGAATGAGGTATTAGTGTAGTTCAGGATTCAGTTGCTTTCTCTCTGTGTGTGTGAACTTTAACATTTGAGTTTTGTGGCTTGTTAGTGCTGTTATAGTGCTTTGCAGGGATCCTTGTTTCTGGTATCTGAAATGTCCATAGTATTGTTTTGGCTTGGCCTATCCTTTTTATGGATTAAGTGGCATTATACCATTAAACTGTCTATTTTACCATGTAATCTAATCCAAAACACAATATCACATTACCTTACAAAGTCAGAATCGGTTTTCAGCACCACAAAGTACCACCCGGCAGGATGGCTTAAAACACAGTAGAAGACACAAGCAAAATGAATCCTCTATGACAAATTTTTGTAATGCCTCTATAGTTACCTGTGTCATCCCTATGTATCAAAAGGCATCACAAAACCACTGAATTTTTTAAAAAGTGGGGAAGTGCTATATTTTGGCAAGAGGTATCCTATCTCTTACTCCATTGTTTTGTACCTTCTTTTAGCTGTGTTTAGACTGACCTGATTTGGTTGCATTTAAAATTCTACATATAATTTTGAGAAGTGATGCCCCTGACAGTGCTCCCCGCGTACATGTAATATCTTTTAAAGAAGAGATTAATATGTCTTGAGCAGTTTTACAGCCAAAGGAAGATCAGGGATTTTGAAACATGGAACACATGTAATGTAGGACACATCTGCTAAATAAACTGTGTAGGACATGGAGAAGTCCATAGGTTTGATGTTTTGGGCTTTTTTTTTTTTAAATAAAAATAGTAGATTGTATAACACAACAAAGTGTAAAATTAGTGGTGGTTTGGAAGCTAAGGTAAAAGTCCCTTTTGGGCCTTGATAAAGGCCAAAGAAAACCAAAAGAAAAGATTCAGTCATCCATGAAATGTATAGCTAAGTTCAGTTCCTGTAAAAAATCATCCCTTTTTCCAATGTCTGCCCTTTTCAAATACAAGATTTTGGTTACCATCAGACACACATATATAAAAATTCCCAAAACCTGAAGAAAATCATGTGTGCTTAGTATCTGTATTACTTGACTCACAGCCAGCATGTTCAGTAACAAAAGAGAGGCACAATGGACATGAAACTGGCAAGAATCAAAGTGGTTTGAATTGATTAGGTTTTGGTTTACACTACTGTGAAACACAATTTTTTTGAAGGTTTATGGTAGCAGGCTGTTATCAGAGTTTCTGAAAACTGTTTTTCTACTAGGTCCCATACCATAAGTAGCTATGGGTACTCCATAATTCCTTTAATTATTAATGAAGTGGGTATGTAAGCATGTGCTTTTCTTAAGCACTGGTTTATCAGTGATTTGTGAAAACTGGTAAGGGATGATTGATAGGCAGGGAATTGATGGTCCAATTTTTCTGTCTTATCTGAACACTTGTGTCATAAAAATCCTAGACCTTCTGACAAGGTTATGTAAGGAGCAAAGATTTACTTTGCAAAGCTATCAGAAAATCCTTGCAGTACAGATACTAATGTACCACCAGAAACCTTCAGTTAGAGAATCCCACAGTACTTCTTTTGTGACTAGATTCAAATATGACCTGAAGTGCCACAGTGCCGAGCCTTGCAAGTTCTTGTCTGGTTGGTTACTTGGTCACCCAGTGGAAGCCACATCCTTGTATTATGCAGCTTCACTACCCGTCAGGAGACTTTTACAGCTAAGAAACAGGTCAACAGAAGCCAGCGTACAGGGTAGAGAAGCATACGAACTTAATTGATTAAGAAGCACCATGGTTATGGTCAAGTCTTGTCTTTCCAGATTTGCTGCCATTCTGGGGACATCCCCATTTGTGGGATTTACCTTCCTCAAATATGTGTGCAGAGATAGCATGATTTAGAGACAGTCAGCTCTCCAAGCAGCCTTTCAAAAAGTAAAAATACATGAGGTGGTGTCAGCTGTTTCCCTTACGAGGCAGTCACCGTTAAGTGGTGGAGCATCCCTTTCCTCTGATAACTCCTACTAACTCTGTAAGATACTTCATGTCATTTTTAAGCTCACCATGCATGAGAGCTGAGTGGTTCTCCCAGGACAAACAGCGTTTGTGGAGTATGTGTGTTCTGGTATCTGGCCTGCTTAAAGAACCTTGTTCTGTGTCACCAGCCTGCACCTTTGACATCCAAGCTCAAGTGTTCCTCACTGAGACCTGTTCTGTTAGGTCAATAGTAACTTTTGCAATCAACTGTCAAAGCTTTCAGGTGAAAAATTTCAGGTATAATTCCACTTATCTTGCCATTGAGAGTATGTTCATCCGCAGTTACAGTATTTGATCCAGAAAGGAACTGGAAAAAGATAATGTAAGTTTCAAATATATTTCCTGTTGAAATTATCACATGATTAAATTAAGGAAAAGGGGAAGCTCAAGATATATGGCATTTTGTTTGTACTAAAGGTACCAGTACAACAGTCATGAGAATCATCTCTTCAGTTTATGCTCATTTTTTAACTCTACAGTGAATCTTCTTATTTCTTCTTTTGCAACTTGAGCATTTCTTTCTCAAGGACTTTCAAGCACTTGGACTTCACTATAATGGAAACATCTGGTAAGTTAAATTATATGATTAAATACTCTTGCTGAGAACTGCTTCAAAGGCTCATGAAAATCTCCAATGATACTGGGTGACTTCCATGGACTTTGGAGTTTGTATTCACTGAAATCAATTATGACATGTCTAGTTGATTTGTGAAAGTGATAATTAACACAGTCCTAGTTAATTAAATCGATATGCATTGAATAACATGATATGCAAATATTCTCAGTAGCAATTTCATGCATAATGTGCAGACTTTGAATTATTTGATAGAACCTATCCTTACCAGTTGAATACAAAATAAACTGAAGAATGTGGTGGTTTTATTCTCAAATGCTGATGCACAGGAAAACACGTACTGACGTGATGTGTTATTTTATCAACACTTACTTTACAAGCTGCTTTCTACATTCAGGAACTTTGAATATACTTTGCAGTAGTTTTATTCACACTATATTATCATGATAGTCACCAGTAAGAGCACAGAGGGGAGTGGTACATTATCCCCAATATAGTAGTAGAATCATAGACTCATAGAATCATTAAGGTTGGAAAAGTCCTCTAAGATCACCGAGTCCAACCATCAACCCAACACCACCATGCCCACTAAACCATGTCCCTAAGCACCTCATCTACCCATCTTTTAAATACTTCCAGGGATGGTGACTCAACCACTTCCCTGGGCAGCCTGGTCCAATGTTTAACCACTAATATTAATTGTAATTAACTAGTATTAATGGTTCATAAAATTTTGTGAAGGCACCAGATTTTTTACATTCCATATTATAAACCAGTAATTTCAGTAAAACATTTGAATACATTTTAAATAATTTATTTTGTCTGGGGAAGAGGCTCATACATGGATCACTTAGTTCTGTTGCCGAGACTGTAACAGGCATGACCTTGTGGCTGTGTCAAAGTGATGCCACTAATTTGAAAATGGCCTAGACTGTAGTCAGCAGTAGGCAGGCGACTGTTTTGCATCACTGTACTAAACAGAAATTAAGGATATTAAAGAACATCCAATAAAAACCCTCCTTATAGTAAACAGAGTTGGGCCTTCTGAATAATCTTGTTATGTATACTAATTAACAATTATAGAAAAGAAAATAGATTATTAAAATTCCTGAGTTAGGACATCCATTTCCTCAACTTGGGAACATAAAAATTTTAATTTTTTACTGAAGTGCTGTAAGTCTGAGAACTGCATAACAAAATTTAAATTTTAAGATCATGTGCTGCTGTCACATCAATAGGTATGGTGATTTTATGCAATAGAATTAATTAATATTATAAAGAAAATCTCTTCAAGGATGACCACTTTCAAAACGAGCAGAATTTGTGGACTGTGGTCAGATCTGCAGTCAGTACACACCACAGACATAAAATTATTATTAAAGAATAACTCACCAGGAAAAAAATAATTTTTACTTCTAATCATCTCACAAAGCCCAATATATTTACTATAATATTTTTTCCTTGTAATGTTCTCTTCAGATCATCTTATTGCTTTTTAAAAATACAAGTAGCATCTGTTTTATGTAGTGAAATAAGGATATTTTTATAGGTTTCAGCAGCTTGTTTGTTATACTTGCCATGATTTAATTTAATGTTTTGATCGCCCTTTCTTCCTATACTCTGTGATGTCACCCTGCATGCTGCACATTTCCTTTGTATTTACATAACACCATTAGGAACCAGAGATGAGTCTTTTCAGTTTCAAAGTACAATCTGAGCAGTCCCACAGGATATGGGGCTTTTTGCTGTCTGCAGTGTAACTTATTATGTCAAGCCTGAAATTGATTTGTCAGAGGGGTCACCAGTGGTGTAAGGTGGTTTTAATTTCACTCTAGAGTTTAGACACCATTTTCCAAGGGTAATTAAGTAAACCCTGTAATTTCAACAAGCCACTTAAAGGCTGAATTAAATATTGCTTGTGTTGTAATACACAAACGGATGTGGCCATTATTATTGTTACAACTACTCATGATATGAAAAGCAAAGAGGAAAAGTCTACTCCCACTTAGTCATTAATGTATACAATTTTAAAAGCTTTTCCCCCTCATATTTCCCTTCAATCTGGAGAAAACATGGTCATACACAATTTTGCTTAGAAAAGTGGACCTAAATTGCAGTGAGTTTATTAGGCTATATTCATATTATGCTTGCTTGTGATTCAAAGCTATCTTACGTTTTGACACTATCTCAGTTGCAGCTGAGAACATTGCCAGTTAAATAAAATCACATTAGGAAAGAGATGAACTTCCAGCCTTCCGTGCTTTTTTAACATTAATTTTATGTATCTTAGCAGAAGGATTCCAAATTCGAGTAACTGCCTTGATTTTCTTACATTTTTTTCCTCAGCTGGCTAAATTAGCATAACAATAGTGACTGTAATCGACTTGATTACTTCGGTGCCAGCAAAGAGTGGTGCCATGTCACGTTTCATCCCTGGGGGACTACAGAAATAGGATGCTTTAGACCAGAATCTGAGCTAACACTGTTAACGACAGCCGTCTTGCTCTGAAGGGTTACTTCTTGCGTGATGGGTGGTGAACAGAGACAGCTTTCTTGTTATGTTGTCTTATTCTCTCATAGTTTCAAAAAGTCACCTATTTTTGCCTGTTCCTTGTAAAGAAGATAATGCAGTTCATAACAAGATTATCAAAAGCTTGTGGTAGATTCTTGCATATATGTGATGTGAAAGAGGGCTTTCCACAGAAAAGGTGACCGGTGATAATTTCAAGTGGGGAGTTTTGTGTACTTAAACAGCAAATGACATGAATCCAACTGTACTTGAAAGTAAAGTTCTTTTTTTTTTTTTAATTGCTTCCTGTTTGTTTCTAATAGAGTACTTTTAACTAGATGATAGTTAAAGAGCTAAACAGTTGCACTCAGGGTATCTGAATATCAGTAGTTGCAGCCAGATGTATCTCTGTTCTCCTTCCAACTGTACGCATCAGAGGATCCCATATGGAATATGAAATGTGCTTCCTCATATTTAACCTCAGATACAAACATAATTGTCACCCTTTCCAAAGGTGGTCAAGACATAAGGGCACACACACAATTTATAACATGAATCAGTATTATTTATTTTAAAGATTGCGAATGCCAGGAAGTTGTGGTTACCTTTGAAGATTCTAATATGCTTTGAGAGGGGAAAAAACGCATAGAGACTGGATCGAGCTGGGAAGCAATGGTAAGCATGAAGCTATTTGAGAATGTGCAATGTAGCATCTGAGGTTTTGCATGATACAATGTGTGCTATATAAATAGCTATCCTGCATCTTCTGTGGTGGGTCAGTGGAGAATAAACTACAGCCTAGTAGTTTGCAATAAGTCATTGCAATATGCTGGTGGCATAATTTCTGAAGTTCGTGGTAGAGTCTGACTTGAATCGTGACCCATGAATATGCTTCCAGTGGGATCTTCCAGCAGCTTGCAAGTCCCGTTTTACTGCCCTTTGAAGTCAGAAAGAGCATTAAATAAGGGCAACAGCAGATAGAGTCTGCTTATCTCTTGTAAGAGACAGAAGGAGCTTATATCCAGAGACACTAAACTGAATTAAAACATTGGGAAGATGATATCATTTTAAATGTGATTTATTTGGTGATATAACATCCAGCAAAACAGTGACTGAACAATGTACTAGGCTCTCAATGGGGCAGCTCAGGTAAAAGTTATGGGTAGAAAATTCAAACAGATAGCTATATTGCTGTTTGACAACAGAAACAAAGTCCTTTCTAGACATTTAGTTTAAAACTTAATTGTGTAAATGAAATAAATTTCTATTTCTAACACAGCTGATAAAAGATAATTGGGTTCCTGTTGAAGGTTTTCCTTGAAAAAGGTATCAGAAAACCAAACTATGAATCTTTTTCATGTTTATTTTTAATGTTTCTTTTGGAAACATCTGAATATCCACAGAAAGTAATTGTTTCAAAAATGTTCAGTTTTGAAGGAAAATGCCTTTGGCAAAATGCTTTTGATGCAGTTGTAGTTGAAATTTCACAGTTAAATTGCACGTAGAGACCTTAAATGCGTGAGCAGCATAGGTGTATCCAGATGGTTAAAAATCCAGCATCCTTTTCTTTACTTTAGGCTTAGACTTCACGATCCTTTTGTAGCAGAGAAAAGGGTGGAAGTGGGTCTTCTAAATCCTGTATTTTCAAATACATTAAATGTCTTCAGCTCCTCTAAAAAGCCTCATGATTTAAAGCTATCCAGCATTTACAGAAGATCACATCATTAAGTAGGATTCATATTTTCACTGACAAAAAACACTGTGTATAGCAGGAAGGCCTCTCAAACTTGGTATGTTTGAAAACTCCCTGAATGTATTTGACTGGAATATGGATTATTTTGTTACTGAAAACTGATAAAAGATTTATTGATAAATTGCTTTGAAGCTTTTTTGGAATGCAGTCCAAAGTCTAACTGATTCAAACCCTATTGGAGGCAATACATGTAACACATGAGTAGAGCACCACACTGCCACTCAGGAGCTGGGGCTCTTTTCCCAGCTCTTTTACTCACTTCTGTGGCAGTCTGGAACAGTCATTTCTTCTCTTTTCTGTGTTAAAAACAGGGCTGGAGACTAGTGGCATTTTGATGCTTTTGGCATATATAATGAGGGTGACAGGACAAACAAAGCTTGTATTAGAAATTTTTTTCTTCATGAAATGATTTCTTGCTTTGATTTGAAAAATCATCATAGAATAGTTTGGTTTGGAAGGGACCTCTAAAGGTCAAAAATGGATAAGTGTCTGATTCTGTTATGTCAGAACAAAACTTTTGCTTAGGTATTTTTCATTTTTATGTCGTAAATCAACTTTGGCTACATCATCACCCACCTTAAAGTAAAAGACTACAAAAAGGTATATACACATTACAAAGTTTGCTCAAGATATACTGCTTCATGTCTGCACCAGTAGGCAATGGAAATAACAATAAGTATGGATGTGTAGGGTATTGCAGAGCCCCCATCCTCTCTATAAGCTCTTGGAGACTGCAACTTCAGCCCAGCTCAAGTCAGGCTCCATGGACTTAAAGATGCATCCAGTGGTTAGGATGCATCTTTAAGTCAGGTTCCTCTAAAAAGAGTCCAGCTTATACACTCTGAGACCATTCTGTGATGGGAGCCACAATATTGTAAATAGGTAGGATTTGTATGCTCGCTTCAATAGCTCTCTTCTGATTCAAAATAAAACACTAATGCAGAGGTATCTTCATTCCCCTGTTAAGCTGCAAGTGTTACAGGGGTATAGCTAGGATTTGACTCCTGGATAGCACTCTTATATGAAGTTTTTATCTTCAAGCTGTATTTATTTTCAGATATCAATGTTTTTGCTTAACAATGACATTTTGCATACTGCTTGTTATTTACATATTTAATGAATCATTTATAAAGTGCCCTTTACTCTGCAATATGGGTTTATCACCAAAAAATCAAGAATTCATATTTAATTGTTCATACTGGGGAGTAGAACTATTTGTTTCCCCTGCTATCTAGTGGAAAGGACTTAGGAAAATATAAACAATGAAGCATGACAGAAAAAGAAAGCGTGCTGCATTTTCTGAGTGCATTTGTTTCTGGGAAAACCTGTGTTCAAATGAATATTTTTTTTTCTGCCGTTATTTTTTTGTATATTGCATGAATATATATTAACTGCATGCTAAAAGAAACACTTTGGATAAATGGAAGAAAGACTTAGAAGCCAGCAGTTTCTACTGCATTTCCTTCTGCTGAGAAACTATTCTTTTACAAGTAGTGCTAGTGACAAAATAAAGACTGTGTGCCCAATTCATTGTGGAACAAGGTGCCACTCATCGAAGGTCCAGGCTGACTGGTTGTTGTCCTGTCTTCTTTCCATGTCTGGTTATTTTTCTCCAGTCTGTGTTTTGTAAAGACTGACCCAGTGAGCAGAAACAGTTGCTCTTACATTTCTAATCCACGAGCTGCTAAGGAAAACATCTAAGAAAGTGTTAGAGCCAGAAAAGACTAGAGTTGTTACTGTGTGTTGTATCAACAACCCAGGTTTTAAATCATCTCACTTCCCCTGATGGTGCTGAGATCCTTTACATGAAAGTTAGTCGTCTCTCACTGTTTTGTAAGCTTTCCTTTCCCTTTTGAAATAGGGACAAGGAGGTATGAATTCTAAATGAAACCTCATTTGTAAATCCGCCTGATTTCATATGTTTAAATTAGATAATTCATTTTAGCATAAACGCATGGGTGGTTTTGAACTTCGTGTATGAAATACACTTGATATGGAAAACATTTCAGCTTCTGCAGCCGTTTGGTACAATGAAAGTTAGCACATACGGTATGTAAAATCTGAGTCCCTCTCAGGGAAATCCTTATTTGAATTGTAAATGAGAAATTTCTAAAAGTATAATTAGCTTTGCTTGATATTTTTTTCCTCCTCATTCTGTGAAGAAATATCACCCACAAACAAGGAAAGAAAAGAGGACACTTTCTCTTGCCTGTTAAGCAGCTGGGAAGCATTGCACTGTCATGTTCTTTAATTCATACCTCACCTCTTATTCAGCAAATCCCAAGTGGGTTCTGAGTTTGGAGTGTCTTAACAAACTGAGCAATAAAAAGAAAGAATAATATAATAATACCCTCCCTAATGGTAGCTGATGATAGTGCTCCAGGAAAGCATTCTAGCAAAGTAAAGTGATTTCTAAAGGTGTACTAGTTTTCTCTGATTTGAAAGGCAAAAAGAATGCATCTTTTTGTTCTTGGACAAACTACTAATTGTCCCCTAATTCTAGTCATTCATGATTCTTTTTTGCCTTGAAATGGTATGGCTGATGGCAAGAACCCAGCTGTCATTTCCAATGCATTGTCTGCCCATGTGTTAGCAGAATAATGTGACTATTTTTGTTTATTTGTTTATTTGTTTATTTTTCTAATTCTAAAAACATTTTCTAATCTGGGGAATGAAGAGCTCTTCTGAACCTTATCTACTTCGGGACCTCATATTCTCATCTGTAAAGATGAGGAACACCATTTCACTTACCCTTGTACTTAGCAAGTGTGTGTGAGGAAGAACAGGAGACTCCCTCATGCTTTTAAGAGGTATGCTGATCACAAATATTGCCCATTGAAGAAAGTAGAGGAGAATGTATGTCCCAGAATTAATGTCCATATGCAAAATTCCCCGGAATATGGGGAGAGGTTAAGAACTGAGAATTTTGAAGCACACTTCCCTCTTAAAGGAAAAATTAAAAGATTTGAGGCTTATGTGTCATCTCAAGATGAAAGGAAAGAAGCGGTGCATCCTGACAAGGAGAAATGGAAGATGAATTATGTGGCTGAGAGATAGATATTTTCCCAACAATGGAGTGAGCAGGCTTGGGAGATGACAGTGATTTGAACTACATGGAAGAAACATATGCATCATGCATTGTTGCCAGCACTTTCTTTAAAGGGAGGCTTAAGTAATAGTAATATTAATAGTTATTTCTTTTTATTTTTTTCTTCTGAATTGTAAAGCAACATTCAAATCACATGTTGAAGGGATCAAAACAGCTAGAAATTTGGTGGGTTTTTTGCTTTTGATATTTTTTCTTCCTCACCCTCCCCCCTTAATGAATGCCAAGATTCTTACTTCTTAACGTGATCTCAGGGACTCAGGACTTGAAGCAAAATCTCCAGCCCTTTGAGGGTGATTGAGACTATGTAAATGTGGAAAGAATTGGAAGTGGTGTTGTAGAAACCTAAAATTAGGAGAAAATGTCTGAATTGTGCAGGATTCACAAGAGCTAACATTTTGTAATAAATCTTAGCTCTGGGATATTTAGTAAGAGGATAAAAAGAAATTACATGGAAAATTTAGAAAACTTCTACATGGTTCTCTGGACCAGAATGAAATAAAATGCAGACTTTATGTAAGACAGAAATATAAATTCTTACTGTTGATGGCAAGGATTCACTTTTATGTTTAAAACAGCATTGTTTTAATTTTAATCATTAAAAGAACATTAACATTGATTTTTAATGTTAAATCATAAAAGTTTGATTTGATTTCCACATAATCCTCCTTTTCAAGTACTGATGTCGAAAGCAATATATGTTAGTCTTAAATAGGCTTAAGATTCACTTGGTGTCAGCTGTGAAAAGCTGGGATCAATAAGCACAATCTCACCTATCAGATGAAAGTAAAAGAAATAGAAACCTATCACCTCATATTCCCTTTGCAGACAGTTTTTATTTATTTATTTTTACTCAACAGATATTCTACCTTCATTCCACAGTGCGTGTTACTCCTTATTTGCTAAAAGAAGAAAAGGTATTAAAAAAAAAAAAAAGAAAGAATGAGAAAAATCCTTATAATCCATTCTACTTCTCCACTTATATTGTTTGTATGTCAGGAGCTATTCTCTGAAGTAATCGCTCACAACTGTTTGTGTATGCCACAAGTTCAAGACAATTTTGGTACATTCAGGCTCTTGCTAATGACCTGTAATTTTGTTTTCATCCACTTAACTTCACAGGTTGGATACCTTTGAAGTGATCCTTGAACCTGTGTTTAAACTATAAACTTTAAGTGTTGTAAATCTGCATTCAAATCTAAAACAGTCTTGAAGATGACAGCTGGCAAGAAGATAAGTTCACGTGGCTGGCCAAGTAATTCGGGCAGCAGCACACTCCAAGGGGTGCAATTGCTGCTGCTGTAACAACAGAGGCACGTCGGCTCTTGTCTTATTGCCGATCGGTTTAGTTGGCTGAGTTCATGCTTCTTTGTCTGTATCTTTCAGTATTTATTGACAGACTCTTTCACAGTGTGTTTTCTCTGGGAGACAAGTAAAAAATATATCACTTCATAGGTTTGAGCAAATAGTCTTTTCCCTACCAACACGTAAAAACTATATTTGATTAGTGTTGATACATTATTGTGAAAAGTCAGGGTGAAAGTGAGAACTCTAACTTGCCCCTTTTGTGCAAGTACTTTAGCAGGTTTTTTTCCCTTTCTCTTCCCTCTTATTCCTCTATTCCCAGCCCCCTCAGTGACTTTTTCAGAATACCTTATAGTTTTTGCAGTAAAAGTCTTTCAGAAAATGATTTAACTCACATCTTTAAGTTCCTTTAGCATTTTGAAAAGCTCTCTGAAGATGAGAATTGAGATTTATAAACCAGGGCTTTTCTCCTAAAGCTGCTTTTTTAATTCTGGTCTTTTTTTTTCCTGTTCTCTTCTTCCTTTTCTCCTTCCATATGCTCTGACAAGACCTTTTAGTCCAACCTTTCCCTTCTATCTCCCATGTATTGAAGTGTTAAAATATGTTTAGTGGTTTTTTGTATGGTTGGTTTCTGGTGTTGAACTCCTGGCCCTTACCATACTGAAATTAAATTTCCTGTGAAAATTTAACAGAGCATGAGGAAACTCAGTTTTTACACCAGGGAGATGCATTGTGGCTCTAAGGCAGAAATAAGGAGGTGGAGGGCTTTTGCAGGAGGGCTGAGTGCTCACAGCTGAAAACGAGAATGTGCATGTAGGGAGAGTGTGTAGTTTGCTCCACCAAAGCACTAAACTGCATCAGCGGTTGGTACAACCCAGCACTAGTTGTGCTTGCCGCAGAGCATTTTCATCAGATCCATTCCAGTCAGCCTTATTGAATTCCCTTAAACTCTCCAGAGGTAGTAAAGTACTGAGGTACTTATCCATTCAAGAAAGTCTAGTTATAGGCTATGCCAGTGTGGTTTTGTTGTACATTCAGTATCATCTATTTTAAACATATTGAGCAATCAATTTAAACTTGTTCTTGTCACTGGGGTTTGAAAATTTAATAAGCAATTACCAGAGTCCATTTCTTTGTTTTTAATTTTTACTAAGATGTTGTTCAATTTCAGACCTTAAAGCAATCATGCTCTCTGGAATATTGAATTGAATGAGTCCATAAGTCAGACCAACTCTTAACTGTATTTTTCTTCACTGATTTATTTGGCTGAATGATACGGTATCTCCTTGTGGAATGAGCAAAAAGGAAATGCAAATCAGAAGTTAGACCATAAATATAAGGCACTGCAATGCTTATCAAATCAATGGGCTGCAGACCACGTGACTCTCTTCCTATTTTTTGTTATTGTATTGCTCTGCTTTTTGTCAATACCTACGGGAGGAAAAAAAAGATGTCCTCCTACAATTTGTAAATTCATAAAATGCAATTCTCTGTATAGTTCCATATGTCCCTCATTGATCTTACAGGAGAATATCCAGAGAATCTAGGACTGCATAACTGAATTATTTTGGTTTCCTTTTCCATTTCCTTTTCCCATTTCTTTAACAAAGCACTTTCTTTCTCCAGTGTTTTCTTAATTTAGTTCTGACTGAAGAAAAAAGTTACTTAATTTGTTTTCTGTTCCTATTATTCATCAAGAAGACCAGCAAAATGTCCCAAAATGTGGATGAATTCTATTTTGAATGACTACAATGTTATTCAGACACATTTAGGCCAATACTTTAAAAAAGTAATCATGTTCTCATTCTTGTTATGCCTATTTCCATATTGCTGTGAAAGGCAATGATTTTCATGGGATATTCGTCAATACCCATAGCACTGGAAATACAAAAGATCAAAGTAAGTCCTCCACAAATAGTAGGTAAGGTTGCAGAAAGACCAGAATTACTATTCTGGAAATTGATCTAGCCTCTGAGAAGACAGGGCTTGAAGGACAGAATTCTGAAAATATCAAAAGCTTTTTATTAATTTTTTCCTCAATATTTTGCAAAATCTGACACTTAGATTTCAGCAGATGGAGAAAAAAATTGTTCATGTGTTTTCTTGAAAATTGTGTCTTAATATTAAAGTGAACATAGGAAATAGTTTTTAAGAGTTGTGCAACCTGAAATTAAATTGAAACTTTTCAGTGCATTTTAGAAAGTGTCCAGTGGACTAAAAATATTTTATTTTTAGACAGGATGCTGTTGCATTCAAATGGAATTGATTTATTTTTCTCCCTATATTTCCATTTTATCACAGAAATAAAACTGTATAAATTGAGACTTCTGCAACAACGTAAGTGTGCCCCATCTTGGGGACCAGTGTTTTTCCTTAGTAACTAAAAGTCCCAGTAATATGCTACGAACAGTTTCACCATCTTGTACATTCTTAATTTTCTTCTAAGAAAAACCTTTTTGATACAGTCAGCTTTTGTCTAATTCTCCCTAGAGAAAGTCCCATCTGTTCTCAGCTATAAGAAAAGCTCCTGGACAAAATCTGTGTAGCTATCGCCAAATGTTTTTTTTCAGGTTCCTGGGCACAGGTAGGACCACTTCAAATCAGAATAATACAGACCCTATTTGGAGCATATTTGTATAGTTCTGACCAAAATCCTACTTTTGGAGTTACTTTAAAGCCAGGTTACCCTCTACTTGACTTCCTTTGCTTAGACTGTTTTTTTCTAACTCTTCTTGGTGGAAAAAGTGGTGATCCAAGAGCAACCTGAAACAATGTGTAATACTATGACAAAATTATCATGCAGAACAGTAGTAGAAATGTTAGGAATTTGTTGTGGTTAGAATAGTAGCTATCCCATCTTTATTGTGTATTTATTTTTCCCCTGTGTCCACTACCCTGAAAACAAAACCATCCTGAAAAAGTAAATGAGTCGTCACTGGAGGATGCATTCCTAATATAAGCAGGTATCCATTTATGAGTGGAAAATAAATGAGAGTTTGCTCCGTTATCTGTACTTATTTCCAGGCAATTTCCTTTTGTTTACAGAAATACACTTGTCTTCAGTCCAGGGTCAGGTTACTGTGGATTAGATGAGATGTTTTTGTTCTTAGAGAAATGTCCAATATCTACTGAAAAAATTCACTTACGGTCCAGAAAAACAGATCTCGACACACTCTTTAGAGCAGTGGCCTTTGTTACGACAGGCAGAGTTCTCACCTAGAAAACACAGTCCCTTGCTTTGCATGTGGACTGAGATTGTGGGAATGTATTTTCTGATTATTTTCAATAATTATTTTCAAATTCTGTGTTTTCTAACTGCAGAAATATTGTGAAAATTAAAGTCCTAATAATTTAGGCTATTGAATCTCAAGGCCTTCTAAAAATTTGTCTCATAATGTAAATTTTATTTTAAATTAAAAAAAAAAAACTATAAAATACATGTGTTAATAGAAGAGGAAATATCTTAAAATATCAAATGGAGTTTTGAAGTAGACTTGGAAGTAACTACAACACTACTTATATTTTTCTTGCATTTTTTTTAGATCATGTCTGAAAAGCTTTCTGAATGGCAGCTTTTGTTTGTAACATTTTGCTTCCTATCTTGTTCATTTCCATTGTGTCTTTAAAGAAGGAGACTAGAAGAAAAATGTAATGGAGATGTATGAGGAACATGTCTTCACATTTTCCATTGTCTGCTTTATTTTGTTTGGGTTTTCCTGTAGTGTGGGCAGATTTAGGAGAAAGTATGAGGCAGTATTTACAGAAAACCCAAGGGAAAGAAAAACTTCTCATGTGCAAGTATTACACTCCCTTGAAAGACTAACCTGTCATTTTCATTTAAAGTTTATTTATTTTTCTTTTATTTCTGATTTGTAATTTCTATGAAATACAGTGCTGTTTTGTTGACCTTTCTCATCTCCATGTAGGCTATTTCTTCAGTTACTGACTCATATGTTACACAACTGAGAGTATGAGCAATTAGATGAATGGGTTTCATTACCTTATGATTAATAAAAGGTTGAATTTTCTAAGTCCTAAAAAAACTAAGTCGACTATGAAGCAGCATTTATGGTGTATAAAGGACACAGAAATCATTTATAGTGCTCACATGTGCACGTTTGTGCATGCACACACACATACACACACACACGCATTTGTTATTAAGTAATAATTTTAAAAAAAACAGCTTTCATGGTCTTGGCAGGGTTGGTTCAATTTTTTCTCCCTTCTGTGAAAGATAGAACCTGTCTAGATTACAGATGATGCAGGTTAATCTATTTGTATACTAACTTCCTGCTAAAATATGATTCTACAAATGTCTCCTTCATATGTATTTCAGGGACCAAGCTTGAATATTTGTAATTTATTCAGAAGATTTGGCTTCAAATTAAAATAAAAAATCTTTCCCATAAGTTTAATTTAATTTTAAAAAGATAGCATGAATACATTTTTGAATTAGTTACTTTGAATAAGTAACTTGTACCCACCATCTAACTGTTGGAAGCAGATCGATCTGTTGGACACACCATGATATTTGCTACCTAAGAGCCTAACGTCTGGAAATAGATGAACACATTTACTCTTCCACATTTCCACCTGAAATAATAGGTTACTGAAAGTAAACATTGTTATTGATGCTCATTTTGCATGTTGCAGTGCTGGATTGAGCACTGACTTACCAGGTAGTCTTTGTTTACTTTCAGTATCTGCTTTTGCATAATGGTGTCACTAATTATCAGCTCATTTAGATGCAGTTAGTGAATGCAACATTTCTGGAAAGAAACTAATCATTATTTTGGAAAACATCATGGGTGAGAGTATGTTCATTGGTGGGAGAAGGGCATAAAAAGAAAGAAGTGTCTTCCTTTTCTTTGTAATGAAATGTGACCAAAACATAAAAATATAAAATAAATGTTTCCATTAAAAATAGATTTTTTTTTGGTAAATATCAAAATATGAAAATAATTCCTGTCACATCTCTGCTCACTATGTGTCCATCTGTGTCTCTTATTTCAGTCTAATTTCCATATTCTACTTACTGTTGTATGAGTCCACCTTAATGTTTTAAGTTGTTCATTCACTTATTTCTTCAGCCATCATGATCCAATTATTCTTTGTTCTCCAAATTTTTGTCTTTATCTTTTGTATCTAAAGCATCATTCTGCTTTTCCCTACCATTTTCTCCCACTTACTTACTATCTTTCCTTCTGTTTTTTTATTCTTTGTGATTAACTCTTCCTTGTTAGTATCTGACTTTCACTCCTTTACATTGAATAGGGTATGTAAGAATTTTTTTTCCTAATACTTTTTGTTCTAATAGCAAAATTTTCTCATTCTTCCCCTTCTGTTTATATATTTTTCCCTCACTCCACTGAGCTCAGGGCACTGTGCTGCTCAGCCAGCTAATCAATGACTTGCAGGGACACAAAGTGATAAATATTCCATGCCAAACACAAAAAAAAACATTTTCTCCTTTTTGCTAGCCTGCTTTTCCTCCCCCACCTCACTCTTCAGCAGTTTGCTGTCACAGGATGAATGTCCTCCCGGTAGCTGCAGTGTGTCCAGCTTTGCCTTTCTCATCCTTCTATCCCTTTGTGGCATTTGTGTCGATAGCATACCTTTTCCTCTTCACCTGAACTTCATATCTCCTCTAGTTTTGCTCATGTTTTCATCTTGTATTAAAATCTTTGGAAACAGACATTTTCTGAAGGGTTACAAAGGTTTAGCATAATACATTTTTTTCACAGAACAGTAGAGAAATACAATTCTTCCTTTTCTTAAGGCTCACATAGTATGTGGGTTTAGTATCTACTCTTATAGCCTAACTGTCATTCAGAGTATAACCAAGAGCAGTGCAAACAGGTGTTTCCAAAGAGATGTCTTCTACACCCAAGTTCTTCTAAAAAGGCAATAAGACATAATCCTTCTTTTTCATTGTCCATGGACCTGAGAACCCTATTGTTATCTATGCTATAGGATTAGTTGATAATATCAGAACTTAGTGGGATAAGATGTGATTGATTGTACCACCTCAATGAACTGACATACTACACAGTAATTTTAAACAGAAAGTCAGTGCTATTTCACAATAACATTAAGGACAACATCAGGACATGCACTGTATATCACAGAGACCATCAGTGCATTCACTTAATAGAGTTATGGAAATATGGTAATAGCCATTAACAGCATTGTTGATTGTGTGGGTTGCAGCTTAAAGACCCCTGCTATTTCCCATTCAAATAAATCGGAAAGCTGCAGGAAGATTTACTGCTATCCAGTGAATATGACTGTGCACAATATATTGGAGATTGTCACTGCCCTCTGCTTCCTTTATTGCATTTGAGAAAAGATGTTTTTATTTTCATTTCTTTCACAACACAGAAGAAAAACTTTGGGTGCTGTGTCTAGAAAAAGACAGTCCACCTTGTTAATATTCAATAAAAATATTTGTGGTTGTTTTTTAAGGCTATAGATTGAATGAAATGAGTGATTTTTGCCAATACAGACAGGATTTCTCCTCAGTCACAAAGTTACAAAACCTTTTGTTTAATGTCATTCCATCCAGTTCTTGAAAAATATATAGAAAGAGAACCTGTTTGGCTATGTACGCACAGAGGGATATTGGTTAATGATGAGTCTCCTGAACTCTACCACAGCAGGAACACTATTACAAACCATTGCAAATATGCCTCAGCATGTAATGTTGGCATAGGTACTAACTTTTCACTTTCTTTCGGTGGGACAGATAATCTATTAAGGGATAAACGTATCTCATGTGATTTAATTTCCGATAATGATATGAAAGGGCAAAAGGAAAAGCACTTGTTGACTCTGTTCTTAGTTTTCTTTTTCTCAGTTATTTTACTGTTGTAAGATCTTTGCATTATTATTATTATTTGATTGGTTGGCAGATTTTTTTGTAGAAGAGCAACTGGAAGAAGTGTACTCTAAGATCATGTAATTTGTGGTAAAGATGCTACCTGATATAATGAGGTTTTAATAAATGAGTATGAAGGCAGTGTGTATTTGTACACAACTGTGCTCTCTATTTAATAAAAAACTTATTCAGCTGGAAAAAACTCCCTGAAGTGAATAGGTGTTCAGTTTGAATTGTATTAAATAAGTTTAGATAAGTTACTTCTGTCAGTAGTTGCTTATTATTTCAAATAATACAGATTTAAAATCTGTCTGAGAAAATTGAAACAAGGAGGAGGAAAAAAGATCTGTTGTTTTGCCTACACTCTTTTGAAAATATGATTTTCCTCTTTTTTTAAAGTTCTTATTATATTTAAAACCATTACCTCTAACTTCTGGTTGGGTTGATCATACTGTGATGAAAGCCTTTCACTCCACACTTTTGATTGGTCAAATGATGCCAGTAAAAAGCATAGACACAAATCAAAGCAATAGCTGGTATTGCAGTAAACCTAATTAAGCAACTACAGAAAGGAAAAATTTGGCTCAACATTCAGGCAAAGACTTGACAGCTAAGTGTTATAAAGATTGAGATACCAGTTTCTCCGTATAGGCATATCTACTTATAGTGACAATTAACCTTACAAATTCAGGAGTTTTGTGCATGTGATACAAGGTGCTAAAAGGTTTTAATTGCAGAAACAGCTAAAATACTCCAGACAGTGCTTGTATCATTGTAATGGAAATTAATAATTCTGTCAGTATTGAGTTTGTGTGCATTGTTGAACCATTAAGTGCAATGCTTTTTAAATGTCCTGTCTGGGTTATACGTCACTTTCATGAGTGCAGCAGACCCTTGACTAATGTGTGCTTTTATTACTAAAACATTGGTCTGGCTAAATCTCAACACATTAAACAAAACCAACTGTGGCTTAAGTCTTACCTAAAGGAGACAGGGAAATTTGACTTTTATTAAGTGTGGTTAAGCATTTAGACTCTTCCGGTCTTTTCAAGAACCTTATAAAGTTAACAAAATGTCAGAGATTTCAGAGTTTTAAACCTGTAAACTGCCTTCAAAGGCTAACACAGCTTATGCAAAATTGCTTCTGCAGCCCAGTATGCCCTTTATTCCTATCTGCAATAACGACAGATACATTAAATTACGTTAACGTAACATGACTGACATGATTTTCGTATGTGTCTGTTCATCTGTTTCTGTCAACCCATACTGGGGTAGAGATCTCAAAGATAACACATATCAAGTTTCACATCAACTATTAGAGCACGCATAGCGAAAGTCATAGCACAAATACCCCCAAGCACTCAGTTCTACCTGACACTGAAGAATTCACACCACTTGCTGTATGGGTTTTTTTCTATGTGGATCCCCTGATGTGTAATAGTAGGCAAGTTTGTAAAATCAGTTGCAGGGAAAAAATCCAGAAGGCACCACTGTCAAGTGTTTCCCTGATGCACCATCAAGACAGGGAATGTGGACCCCAATGGGAAATGAGATCCTCCCAGGGAACTGCAATTCCAGATCACCTTGAGCAGAGGCTCACGTGGGGCAATACAGACAAACACAACTTACGCCAGACTGTCCTAAATGAAGTGTTTATATCTTGATCAAAACACTGAAATTCCACAACACTTTTTCAAAGGAAAAGTCAATGTATTTTTCTTATCTTTCTTTTGGAAAAATGGCTGGAAAATGCTAAAAGCAGGAGTAACATGGAATCCAGTGACCAGCTGTGTTTGCCAGGTAACCTGGGGGATGCTCAGCCTGCCTGACTGCTTCCAATTGCTGTGAGTTCAGCATGCAGCTTCTTTGGCAAGCCTGTGACCCCATACTAAAATGGCTATCTATTCTTAACAGAGTAATGTGGTTAGGTGACAAGAAACAGACATTGTGAGCAACCACTATGTGATGGGTTCTGCAGATGTGTAGAAAAGAAGTTAGCAGAAAGCATGAACAAATGAGGAGTTTATGTTACATCCATTATAATACATGTATAATGTCCTAATCACAACAGAAAGTATAAGCACTATACAGGGTAAGAAACTCGGTGGTAATTTGATCTTTCTTCCACTGAATGAATTAAAATCATAGAATCAGGTAAATATTTATGTTAGAAGGGACACCTAGACATCACCGAGTTCAAATCCTCACTGAAATTGAGGCTGACCTCAAAGTTTTGGATCATTTTGGGTTATTTAAAAGTCAAAATTACTGTAGCTTGATGGAAGAGGTGACAAAAACAGTAAGGCTGGTAGGAATAGAAATCTTTCTGGTGTAAGGGCACCAGAAGAAAATAACAGTAGGGATAGCAGATATAAAAACGGTCTGCTCAGATAGTGATGCTAAAAGAGCAGCTGTCAAACTGGTGTCTACTTCACTACTAACCTCTTTCTCAAATCTCAACAGCACAGATACTTGTGGCTTTTGTTCCTTCTCTTTCCTTTCACAAAGGAGGACTTTGTTATTTCTTGAATGCAGCTTTCTGACATACTAACAGTAAAATACATTGTCAAGAGAGATGTTTCACTAATGTAACTCATCTTACTCAACTCTGTGACTTTTTGTTACAAAAGATTAGTGGTGAAACCCAATAATCAACATTCAGAATAAATTCTGAATTCCATCCAGAATACAGACTGCTTAATACAATTCAGTTAGTATATCTTTTGATCCAGGGCTTGTATCAAGGAGACAAATTGCTCACTAGCCTCTCCTTTACTCTATTGAGCCCTAAGCCTATGTGTGCCTTCCCAATGGCTAAGTCACTAGTACTGATATAGAGCCCTTTATTTATGATAACTTTGAAGGAATAACTCAAAATCAAGAATAAAACAATTGTAAAATACTAAATTTCAAAGGGAGGACTGAAATCATACATTTACTTCAGCAAATCAGTGTAGCTAAGGATAATCTTTACGAAAAATGTAGCATAAAGCAGTGTCATTCCCCTTGGAATTGGAAGCTTTAGACTAGTATATGATGGGGACCGTGTATTTTTAATAACAACCCTATTTTTAAATAATGTAAAAGAGGAGGGGGTGCTCATAACTACTTCCAGGCAAAGAATATGAAAAAGTCTACTCTGTAAGGTAGTATGTATTCTCTCTGGTTTTCCCGTCAAATATCTCCATAGGTGGGATTAGGTCCTGTGAGTTTGCGTGACTTTTTTTCTTCAGTGCATTTGGTTCTACTTCTGGAAAACAGAATATAAAGCAAAGATATTCAATGTGTGTTACTCTTAAGATTGGCATGACATTAACAACTATGGCCAAGGTATCACTTTAGAATCTCAGAAATACTCTTTGGCTTGGACCAAATGTGCTTTAAGATGCTTTCAGTAGGCAGCTTTGTGCCATCTTAAGATCTATGACTTGCAGTTCTTATCCTGCTATTCTGGAGTCTGAATTGTAACTTGAAATTCCATTCAAGTTATCCAATTCAGAAGAAAACTGCTACATTCTGTTCTTCACTCCCCTTACTAACTTCAGTTTCGTATAGATTTTAACATTCCGTTTCACATTCTGAAGTAGCTGTGTCAAAATAACTTTGTTGCTTAGCAGATTTTCTTATCCACATTCCACTTCACACTGCTTTATTTAAGTGACAAAAAAAAGTTTTTACTCCTCTGAAAAGATGTCCTCACCCTGAGAAAGTTATCTAGCTTTTATTTTAGTCTTAGTTATCATCAGCAAAATTGGTAGTATCTAACTGTGGAACCAGAAAGGCATACCAATCTTCTCTGAGAGATTTCCCACCTCGCTTTCATCCTGTTGTCCAAACATCAAGGGTTCATGAAAAAATAGACAGGGAAGAGGAGCAGTGCCTAGGAGCCTGGAGAACCTGGCAGCAGCCCTGGTGAGCTGGAGACAAGAAGCAATATTCATTGTGCATATGGAGGGTGCCCCATGCACACATGAACCTAGTTACTAGCTGCCGTCTATGTATATCTGAATGTATGTAGGGGTCTTGTTATTTTTGCTAAAAAAATGTCAATATTTACCATGTATGATCAATTAACTTCAGTCATAACAGTATGAGTGGAAGAATGACTTTATGGCACTGCAATTACAATACTTAAAAAATATTTAAAATAATAATTTTTAGTAAGTCTCTGAACTATAGTATAACTAGAATGAGAGACCATGATGCTTTTAACAGCGCCAGGGTATGACTCTTCAGGTATAGGGTTATCTTTTCAAATTCTGAGTTGTTTCAGCTTAAGACACTAAAAAAGCTTGTTCCTTGAGCAGTGCTAATAAGGTTTTCTTCCTTATGGGTTTGCTTCCTTTGTCCCTTAATATTTCAGTAAGTCCCATTGCTGTTCTCCATCCCTCCTCTTTTAGGGACTCATAGGACATCTTGTGACTAGCAAGCTACCTATGTGTTGGTTGTCCAGTCAGCACATTTGTGATGTAGAGCAAGTTATGTGGTCAGCTAGCTGCTCCCAAACAATCTGTATAGCAGTTGTGTTTTGTCTAAGTGTCTTCTTGGACACTAATTTGAGACTCTCTTCTGCCTTTCTGTTGATGTTTCATAAAACCTGTAGGAACTTATCACTGAGAATTCTTTCACCTTTGGCTGAAACTGGCCAACAAACTTGGAGGTTTTGGTAGAAATGACAGACAGTGTGATCCCACAGGACTTGTTCTCACAGGAAACCAAACTGCTGTTTTATTATTTCACTTCCTGTATTAAGCGTGAGTCACCTTACTGTTAGACTGCCTCAATCACCTAAAATACATATCAGGGATATTGTAAAACCATACTCGTTGCTTACAAATGAAAAGGACAAGTTTACTCACATTTCTTTAATTTGTACTTTTATATTTCTAGCTGTGATGTTCGACCTTTTGTTTGGAGGTTTCTTAAACTATATTCTGAAACAAATGTAGTCGCATTCAGTTTGTATTCACCTAAAATATTATTGGAAAGTTCATTTATGTTGCCGGATTCTTTGACAGAGGCATGCCTCTTTATCTGTCCTTTTACTGGTTGCTTTCTCTGTTTCATGAAATGTATACTGTATCTTTTATTTTAAAACCCCTCTTCAGTCCTCTCTACCCTGTCAATCTTCTCATTCACCATAAACTCCAGGTCTGACCCAATAATGATGTCAACATCTTGTTAAATTTAAAGAGGTGTTTATGTCTTTTATATTCCATTCTGCCTGGGAGGAGATCCCCCCAAACATTCACAAAGCTGCACTATTATCAACCTCTGAATTCATTTCTTCTTCTCCATGGTGTTTATGCAAAATTTGACAGCAGGGTGCCACTACAGGGGCAGTCAGGCTGCCCAACTTTACTTTCCCTGTTTCCTTGTGCTCTCCCATCTATTCTATGTCCATATGTCATCTTTGTCTTTTACTTAATCTGTAAGACACTTGTGTCAGAGAGCATCTTTTCTCTTTCTGTGTAACATCTGTCCTGGTGATTTCAGTCTCTGCCAAGGGAACTTGGGTATTGCAGCAAGGTTAATATTTTTGTAAATAAGTCACTATTGGGAAGCTTAAAATACATATAAACCTACAATGTGTAGCAGCAAAGCTTTATTAATAAAAGCACTTTCCATCAGGTTCAATTAAAATTTTCTAGAAATTTCCGTTTGTACCTTATCTGGTATTCATTCATTTTGGCTTCTGCTCTGCTGCTTTCAGTAGGACACAAGTGGAGCCATTATTGTGGGATCAGAAATGTTACATCCGTTATAACAGAGTGGCAAAAGTGGCCTCAGGTTCTACATGTGTACCATAAAATAACACCCATAAAAAGGTATTTTTTTAAAAAATTGTTTTGTTTTGGGTTGGGTTGTTTTTTTTTTTTTTTTAATAATTGGCATCAGCACTTTGACACAGTCCCTTGACTGTGTCCGGGCGTTATGTAGGATGGTTCCTTAAAACTGCTCCAGTTTGCAGCGGCCAACCATCGTGCCAGTAGAGCTGGGGAACATAAGGGGCAACACGAGGAAACCCAAGCCCAGGTTTCTTTTATCCTGGCCTCATGCTGACCTGCTCTGCTAGCGTCCCAGTAACTGTTATCAGCACAGTGCAAAAGTTACACCAAACTCAAGGGTCTGGGCTACTGTTCAATAATAGATTTTTTTTGTCAGAAACTAACAAATCTTGCAAGTAAGCAGATTCTTTATATGGAATAGGTGAGTCTTTTAATTTCTTTCTTAGTATTTTGAGTGTCTAAGAAGGAGAGCTTTGATGATAAGATACATTTTAAATGTTTATTTCTTTACAAGACACGGTTGCAAGAGATGAGATTTGATTGTTTGCTTGTTTCAGTTTTTCTTATTCTAAAAATCTGAAGGGTATTGTGTGCTGTAATCACAAAATTAATCTAGACTACTAACACACCCCCAGCTGCACAAGTTCCTCATGAAGACCCAGTACTAGGAAGGGGTTAGACTGCTACCATAAATTATGAAAGCAAAGCTAGAAAGAGATTGCTCATGTTGCTAGACACAAAAATATCTTAATCTTTCATATATACTTAGCAGAATCGTATTTCATATTAAACTCTGAAAACTATTGTAAACTAAGCGATGGTATAAAGAGATTAGTTTTACTTAATTTTTTCTGAAATTGCTGAAGGACTGCACTACTGCTGAAAACTGCAGTAGTAGGCTTTGATATGAAAAATTAAGGTCTTGCAAGTATTTGTTTAATATGAGTAGCAATCTTGGACAGGGATGAATGAGAGTACTGTTAATGACATAAGTCACTAGACCCAGCACTTCATTCTCCACAGACATTTAGATGTTCTGTGAGCTTTATTTAATGCTTCATGTTACAGGAGTCTGACTTCATCACAGAGATCCAAACAGCCACAGGCTTCCATGGCCTTTTAGTTACACAGGCTTTTAGTTTAGTAGATGTAAATAAAAGAGTAGCAGAAGAGCTTGTCAAGCCCTTTAAGAAGCTGAAGTGCAAGCTGAAGTGCACAGAGGTGCACAGAAAGATTTTTCAAGATTACTTGCCCAATTAGGTCTCTTTTCTTGAGAGGATGAATTACCTGGGAATGTTAGGCAGCTTGATTAGAGCAGAAGGTCCAAGTCCTACTGACAAGATGAATGAAAATAAACCACCACAGAAACTATTTTCATTGAGTCTGTCTAAGAGTGAGAAAAAGGCAATAATGAAACCTTTTCTCATGCAAACTTTCTTTGACGTTTTATATTTTGTGGGAATTTTTTTTATTTTATCACCATTTGCTTATTTCTACTCACATTAAGCCTTTGGATTTCCAGTTGAGTTTTCCAGCATTTAGACAAATTGGGTAAAAATTATTCTTATTTTTTTCAAAAAGTAGGATGAACAGCATGTAGCTATTTCTTTTACTTAAATTTACTGATCCATTATTGCAAAAGATTCTTTTTCCTCACTAGTTTTTAGCACAGTAGAAGGCTAAACATCCAAACATGCAGAAACTCTACAAACTTCAAAAATCAAACAGGGTTTCAGCATCAGAACTTGCAAATTATCCTTATTATAATCCAAAAAACTTGGTGGAATGTTCCAAAAGCATACCTAGGAGTTTTCAAATGTTAACTATAAATTTTCTGTTATGAGGGGAAAAAATCCCAAATATTTCTTAATATTAAATTTTCAATCACAGCATTAGCAGAATCCCACAGGGTATTTACAAGACTTACTCAAACTTCCTGTAGCAAAACAAAACCCTATCATTTGATCTACAGATTTTTGTAAGTAGAAAAGTTCAAACTATGTTCACTTTAAGATTTGTTGGTGTTCACAAACCTCTTTTGCAGACTAAGCCTACATTTAAGCAAACCTGGCTCTGAATTTCTCTCTCCGAAACATAATCTCATACATAGTAAGTAAGAATTCAGTCTGCATCCAAGCTGAGCAGCGGACACAGAGTAGAGATGCTGATGTTATAATGTAGTTTTATGAAAGCACCAGATCAGGAGCAGTGAAAGAAGCAAATAGAGTGCTAGAAATTATTCAAAAAGGAATACAGAAGCAAAAGCGTTATTATGCCAATGCATAAATTCATCATTCAACTACATTTTGAATGCTTCAATTTCTGTTATATTATTTTTGAGATGTGAGAACAAGAACTGAGGAAAGTGCAGAGTGGGGTATCAGGGATGATCAAAGTTAAAGAATTATATCTGTTTAAGGAATAACTAAATAGACTAGGACTCTTCAGCCTGGGAAAGAGATGAGTGAGGAGGGATAGAATAAAAGTCTATAAAGTCATGAGTAGAATGAAAAGATAATAAGGAATGATTATTTCCTTTCTTTTCCAGTAGAAGGGCTAGGGGTCATGAAAAGAAATAAGTAAGCTGAAAAAAAATAAAAGCAGATACTCTTTCACACAGCTCCTCAGGATGTTGTATGCACTCAAACTTTACATAGGCTCAAAAAGGATCTGGACAAATTAAGAAAAGTCTTAAGGACTAGTCAAAAGCAAGGGTTGTAACTCAGAAAACCCTGAGTCACAGTTGCTAGCTGTGGAGAGATACACAGAGCATCTGCTGTATTGCCTGCACTCTGAGATGACATTCTGGCCAAGGCTAAACTTTGGTCTCACTCAGTAGGGTTCCTTAAGCATATATTTACACTCTGTGTGTGTATACGTACATGTAAAAGATGGACTTTAAGTGCACAAGTGCATTTTGCCACTTTTTTTTAACATATCTTGGAATGTTCCCCAGTTTAGTAGATTTTTATGGGAAAAAAAACCAAACAACAGAAACACATTTTCATATTGCACTTTACAATATCCATTACAATATTGAAATCAATAAATCATTTATGTTAAATAGCATATTTCTAGGAGCAGCGGTTTTAATTGACTTAGATCTTTTAGACTTTTAAATAGTTGAATTTTCTCTCTCTGAATAAAGAAAATAGACAATATGATGTAGTAATAGAAAAATATTTTACAGATTTTAACAGCTTATCTGTCAAGTTGTTTATCTCTAAAGTAGTTAAAGATCCTTATGGGATTATGGACTTGTATTTGCCATCTTTGTCTTAAAACACCCCCCTCACACACACATGTGGTCCCCCAAGATCACTGCAAGACATACAGCATTTCCCAATATAACCAGACATAACTCTCAACAATTGTAGTTTCATTTAAAATGCACTCATTCTATGTGTATTCTTCGGATTTTCCCTTTAACTTTGGGCCAGATGGTGCCAGCGGGAGCTCGTAATGTGAAGCTGTTCTCACAAATAAGGAACTTTTGAAGGCATTGCCCCTCAGTGAACTCCTGTAATATCAAAGGCTACTGATGCTTTTTTTTACAAAGTCAAGGGTTGGTTTGCTGGTATTGAATGGGGTGAGAACACAGATTTCCTCTTTTTTCCAGGTCTGAACATAAAGATGGTACTGATTATCACCAGCCTCTGCATAGAATGTCACAGGAGTGCAAGGTTTATTGTATATAACACAGACCCCCATGAGTATTGACACTACTTCATTTAACTTCTCTCCATTTAAGCTGTTTTTTACCCATTGGAAGCCTCAATGTGTAAAAGAGTACAAAAGCATGTAATTTCAGCAGATAAATGGAATTCAATTTTTTCTTCTGCTTTCTTCTATTCTAGCTATTCTGACTTGCATAGTTACACTAGCAAAGGAAGCTCATATTTGAAACTGGGGAAATGAATAATTGTTTTCAATAGGTACGATAGTTACTGCTTCAGACAAATATCGCAATTAAAGCTAAGTTCCAGCACCCTTACACAGTGAAAAAAGGAACTTCACACACTCTGTGGTACATAGTGGGGAAACTATAACTATGGCAGTTATCCCAAAGAAAGACTTCTCGGTGATCAAACACAACATCTTAATAGGTTTCATTTTATCTTAAGTCAATGATACCCTATCTGGTAGAATTGAAAATGAGATTTTAGCTCTGTGAGACATCTGATATTTTGATGTTTTATTTTCTTTCACAAAGAAAATCTAAGTTGCAAAACTTTCCAGAGAACAAACATTTTCAGGAAAGGTCAATTCACCAGTGAAGGCATTTTTCATTTTGAATGGGCTCAGACTTATGTTGCATCCACCTAAGCCAGTATTGTGGTTTACAGGAAAAGCAACACAGCTGTCTCATGCTTTAAAAATTTGACTTTTCAACTACCAGGGAAATGTACTTTAGCTGGGAGTATTCCTCTGTGAATAAACTTGCTGTGATATATCATAAGAAATATAGTCTATTTAAGCTGAAGCAGTGTGAAGTACCCATATTGTACTACTTTAATGAGGCTCTAAAGATGCTTAGGAAAAAGCAAAATGCATTCAGAACATCCAGATTGAAATCTGTTGAGGTGGATAGACTTAATTGGAGAAAACAAGTTTCAAAACAGAAAGCAATTTGACAATATACTTTCCCACAGACTTCTTGATTTGCAAAACCTGGGTTTTGTTTAAAAAATGTCTTTGCTAAATATAGGGACCTTAATTAAGGTCATATATTAAATAGCGATGAGTATAGCCAGGGTCACTCACGGACCAATTTTCTAACCTTTATTTATGTTCAGTAACTCCTAAATTGCATGCAATCCTGTTGATCTCACTTGTTTTATGATATAAAGTTACGCTTTCCACATGAATGAGCAGTGAAGAATTGGGTCCTAATATATTCTGCAATGCAGTTAACATTGAACATAATACTTAGATATGTAAGACATCCTGTGAGAAGATACAAACATTAGCTAAATATTTTACTTAGTTTTGAATGTTTTCAGCTGTATCTACTGGCAGAAAATATTTTCCTTGGAGCACAGCCATTTTTTTCTCTGTGTGTCGCCTCTGTTTCTGTATTCTGAAGGCTGGTGGTTATAGAGTAGTAATCTACAGTTACTACTAAAACTTCCTCTTTCCTAAATTTCAGGTTCTTTGGAGCCTTCCTGCTTCATTTATTTTCAGTATTTTAAAAGCGCAGAGTTTTGAGGAAGCTGGGTAGCAAATAAAATAAAATGAGAGCAGTATTTATCTATTCTTTCTGGTGTTCTGTATGTATACATTATCAGTGTCTTTTGTTAACACCTTTATTGATTCCTGTGTTTAAAATCACCTATCTTTTCCATGAGTTGATGGAATAATTTCCAAAGTTCTTTCAAACTTTATGCTTTTGACTGAATTAAAGGCTTAGAAAGTCCAGGAAAAGATCTGTTTTAAAATACAATACAGCCTCATCTACACAATGAGCCAAAATCTTCTTGAAATTACAGTGTTGGAAATAATATTTGTGGTGGGTTTTTATGTGTTTGTAGCTCACAGTGCTATTTAATCTTATCAACATTCTGACTGGATTTTGATTCAAGTTCCTAGAGAGGTCAGAGAATACTATCCTTACTGAACAAAGAGTGGCAACTTTTGGAAGAGGAAGTGATGGTCCAGTGGTCTAACTAGCAAACCATCCTTTCTCCACATGGTTTTCTTACTCATTTAAAGGCTCAAATTCACTGAGTCTCAGGCCCTGTTTCTACGTAATAACAGAGAGTAGATCACAAAACCTAGCTGTATCAGGTCTTGCATTCTTTGTTTACTAAAGTCTATTGCTGTATGAAATTGTCTTCTTTCCATTAAAACTATAATGGAAGCTGTGCATGTACAACTGTATTTAAAGACTAGACATCATATTACAAATTATTTCAATTTTAATGTGGGTTGTATAAAATTTCATATTTCCTCTTTCAAGTTCACACTCAAATCTAGAGACTTTCTCGTATAGTCTTCTCATAACTCTTTCTTCAGTTAAGCATTTCTTTTGTATTTTACTCAGGAAAGAGCGTTAGTATAAACATTAGTATAGGTTTCCCAGTTAATATGTATGAATTTAATTCTGACTCTGGCTAGTAACAAACAATGCCTGAACCTTAGCATGACTCATACTTAATTAAATAATTTTTTTCTCTTTAGAGAAAATCTCCCTGGTGCTTATCTTACTAAATTTCTTTTCCACACCTATATCTCTTAACAAACCAAAAACAAAAGGAGGAAGGGGTAGGTGGTTTGTGATGCCTATAGTGTATTTCTGTTTCATTATATATTGCCTCTTTGTCTCAGACTTTCAATATATTTTCCTTTATACTTCTTAATTCTTTCCTGAGAAGCCACCTAAGAAACTCCTTTAGTGCTGCACCAGCAGCAGTCTCACACTGTGACAGGCACTGCATTCAATTATTGCTGGGTCATTTTGGCCAGACAGGTACAGCTGTAGAATTAAAACTTTCCAGTTAGTGGAAGAATTTTTGATGTCTGGATGCAGACAAATGATCAATATATTCCATATACTTTTGCAATCTCATAGCAATCTAAAAATTGATTCATTGGTAAAGAATCCCTTATTAATGAAGTCATTTATTTTCCTTAAACTGGGAAAGAATTAAACACGAACAGTTCCGTAAGATACTTGGAAGTAAATTTATTTTTCCTTTTTATGCTCACCTTACATGCTACTAATTTATATATTTTTGTGCATAATTTTAACTGAGTAGTAAATGCCTCAAAGTATACCCTATTTTCTCTGACTTGCATTTTGTTGAATGACATAACAGGTCACAGCTCTTTTCCATATAACCTCAAATGACAAAAATAAATTCCCGACAGCAGCACATCAATTATTCTGAAAGAATGATTACATTATTTATGACTGCTTTTAAGTTCTGGGGTATCCAAAAGTTGACTATCAAGGTTAAGACTGGTAACTTCAGCTGTAACAAAAATTAAAAAAAAAAAAAATTGATTACAAATTGCGGGCTTAGTAGAATGTGTGTATAATTTCAAATGCATTAAGAGTATGCCACACAGTAAAGTGTCAGCAGCACTGGAAAAATGTTTTGCATTGTGTTAGTTTATTAAGGTGATGGTCATTTTCACCATGTCTAAATAGGTGGCTTCTGCAATTAAAGACTACCTGTTGTTTTCTATCTCCTACTGTTTCACGCCTTGTGTGCACATGCACGTGCATGAAATATCATTCCCTTTCACAGCATGTCCACTTTGGCAAAGCTGTTAGAAAGAAGAGCCGACTGAATCAAATTGTTGGGTTTTTAAGCATTCTGTTATTCCTAGTTGCTGTTCCTTTTATTGTAGCTCCAAGCTGCACATTACATTTTTAGCTTTTTTTGCATTAATGCCATGTTCAATAAATAGTTTGGGGAAGATTCAGATGATGTATTCTCATTGTGGAGCAAGGAAGAAGGAATTATTTACCATTTTAAGGCTGGTTCAGAATGCCATTAAAAAGCAATTGGTAAAGTTCAGTGTTTTAAATCAGTACACCCTTAATAATTTGCATCCTTGAATTTTTTAAAGAGCTGGCCAAGTATCTCCCTGGCTTGTTAATTTTAATTTTAAAAAAGTCTCACAGAAAACTGAGAATTCTAAAGGACTGGAGGAAAGCTAATATATCAATAACTTAAAAAGGTAAATGGGATGACCCGGATAATTACTGGCCTGTCAGTGTGACATTGATTTAGGCAAAATAATGGAATTACTTAGAATTCAATTAATAAATAATTACACACATAATTAATTCCAATGAACAATGACTGTGGAAATTGTGCTTTTCAAGTAATCTTGACACTTCTTTTGTTGGTTTGTATTTTTTAATTCGTTGTTAAAGGCAGCAGTACTGTTAGAATTTTCTGTAAAATAAGGTTTTCTTCTTGGCCTCACGTTATCTTACATTTTTATCAGCAATGTGGAATAAAATACTATCTCTAATTCAGGTTCCAGAAGAAAAGGTGTAGGGGAAAGTAAGTAAAGATTACGTTGTATACAATGATCTGGATTGTCTTTTTAAATTCCAAGTAGGTTGTGTTTCTGTGTGAGCAAGTGTAAAGTCATCTAAAAGGAAAATCTGTAGACCTTACTTAAAGGATTTTGGTTTGGGATTCTGAAAAAAACTTGGGACTGTGGTATAGACTGCTAATCTTGAGCTCCTAATGGGTAGCACAGAGGACTGACATTTTGAGAATGAAGAAACAATGGGGTTTTGAATAATAGGAGTATCATCTCTGCTGGTTTTGCTATCTGTTTCTACATAAACTGTGTATTTCTAGAATAATAGAGAATTCCTTGATGTTCCAATTGAAGAAAGATGTGGAAAAAACATTAGTGGGTACTGAGAGGTGAAAATAATTAAAGGATTGGACAGTATACCTTATAAGGGAAGACTCCTTGAGCTGAAACTGAAAGTTAAAAGGAAATGGCTTGTTCATAATCTAGAAGTATCAATATGGGAAAGAGGAACTTCAGAATAGAGGCTTTTCAATAAAGCACACAAGGAGAAAATAGCATTCACTGGCTAAAAGCTAAAACTAGGGAACATCAGCTCCAGATGGAAGGCACACTTTCAAGAGTGGCTCTAAATGGAACTTTCTCATAGCAGTAGCAAATTTTCTATCAGTGGAAAATAGAAATGGAGATTGGCAGTTTTTCTAAAAAGCTTCTTCTGGTGCAATGAGGGATTAATTCAGCAGAGTCTTGTTATGTAGGAGAGGAGGCCAGAAAAGATGGCCATGGTGATCCCATTTAGCTTTATTATCTACACATCTGTTAAGAGCATGCAACTTTAATGCTGCTGTACAATGTAAGAATGCCATCTCTACACATGCACATTTCTCTTGTTTTGACCAAAGGAAAAAAAATGGCATTTACTCTGTTCCTGGGTATCAGAAGGTTGGAAGCTTTGTGTGTCCTCCTCCCAAACTGAGTATTATTCTCCCTGTGCGCTTTCCCTTTCCTAGCCAAGAACAATTTGCCTTAAATCAGACTGATATTCTATATAATACACTGAGAACCACATAATTTATAGGAATGTAGGTTTTCACCTATGTTGCCATACAATCCTTTGTAAATTAGTTTTCTTAATGCTCCTGATTGTCCACTCACTGACTTAGTACCTGAAATTGGCTGCTCAGTAGAAAACTTCTGGTAGCTTTTTGCCAGGCTGTTTATGTGCAGTGTAAGTTGTTGAGGAATCACTTACTATGAGACATTAAGTTACAGCTAGCTGCTTAGTTTACTTCTTACCCCTCAGTGTTAGTGCTGAGTGACTTTATCCCATGTAACAGTGTGGTTCTTGAAGTGTTAATGACCACCATTAGTTCCCTTCAGCAATACCTGTAAAACATTTCCAACTTGAAGGAAGGGTTTAAAATTCCCTGGGTTTAGTAATAGTAGAGGAGTGCCTGAGGGAGCTCCTTGTCAGCCTGTGTCTGTCTTTCAGCAAAAAGTGGGGGGGAAAGGCCTGTTACTGAACAAGGTCATCAGAGTACCTCTGCAAAGACTTGAGAGCTTGAGGGAGCTTAATTAGGGCCATGACAAGCTAGGCAGCACTGTGCTGGCAGGGCTGTACCATAGTGGTTTGTTTGTACTCTAACAGCCCTGGAAGAAGCAGATGTAAGCAAGCTTAGCTGGCGGGTGTAATTTCTTAGAGGACTGTCTATAATAGAAAGTCTGTGGTGCCTTTCAGGACAAATTCCATGATTCCCCACCCCTCCCTGTTACAGTTGCTGCCTTGAGTACCAGCAAGAGCTCTGTGGGGAATATCTGGGAGTGCCTGGCCTTTACAGTTGTATTCCAACACATAGAGTACCCTTACAATCAGGCTGGAGAAGCTGTGCTGTGGAGAAGCCTTGCCCAGCATGCCTTGAATTTGCAAGCAAATTTTTCTTAGAGCTAGTGGCAACACCACTCCCTCCTGCTACTCTCTCTCCTGTCCCTCTGCAACACAGGCAAGGCATGCAGTTTCTCACTTGCTTTATGGTGTTACCAGACTATGTACTGGCAGCCTGCAGACCATTGCTGTGGAGGGATGTGTTTTGTGCTGGCACATGCCCATCCCTATGCTTGGTGATAGTTCTTGACAGTCACATCCTGTTTTAAGGCCATTGGGCAGGTGAGCTTTGCAAGCTCATGCAACACTGTTCTCATTCTGTTGGCCAAACTTTCACTAAGCCAAGGACAACCCTTTTAATATGAGGCAGACTGAGGTAATTCTCCCTCTGTTCAAAGTGGCCCAGGAGGCCCCTGAGCTTTCTTCATAAGGAGGTTCCCATGCAGCTTGTGGCCATATCCACAGGAGTGAGAGGAAAGGAAGAAATATCTTGTTTCCCATGGAGTGGCAGGCAGAAGGCACCTGCACTTTCTGACCCCATCTTTATGGGGTTCATCATGATTGCCAATATGAAAGCAAGTGAGAGACCCCTTACCTGCCCTGTCTAGAGACAACAGTGTGGTCCCTGCCAGTGGGTTGACACTAATTGCTGTGTACAGGTCAATTGAAAGGTGTTTTGTTCATTCCTGGCTTCCAAAGATTCAGGTTGTTGTACACCTAGCCTGTGTCTGACACCCGTGCAAGACCTATAAGGCCCTGGGACAAGAGAAATGGCATCCCTTCTGAATGTAGCTATTGCCCCTCCTTCAAAGGACACCATGTGGCAATGTTTCTTGTGGGGGCCTAGGGCATTGCTCCCAGAGGGGGCACCCCTGTGATCTGGGGCATACATGCGTGCTGGAGGTGATCAAAGTAATCCAACATGCTGATCACTCGTGCAAGTTCTGTTAAGGTGTCCTGCTGCAGTGTGATGAGGGCTTTGAGGAGTGTTACCCTTGCTATGCCCTGATGGGTGGCCTGAGGAAACAACTGAAGAAAGTCTCAACTGTGGGGGAGTCCTCAGCTTTACACAGTCACAAAGTAAAACACCCATCACTCAGAAATGGCTCCTTGGGATTCATTCACTCAGCTGAATACACTGAAAGTAAAATTGTGGTCTGACAAGCTCTGCTGAGCCCATGCTGTTCCTGGGAGGGACGACAACGGCACGCAGTAAAAGCAGTCCAGTGGCCACGGCAGAAGAGTGGGATGATGTGAATCTGGATCCACACAGAAAGCTGCCATTTTTTTAGTGAAGCTCAGCTGGAAAAAGTTAAAGAGCCTTGCCAAAACCGCACCCTGCTTTGGGCTGGTCAAACTGTCTGACAGCCTAGTTAGTGCTTGAGAGATTTGTTAGGTTAAGGTGTCAGCTTTGCCTGTGCCTGCTATGCAGCGTAAGCCATACTTAACTCGGGTTTCAAAGGATCCTTAATAAGTCCCCCCTATCCAAACATCTGGCAATTCATGTTCAATGTTATGATCTGTTTTAATTGAGGCAGAACGGCCATATGAATTGTTACAACTGAAAGTAAGTGTAAAAACAGACTAACAGCAAACAAATGCATTCATTCAGCAAGTATGGATTTTTACAGGTGTTCAATGCTTCTGGGCTGTCCTGAAATGCCTCTCAGCTTTAGAAAGAGGTCATTTTGTTTTAAAGGTGGTAATTCCTTTCATCATTCACTTTTTGGCTGTCCTTTCACAAAACAGAGAGAGAGACTCTGTCTTTCCTGAACTCCTAGGCCTTAATTGTTTAAGTATAGAGGGCTGGATCTTGTCCATAACTTCTGTGTGGTACCATATATCATACTTTCAGATGCAGTTATTTATTACATTCAAATTTTGTGGCCACCAAGAACACTCTCACTTGAAATCTATAATTCATTAAATTGCTACAGGCCTTATAAACCTCCTGAACAATTAAGCAGTAGTCACCTGTACTCCCTCCAGGATCATAAGTTTTCATGACTGATGTTGTGGCACTTGTCCTCCACACAAGAAGGCAGGATGCAAGACTTTTCCTTGAGAATTAGCGAGCTGACAGAGCTGTTATTAGAAAAGGTGAAATCATTACCCACTCCAGAGACCAATATTTCCTGCCACTTGTCCAGGAAACTTAATGCTGTCTGAGGGCTCACACAGCCTTCCACAAGACAGCCTTCCATAACTATATGGCTCAGATAACTGTAGCCAACTTCAGATAACAGTAATTTTTAATATTTCTAACATATCACTGCACAAAAGAAATTGTAGATTTACCAAAATTATTATTTAGTATCAAAATTCTTTATTTATTTCTTTATTTCCAGTCCTACAGATGTTTAGAGTGAACCAACTGATGAGTTGTTACTTCATTTCTTGTGGGCTCAGAGAACTGTTTTACAATATTTCCTTTAAAGCTGGTTAAATGCCTTTTATTTTAAAACATTCATATATTTATTTTCTTGGACTTGCAAAACAATATTTTTATAGTGATGTATTTTTTGAATAATAGACTTTCAATAATACATTTTCCAAGCCTATGTATTTAAAGATACTGAATTAAAGGGCAGTCTGTGAATATGAATCTTGTTCTAAATTAACTTTCTTTAAATATACATGGAAAGATTGACTGTGATTTCTTTTAAGAAATAGGTGGGAGTTTTTTTTAATTACTCTACTACAAAATCTATTCTAACAAAAATGAATGTTTTACAGAACACTTAAACATTTATAGGATGACTAAATATTGTGAGGTAATAATCCTGCAGAAGTCTGATATAGGTTCATCTTTATTTGTATAAGCTAACAAGAAGGAGAAAACAAAAAGTAAAATGTTAGCAGTCAGTCTTGCTCTGCCTGAGGGACTTGTGAGCTGATAAAGTGATATCACCAGGTACATCCAGAATTAATTCATAAACACCTATCAAAATTCATGAACTAGTATTAACATGACTTTTAAATATTAGCTGATCAGACCAGAGGATTCTTATTTTATGATGCTTAACTTATCCAAGATTCTAACTAATTACAGTTAAAATATGCAGTGTAGTGGCTCCAGACATTTCTCTACTAGTTCTAGTACCGATCTTTTCACATAAAAGGGTTTGAGACCAAATTCTTCAGCTTTCAGAAAGGTCAAAAATACATACAATGCTATCTAGAGTATGATATCTCATCTGTGATGATTTTGTGAATACAAATCCAAGCCAGAAGCTAAAATGGATGATAAAGCAAGCCCAGCTTCTCTCCCGCTGTAGTAGTACAACAGCGCCAGAAAGGAAAGTACTAGTTGTCTTAAGGAAGAAGTATTGTCTCTTTCATGGTGTTTGCACGTAAGCCTGAACATTTGGAAACATCACTGGTTTGTCATTCAGATGCAGACATGCTTTGGATATTCTTCAGAATGGAATATCTTTTTGGGTAGAAAATTGATATGTAGACCACATGAATTGGGGGGTGAACTGTGGAAAGGAGCTTAGTGAAGAGTATGGTGGTTACAGGCTAAATGGCAGTTCTTCCACTATTTCTTATGGAAATACTAATTTCTATTTTTATATTAATGAATGGGTCTTTGAAAAGATAAGAGGTGTGTAGGGTGTGTTATTATGAAACCTGTAATGGGTTTCATATTGTGCAGTCAAATCCTCATGTAACCTGAAACTCCCACAGTTCTGAAAGTCTTCAGATAGATTAGATCTCTAATTAGAAAAACCCAAACTTAATTTGCTTTTGAGAGCAAACATATAATTTTAAAGAAAGCTGTAACTATTTCATCTGTTTCAAGTTTATGGTGTAATGGCTTACTGGTATATCACTGGTGGGGTGACTCTCACGATTGGAGTGCTGCAATGGCTGGCTATAGACTCTTCAGAAGGGACAGGTGAGGAAGGAGAGGCGGCAGGGTGGCTCTGTATGTTAGGGAGTGTTTCAATTGTATAGAGCTCAACGATTGTGATGATGATACCGTTGAGTGTTTATGGGTAAGGATGAGGGGGAAGGCCAATGAGGCAGATATCCTGCTGGGAGTCTGTTATAGACCACCCAACCAGGATGAAGAGGCAGATGAAGCGTTCTACAAGCAGCTGGCAGAGGTGTCTTGATCGCTGGCCCCTGTTCTCATGGGGGACTTCAACTTCCCGGACATCTGCTGGAAATACAACACGGCAGAGAGGAAGCAGTCTAGGAGGTTCCTGGAGTGTGTGGAAGACAACTTCCTGACACAGCTGGTAAGTGAGCCTACCAGGGGAGGTGCCTCGCTCGACCTGCTGTTTACAAACAGAGAAGGACTGGTGGGAGATGTGGTGGTCGGAGGCCGTCTTGGGCTTAGCGACCATGAAATGATAGAATCCTTGATTCTCGGTGAAGTGAGGAGGGGGGGCAGCAAAACTGCAACCATGGACTGCC